>NC_135815.1:83079030-83437036 GCF_964213995.1 Mustelus asterias | reverse complement strand
CTAAGAGGAAAATTGCTTGAATTGGATCTAATAGAGAAAGCTTAGCAGTTAAGGATTGTATCTTGTCATGCTTAAGTGTTTAAGTTGGTAAAGGTTAAGCTAATTCATGTGTTATTGTCAAACCATATTGTTAAATAAAGATTGTATTGTGAAAACTTCCGAGTGTGTCAATAGAATCACACCTGGAGTGAAACACCTGATCCTCACATGAAAGTCAAAATTAAAAAAGACTGTTGGGGTCTCGTCGTGCTTCATAACAAACTTTGGGGTTTCTGATCTGGTACCTTAACATTACTGAAATATTGATAATAATTATATCAACATATAAAATTAAAGTTAATGTTCATTCATTTTCATCAAATTGTCTTGCTTTTAGCTTTGACACTAATTTAGTGATCTAGCCGTTGTTATAGATAATTTACCTGTAGAATTACCACACACACGCTTCCTTGTAAGGTGACATTAAGCTATTTCTTTTACATGAACAGACAGATAGACTGTGGTATAAATAGAGGCAGAAAGAAAATGAGTCAGAGTTACAGGAACCACTGCTCCTGAATATTTATATGACTAAATTCACAGCCTCAATATTCATACTGATTCCCTCGCAACCTCGCTGTCTCTGACTGCTCTAGTCCCCCATCCTTATTTCTCTCCATGATCTGTACAGATATCAAATCATGAAAGTATCAGGCTTAACAAAACATCATGGAATTCATCAGGAAGTGACGCATGTGGTGTGAGGTGTGTTGTAGGTAAAAAAAACCTCTGACACTATTAGTGGATCAAAGTGCAGGTTTATTTTCACAATTGTGGGAGAAGTGAGGTTCCTAACAATGGATCCCCAGCCTTCTCATCGAATATAAGTTAAGAACAGAGTTTTATACCTATCGGTATACAGATTCCCGCTGTGTGAGCAATCTCCAAGGCCGCGATCGTTCGTCATTGCCATGAAACAATATCACAGGTTTTGCACAAACAAGTTAACCTGATATACATTCAGGAGACAACGGTTTTCCCTTATCTGGTCTGAATGTAAGAAACAATGAATTCTAACCAAAACAATGAATTCTACAGCACTTCTCATACAAGCTCTAAATATCGCAGAGGTCACTTTGACACTTTGAGTCCTGAAGTTTATTAACCCATTCCCGACTTCACTCCCCCCTTTTGGGTCGGATGCCAGGTGGTCTACACATGGCCCCTATGACCAACTCAGAACCACATGTTATCGGGGAATGGGCCGAGCTCCTTAGTCGGGAGGTCTGCCCCCTCCGCCTGTACACTTGCGACCATCATAATTCGTGCTGTTACTGTATTGCAACAGGCGTTCAATAATGCCATACAAACACAGCAAGTAATTACAATTACAATTAATACCATCAATCCATGCATCAGGTATGAACCCCACGACCCGAACCATTGCCCCAGCCAGCCCGGAGGGTTATAATCATGATATTGGTTCCCTTCTTCCTGAATTGCTTTTGCTACTTGTTTAATATGATCTGCTAAGCGAGTTATATTCTCCGAAGCTTCGGGAATATACGTACAACATTTCGAGCCAACTATGGCACACGTTCCACCTTGGGAGGCGAGCAGATAATCGAGTGCCAATCAGTTCTGTAACACCACAGTTCGAATAGCTACGACCTCTGCTGACATTTCAGAGATGGCCGTGCTCACCTCCTCGAACCCATCCTTAGTCTTATTTGCAACTTTCTCTAGGGTTGAGGCCATCCGTATATGTTCCTGTGCTGCGCTTGCCGTCCCAAAAAATGGGTAGGCTATCATAAAGAACCATTCTGTGTCCGTAATGGCTCGCTTAGCCCTAAGCAGGTGTATCTCGGGGTGGTCCCGTAAGTCAGTGTCATGGTGAATATAAGGCACCACATATGCCAAATAACACGATCCTGTCCAATTCCAGGGAAGCCACGGATAGGCATTGTTTCCACAGACAAAATAGGCACCATTATATGCAGTCATCGTGCTTATATAAGCGGAGGAGAGATTAACCGGGACGGTGGCTATGGGGCACTGGATTGTGACCTGTATCATGGCCTCAGCGTCATCAGTGATATCAATCAGCTGCATACAGTAGCTACGGCCAACAGGTATGGTTCCATTTCTTGTCAGGCAGATAACTCCCCTTTGTTGATTTTTCACAATGAAGTAGGGTGGGGAATCTGATCTGTCGTAGCTGGGCTGGTAATTCTTCTTAAAGGACGATAAAGTGAACCCTCCGCCCCCTAGCCTTGAAACAACATCACTGTTGCTGATACCCTGCATAGTGGTACCCAATGGGGTTTTAAATGTCAGTTTCCTTGACCCTTTCTGGGTTCCATTCTGATTTAAAACCCATTCAATTACTTCTGGAGCTGATAAAGGGATAGGAAATAAGGGAATTCCTCCCTTTCCTCCGTGCATGGGAATGTGTGAACAGACCCAGCACTTGCTCAAATTTGATTGTGATGCATACAGATAAGACATATACACAAAGGTGTTCATACAATAGACAGAGTCATCATTGCAGAGATGTTCACTGTGTCCCATTCCTAAATCCTCATAATTCCAGTTATCCTTTCCCGCTATGGCTAACAGGGCCAGGGTTGTGAGTATCAGCATGAGAAGCATCTTATCACTTACTAATATCCCGCGTGACCATTATACAATGGTCCAAAGGCTATATCGCCCACGCGTGACACCGCAAACCCGTTCAGCTTGCTTGTAGGTCAATGTTTGCAATTGGATCTGTTTGTTTTGTACCTGGGTAACAAAGATACTTCCAAGGATTACTTCAGCATGGCATTGGAGGATGAGAAACTGGTTACTGCCTATAAACTAGGAAATAAAGAAGTGAAAATAGACTCCAGGAAAGTAGTCTTTGACACATATTTTCCAATTAATTTCAGCATATTCAACTGAGTATATACAGGCACAGATATCTCTACTCATTATAACTTCATACGGCTCATTTCATTTTTGTACAAGCCCTGATTTGTTAGGTAATATTTTTACTGGGACATCCCACTGTTGGGACTGTCAGGGAGCATTTCAAGCTCTCTCTGCATCTCTTATTTCTTGATTGTCTTTTACCGATTTATGCATCCCTTTTAGTTGGGTGCTTAGTTCCAAAACATATCTCCTGATTTTATCTTTTAGTGGACCTACATCGGTCCCATCTGTTATGATGCTTTCTGGTAATTGCATCGTCCGTCCTGTCATGAGCTCATAAGGGGTTAATCCGGTTGTGCGGTTTGTCGCAACCCTGAATCTCATTTAGTATGGTGGGCAATACCTTCATCCACGTTTGTTTTCCCCGATGTCTGTATGGCTTTCGCGAGTGCAAAGTATTTTTGCCCAATGTAATTAATTGTGCTATGCTTTAAGTTAATTTAAGCTAATTTGGCCTCATCAGCTTGGGATTCTGAGTCCAATTTAGAAACTTAGCTGCATTCTCTGACAGTACAATGTAAGGTAAACAAACTTTCTCATGGTCAAGTTGTTGATGTAGCAGGAGACTGCTTGTATGTAATAATAATATCTAATTTAGTTACGCTTTAGAAACAGATGTTTTGTTTTGTTCAATCTCACCGCTGGTTTTTGGCTGCTCTCTCTCTCTCTCCTTCTTTCTCTAAAATCACCGTTATTTTGAAAACAATGTTTAAAGAAAGGCATATTTACTTCAGATCAGTCGAGTTTATTCTGAAGAAATAAACAGGCTTAGTGCGAATCAAACAACACTTTGCACTGGCTGCAGCTGGCGAATTCTATCAAAAGACATCGCTTTCCCCTTTAAGATCACATGCCATACAGCTCCGATCTTTATATGATGTATTCTTACATTATATCCAATTTGATCATTTGTTTGTCCACATTTGAAAGTGCAATGTTTAAGCAGAAATGATCCTTCTATAGACAGATTGTCTCATAAGGTAAACACCAGTGTTTCGGGTTATAGATGCCAATTGCATGCTGCCATACATAGCTCTTTAAAAACACAGATAACCGAAATGATGCAAGATTTCTGAGTCTGGCTGCAAAGCCAGTCTCCAACTCCTTCTCTCTCTCTCAACTAATCCTGTTTCACTTCCTGTCATGTTAATGTTAATTGTGCAAGTTATTACAAATTATGGCAAAGAATGGTTACATGTTTGGAATAACTAGCCTTTTCCCCCACAGAATTATGTTTTTATCAATACACAATATATTTTATAAAATTGGTTAAAGCTCTTCAGGATTTGATTTTTCTCGGGTATCTCAAAACCCTGTTAATTTAATTTTTAAATTAATCTGTTTCCATTTTTAAACTGAGCTCCAGATCAGAATTCCTTGCACTTTTAGAACAATAACAAGCACAATACATATAACAATAACGAGAGTTACTTGATTAGAAATGTTTTGGTTTGCTCCCTAGCTGGCTCGGTTTTAAGCTTTGCAGTGTTCTTAGATTTGGAAAACCTTGAACAATAGATGGCACAATTCCAACGGCAGTATATAGTTTTAACTAGTTACACTATCAGGACTATCATCAATGTTAGATGATTTAAATGATGTAATTTGTTGCATGTTATCGGAACATCACACAAGTCTTGAATTTCATATCGGTAACTAATTGGCAACACAAGTTCCAATAATTCATGGTGTTCAATGGTTGGCATCAAATGCAAATTAAAAATACTCAAGGACAACATTTTTATTTGTATTAACAACTGAGGTTTTAATTGATTAATCTCCTGCTGTAAATTGGGATAATCGGAACTATGATTCATTGATTTGATAGACTTTAAACTGACTCAGAGACAGTATATTCACCTCATTCTTTTGTTCCTGCTTTCCTATTTTTCACAAATTTACTTCTTATTTTTTTAACTTCTCAACTACACTCTTATAATTTCAACTTCAAGACAAGGAAAGAGCACATGGTCCTTCCAAGGTTTAACTCCTTTCTCAACATTAAAACGAACAACAACAAAACATTCACGCAATCACGTTGTTAAACACACAGATACACATGGAAGCTTCCAACATTTATTCAGACATAACATCTTAAACTGGGATGGAAGTAAAACATTTAAGAATACAGACCGTTGATTAACAGTCGCTTTTATGCTGCTGCCTTCCAAGCTGTAATTCAACTCAAAACAGAACTAAATTCAAGGAATCCTATCACTTTAATCTTTAACCGTTTGTAACAAATACTTCCCCAGCATTTTCTTATCTCATTATTCCACTAAATTATTTCCCTCATCTCTAATTATATTGATTTGTCAATTTGGTATTATAGGCGGGCACTCCCTTTTAGCCCGTCTGTCATTTAATACAGTTTCATGGTTGATCCATGTAACACATTTTAATTAGAATGCATTATGGCAGTATAATAATTCCCAGTATGACATTCTACCTTATGTAACTCCCTTCTCTGTTAAATTTTGACTATATCTTAAAGTTACTGCAAGTCTTATAACTCAGAGGAATATAAACAAGTGATTAATCATCATTTCAAATACGCAGGAATAATTCTTTCTATTTATCTTTTCATCTTCAGTTCTATCAAAAATACATTTTCAAATTTAACAAAGCCTGGTCCAAATAATCCATTTATTTTATCACTTTTAAATATCCCTACTAAATTAATTATCTTTACAGAGGCAGATGCAAGATCGAATCTACTGTGTGCTTCAATGGTTAACTCCCCTTACGACTCTTCAGATGTAATCTAATGCTATTATTCCCACATTCCCCAAATCTCTGTCCGACGCATTAGCGTAAAATTTACTGGGGAACGTAATTTATTAAACTCGCATTGATCTGCTATACCCCATTCCATCACATGAGGCTCTCGATCGCAATTACATCTTACATCGCTCTCTCTCTCTCTCTTAAGTAATCCGGCCAATTGATGAACTAAGAGAACTCCAATTTTCTTAGTTTTGTTTTTCTTTTCCTTTTCCAACCACTTTCGTTGTTGGTGTGGTGGGTGGTCTAAATCCCATCCCCCTTTTATCATCTGTTTTATGAGTCTGTCCCTCTTAATCATAAATTCATTTATTAGGGACCCAGGCGGTCCCCACTGTCTTTGTCCTGCCGTAACACTGATAAGTTTATACTCACCACCTGGAGTGATTTGTTCTCCTTTCTCACTCTCCCCCTCCCAGGTTGCTCTTATCGGAGTCCGGTGATACCTGTAAAAGGGTTGATCAGATCCCTCCGTACCACCGCTTATACTATATATTTGTTTAAGCCGGCTTCTCCTCAGAAGGCTTTTCCTTCCAACTCTTTCACATGAAGGCTTTTCCTTCAAATTCCGGCGATCACTCAGACAGTCTCTATCTCACTCACGTCTGAACATCACACACTCTTATCACAGATGATTACCCACTGCATTTTGACCCACTCTATTTAGAGTTCGATAATCTATTCCGGTGTCCCGGTCGTGGCCATTCGACCGGACCGTAAACAGATTATCCCGGACGAGCCCCCAATTGTTGTAGGTAAAAAACCTCTGACACTATTAGTGGATCAAAATGCAGGTTTATTTTCACAATTGTGGGAGAAGTGAGGTTCCTAACAGTGGACCCCCAGCCTTTTCCTCGAACACAAGTAAGAACAGAGTTTATATATGTCCCGGGCCCCGCCCTCATTACATTGCAATTCTTTAAGATGTCTGTCATTGTTCATGGTGAGGTTCTTGTTGTATTAGCAGTATCTTCCTCTGCGTAGTTTGTTCGATCACCAAGGCCACGATTGTTCATCATTTATATCCTTGAAACAACATCACAGGTTTTGCACAAACAAGTTAACTAATATACATACAAGTTTGTATAATACTTTATATCAGGATAAGATGAACAACATATGATGAATATATATATATATAAATCTATGGTTATACAAAGTCAGAAGGCATACATGTCAACTCCATCGTATTAAACAAAGGTACATGAAAATGGAGACTGTTCAGCTTACTTCGAGCTGGGTTAATCGCATTTCTTAATAACAAGAATAGCTGTTCCTCTTATCTGGCACAGACATGAAAAACACCGAACTCTGACAAAAACATGAACTCTGCAGTGTTCTCAACAAAATCACAGAGTTCGGGTCTTAATGCTTAAGTGTGACAAAGTTCATTAACCCATTCCCGACTTCAGTCACTGTGGTGAACCATAGATGGTTACCACAATGGGTACTTGTACATATGTTACTCTTGTTACTGTTGGGGTTAGGGTTGGGGTGTTCCACCTGTTATCATTGTTTATGTGGTACACTCCGTTCGGCTCCGCCTTCTTACTGGAGTATAAAGGTCACTGCTACTTCCTAGTAGCCCTTAGTCTGGGACAGTATTGTTAAGTAGTGTGCTCCAATCTTGTTGTGAATAAAAGCCTTTATTCCCGGGTACGTCCTAGCCTCCCGTGTGAATCAATCGCGCATCAATTTTATTCACAACAAAATACCGAAAATTTTGTTCGAGGAAAAAATGGAGCAGATGCTGAAACCCGATCGGCTAACCTTGGATCCGCGTGCCGCTGGGGCATCGAATACTTTCGACCATTGGTTGAAGTGCTTCGAGGATTACATTGAGGCCTCGACAGCAGTCCAGTCCGACGCCGACAGATTGCGGGTCCTCCATGCCAGGGTGAGCGACACTGTGTGTGCAACAATTCGCGATTCCCAAAATTACAAAGACGCCATCGAATTACTCAAGAAGCTGTACAATAAACAGCCGAACGAAATTCATGCTCGTCACCTATTAGCCACTCGACGGCGGCAGCCCGGCGAAACTACGGGACAGTACCTGCGCGAACTTCAACAGCTAGCCAGAGCCTGCAACTGCAAAGAGGTGTCGGCTACTCAATACACCAACGATCTTATTCGGGACGCGTTCGTGGTGGGAATCGGCTCATCCTATATTCGCCTGCGGCTGCTAGAGCAGGGTACCTTGGACCTGGCTAAGACGGTAGAATTGGCCGATGCAATGGAAACGGCCTCCAGAAGTCTCAAAACCTACCCCACCGACCACGTGGGAACATCGTGGCAAGCACAGCCACCGCCTCAACTGTACTCGGCGGCTCCTCGGAACTGCGCGATTATGCTCCCAACTTCAGACCTGACGGCTGCGGCAGCTCCTGGAGGCCCACGGTGCTATTTCTGCGGATTGGCGAAGCATCCACGCCAGAGATGTCCGGCCAGGACAATGTTTTGCTCCGCCTGTGGGAAGAAAGGGCACTATGCAAAAGTGTGCCGAGCAAAGACCCCTTCCAAGCCTAGCAGTGCTGCGTGTGACTCCCCAGGATCTATCTCCTCGTCTCTGGCCTCGTCAATGTCTTCAGCCACGTGCGATCCACGGGCGCCGCCATTTCCTACGACGACGAGGCAAGCCACGTGCGACCTGCGGGTGCCGCCGTTTTCAACATCATCGACCACGTGCGATTCGTGGGCGCAGCCATTTTGGTTGACACCGGCCGCAGAAGACCAGCAGGGGTCCTTGTCGTCGGCTATCTCAGCCTGCCTGCAGTTACACTCGGGATCCAACAGTGGCATCAATCATCCTGGACCAGGCCAAGCCTCATAGACTCGACAAGTCCATGATGGACATAGAGGTAAACGGGCGCCTGGCACATTGCCTGTTTGACAGCGGGAGCACGGAGCGCTTCATCCATCCGGATACAGTGAAACGGTGCACTCTCCGTGTGAAAACTGTCAGGCAGACAATCTCCATGGCGTCGAGGTCCCGATCTGTCCTCGTTCTTGGGAGCTGTGTGGTAACCTTAACGGTGCGGGGCACAGTCTACTAGAACTTCAGGCTCCTCGTGTTACCACACCTTTGCGCTCCGGTACTCCTGGGGCTAGACTTTATGGTCCACCTGAAGAGTGTGACCCTGCAGTACGATGGGCCACTCCCTCCACTTTCAGTGGGAGAACAGCAGCCTCCAAATTGTCCAGCGCGCTCCACATGCGGCCTCTCAACACTCAAAATTACCCCGACTTCCCTATTCGAAAATCTCATGCCAGGCTGCAAGCCCATCGCGACTAAGAGCAGGCGTTACAGCGCGGAGGATCGGATCTTTATTAGATCTGAGGTTCAGTGGCTCCTCAGGGAAGGGGTCATTCAACCTAGCCCATGGAGAGCACAAGTCGTGGTGGTTAAGACTGGAGACAAGCCCCGGATGGTCATAGACTATAGTCAGACCATTAATAGGTACACGCAGCTGGACGCGTACCCTCTCCTGCGCATATCTGACATGGTCAACCAGATTGCGCAGTACCGGGTGTTCTCCACCATCGACTTGAAGTCAGCCTACCACCAGCTCCCCATTCGCCCAGAGGACCGCAAATACACGGCCTTTGAGGCGGATGGCCGTCTCCACCACTTTTTAAGAGTCCCTTTCGGCGTCACTAATGGGGTCTCAGTCTTCCAGCGTGAGATGGACCGAATGGTGGACCAAAACGGGCTACAGGCTACCTTCCTGTACCTGGACAATGTCACTATCTGCGGCCATGACCAGCAGGACCACGACGCCAACCTCCAGAAGTTTTTACGCACTGCGACTCTCCTGAACCTGACCTATAACAAGGAGAAGTGCGTATTCAGCAAGCACCGCCTAGCAATCCTCGGATACGTGGTGGAAAACGGGGTCATCGGCCCCGATCCAGACCGTATGCGTCTCCTCCTTGAACTTCCCCTACCCACTAGCATCAAAGCACTGAGAAGATGCTTAGGCTTCTTCTCGTACTATGCACAGTGGGTCCCCAATTACGCGGACAAAGCCCGTCCGCTCATAAAATCTACCTCTTTTCCCCTGGCAGCATAGGCTTGCCTAGCCTTTGCAGGGATAAAAGCCGACATCGCGAAAGCCACGATGCACGCTGTTGATGAGTCCATCCCTTTTCAAGTGGAGAGTGATGCATCTGATTTCGCCCTGGCCGCCACACTTAACCAGGCGGGCAGGCCTGTCGCCTTTTTCTCTCGCACCCTCCAAGGCCCTGAAATTCGGCACTCCTCTGTGGAGAAAGAGGCTCAGGCCATTGTGGAGGCTGTACGGCATTTGCGCCATTATTTGGCTGGCAAACGGTTTACCCTGCTCACGGACCAGCGGTCCGAGGCCTTCATGTTCAACAACACGTTAAAGGGAAAAATTAAGAATGATAAAATCTTGAGGTGGAGAATCGAACTCTCCACCTACAACTATGATAGCATGTACCGTCCGGGGAAGCTCAATGAGCCCTCAGGTGCCCTGTCGCGTGGAACATGTGCCAGTGTGCAGGAGGACCGGTTACAGGCCCTCCACGATGATCTCTGCCATCCGGGGATCACTCGGTTTTTCCATTTTATAAAGGCTCGGAATCTGCCCTACTCCATAGAGGATGTCAGGTCGATAACTCGAAGCTGCCAGGTTTGTGCAGAGTGCAAGCCACACTTCTACCGGCCTGACAGGGCACACCTCATTAAGGCCACTCGCCCTTTTGAACAACTGAGTGTCGACTTCAAGGGGCCCCTTCCTTCGACAGATCGGAATGTGTATTTCCTCAACGTGGCTGACGAATACTCCCGATTCCCCTTTGCCATCCCCTGTTCTGACATGTCCTCTGCCACGGTCATCAAAGCCCTGCGGAGTCTTTTTACCCTGTTCGGCTACCCCAGTTATATCCACAGTGATAGTGGTTCGTCGTTTATGAGCGATGACTTGAGACAATACCTGCTCTCTAAGGGAATTGCCTCAAGTAGGACTACGAGTTACAACCCCAGGAGTAACGGACAGGTCGAGAGAGAAAATGCTACAGTCTGGAAGGCTGTTTTACTGGCACTAAGGTCTAGGGGTCTTCCAGTCACCCGTTGGCAAGAGGTACTTTCTGATGCGCTCCATTCAATCCGGTCCCTCCTGAGTTCGGCAACCAATGCTACCCCACATGAGCGGATGTTTACCTTCCCTCGGAAGTCTTCCTCTGGGACCTCACTGCCGTCTTGGTTGACGTACTCAGGACCTGTCCTCCTGCAGCGGCATGTTAGGACCCGCAAGTCCGACGCTTTGGTTGAACAGGTCCATCTCCTCCACGCCAACCCTCAATATGCCTATGTGGCATATCCTGACGGGCGAGAGGACACGGTCTCTATCAGAGATCTAGCGCCTGCAGGGGACCTGGAAACCCCCGTCACTCCCGCACCCCTGGTTAGGATTCCTTTGCCCATTCTCTCCCCTCCTGACACGGCGCGGGCAGCATCGGGACCTCAACTTCATCCTCTTACTCCCATGTACAGCTTGCCTGAGTCCAGGAGATTGTCGCCACCTCGAGGTCGACAGGCGTGTGAGGAACTGGACGAGTCAGTGGACACCACCTCAGAGAGAGGGTCGTCACCACGGTCACCAGAACCGGCATTGGAGTCAGTGCTGCGGAGGTCGCAGAGACGGTGCGGACCCCCGAGACGGCTGAACTTGTGAACATGTGGACAGTTCATATTGTCTCCTTACCCCACCGGCCTTTGTTTTTAAAGGAGGGGTGAATGTGGTGAACCATAGATGGTTACCACTATGGGTACTTGTACATATGTTACTCTTGTTACTGTTGGGGTTAGGGTTTGGGTGTTCCACCTGTTATTATTGTTTATGTGATACACTCCGTTCGGCTCCGCCTTCTTACAGGAGTATAAAGGTCACTGCTACTTCCTAGTAGCCCTTGGTCTGGGATAATATTGTTAAGTAGTGTGCTCCAATCTTGTTGTGAATAAAAGCCTTTATTCCCGGGTACGTCCTAGCCTCCCGTGTGAATCAATCGCGCATCACTCTCCCAATGGAGTAACAGAGCGGCAGCATCTGGAGCTTGGCTTAGAAGTGAAAACACCAGTGACCAATTAGAGCCCGACACCCAGCCTGTTTATCATTTGTTGAGAAGTAGAATCCTTATCATCCTTGTCAATCATTTCTGTATCCTCCTTGGTGCTTCTATATCCTTTTTATAATGTGGTGACCAGAACCATACACAGAGCTCCACATGCGGTCGGACCGTGCTTTGTACAGGTTTAACTGCAATTCTTTAATTTTCACTTCCAATCCTCAAGATTTAAACCCTCGTGTTTTGTTTGCTCCTGTAACAGCTTTAATACCTGGGTCACCGAAAATCTAAGACCTCTTTGCATCTCTGCCTCATTTAGATTCTTATTTTCCATCTTTTATCTGATCTTATGATTCTGAGCAAATTGTAATGCCTCACACTTATCAATGTTGAAATTAATTTGAAATGCCTCTTCTGTACATTTATGAATGTTTTCTCCTCATGTGTGGCAGTCCCCCCTCAGTATCGACAATGCTGCTCAATGTTGTGTCATCTACAAATGTGGAAATTGCATTGTTGGTTTCATCCACATTTCACTGTCTCCACAGTTTGTTCTTCATTGTGAATATTGTTCATGTTGTTAATATGAATTGGGAACAACAATGTTCCAGCATTGGTCCTTTTGGTAGCCACTTTCCACTTGCTGCCAATCTGATTGATTTTAACCCAACTCCCAGTTTCCAGAAGCCAAAAGGGAAAATGCTGGAAAATCGCAGCAGGTCTGGCAGCATCTGTAAGGAGAGAAAAGAGCTGACGTTTCGAGTCCAGATGACCCTCTGTCAAAGCTAAAAGGCATAGAAAGTGGGAGATATTTATACTGCAGGGGGAAGGAATGAAAGATGAGTCATAGCCATAGAAAACAGGGGAAAAGACTGCTAATAGCTATCCACAGAGAGAATAAAGGGTTTGAATGGTCAAACGGCAGAGAAGCTGTAAGCTGTGACAGATGGAGATGTTGTGGGGTGGGGATCGATGTTGAGACCGGAAGGCTGTAAATTACCGAGCCGGAAGATGAGATGCTGCTCCTCCAGTTTTGTGTTGAGCTTCACTGGAACATTGCAGCAAGCCAAGGACAGACATGTGGGCTCTCAGGCCGCCCTGGTGTGGAATGGAGGTGTAGAGAGATTGCACATCCATGGTGAATAGGAGGTGGTTAGGGCCTGCGGACTGGAAGCTGGCAATATGATGCAGGACATCAGAGGAATCCCAGATACAGGTGGGGAGGGAATGGACCAGGGGAGTGAGGATGGAGTCAAGGTAAGAGGAAATAAGTTCAGTGGGGCAGAAGCATGCGGACACAATGGACCTACCAGGACAGTCCTTTTTGTGGATTTTGGGAAGTAGTTGGAAGTGGGCTGTCCGGAATTGGGAGACCATGAGGTTGGAAGCTGTGGGGGGAAGGCATCTGGAGGAAATGAGGTCAGTGACTGTGTTGGAGATAATGGCTTGATGTTCAGTGGTGTGATCATGGTCCAGCGGGAGGTAGGAGGAAGTATCTGAGAGTTGGCGCTCAGCCTCTGCGAGGTGGAGGTCAGTACGCCAGACGACAACAGCACCCCCTTTGTTGGCAGGTTTGATGACAATGTCAGGGTTGGACCTGAGGGAGCGAAGGGCGGATAGTTCAGAAGGAGAGAGATTGGAATGGGTGAGGGGGGCAGAAATATTGAGATGGTCAATGTCCCGACGACAGTTCCCAATGAAAAGATCGAGGAAAAGTAATTGTCCCGGTGGGAGTGTCCAATTGGTGGCAGAATGTTGCAGGTACGTGAAAGGATCTCCCAGTTTCCTGTCTTGCAGTCAGCTCTCTGTCCATTCCATATTGCCAGAGAAATATGCCATGTAGAACATTGAGCAATATGTTTGATTGGTGGCTGGTGGAATGGAGATAAAGAGACATGGAAGCACAGAAACACATGGGATGATGACTATTGATCACTGAATGAACTGGATGGGATGTCCAACCTCTCCAATGTTTGTTCAAACTCCATTTTCTGAATCTAGTACAAGTGAGTTGGTTCAAAGTCCCCTTTCCCAATGTTGTTTGTTCTCCCCAGGTTGATGATTCAGCAATTGTCTCCATGTTCCTGCTTTCCAGGAGTTTTCAATTTGTCGACATTCTAAATTCCTCACAAAGATTTCACTTTCCCTGAAAAGGCAGTTTTCAAACGATTTTTATTGTCAGTTCTCAACAACAACAATCATCGTTTCGACGCGGATTCTGCAATTTTTCTGCGTCTCACTGAATCAGTTGTTTCCATTCCTTTCAAACTCACTGTATTTATTCTGTGAAGTTAGTGAGAAGTGAAATCTGTGTCATTCGAATCTTTGCCTTTGACTTGTCAGAATGTTTAAATTATAATCAGATCTCATTTAAACTTTGTATTTGAGACAAAATAATATTCATCCCAATATCCTCAAATCAATTATTTCTCAGAACCTGGAGAATTCACTTTTCAACTTCCAGCTGACTATAATGTGTAGATTTGAGGAAGATTCTGCTTCTCATTTTCAAAGCCCTTTGGACATGTTTATTCAACAGGAGTTGAGCTGGACAGGAACAATAATTTTGCGACCCAGTCCCGGTTTAAATTTTCCAGCTTTCTTCCCATCATTTAATGAAATTCCGGATGACAGTAAATGGATATTTCACAGCATTCATCACCTCCTCTCTGAACTTCCTCTGTGTGACTGCGTAAATAAATGTGTTGGTGCAGGAACTGGATAACTGGAGCATTGATCCCATCAGATCTAATACAAGTCCATCAGGTGTCCAAACATCATACATCCCAGATATTCGTTGAATCGATTGAAATATAACACGTGTCACCCATAACAGGATAAAACTGCCCGATATGGTGAAGAGTAAAATGATGGATCTTCTTCGATTCTTCATTTCTGGATCATTCTGCTCCTCCCCGTTTCGCTGTCCCCTCAGTTTCCTGCGGACTGCACTGGCCAGCAGGCTGTGCTTGACAGTGAGAGTATTGAGCAGCAGTAGCAGCACGAAGGGGAGCAGTGGAGTTAAAATGCGGTCCATCCAGTCAAAGACTTTCCACACAGGATAAAAGTAGTACACGTATGATACCATGCAGTAATAGGGGTCATACTTAAAAAACACCGGGATTTTGGTTAATAAACACAGTAAACTCACCGTTGTGATAACAATGGCTGCTGTTTTCTCAGTGCAGTATTTCATCTTCAGTTTCTGGAAGCAAATGGCCACCATTCGGTCAAAGGTGAAGGCGACTGTGAGCCAGACAGAGCTGCTAACAACTGCGGTCGCAATAACTTCTTTGATGCCACAGGCATGACGACTGTAATATAATACAGCGTACAGTTTGAAGAGATCAATTTTATCCAGTATGACCCGAATAATGACAACCAGCAGATCGGCTGCAGCCATCGCCACCAGGTACCGAGTGACACCTTTGGAAAGACCGCACCTCCCTCGAGATAGAGTCACAATCGCGACTAAGTTAGCTGTAAATTTAAAACAGATTGTGAAACAAAGTTGTCCAGTGAAAAGAAGCAAAGATATAAAGAACAAGTAGAGAAAATATTAAAAGTTGCAGTTTTACAACTCACTTAAAGAAACAGCCCAACGGGTCAGCAGATAAGTTTCTCAATGAACAAGGAGAATGTCATTATTGCAGAAATATAGTAACTGAGTTCAGGTTAAATTAATCGAAACAGACTCACTGGTGAGACAGGCGGGGTTTCTATATTTAGTTTCAGCTCCTTGGGTTGGAGATTGGATCTGATTCACTGTTGAATCAGTTGAATAATCTACAGGAGCTCTGAATTTGGGCTGTAATAGTGAGCACGTGGATAACTCATGAATCCAATAATGGGGTCACAGCTTATTATCAATTCTTTCAGAGCATTCCTGTGTGAGAACATCTCCGACTCCGTCGAGGGCATCCTGAAACCCATTGTACAAAGAACCCCCAGCTTTTGTCGCAACACTACGGACTTCCTACAGAAACTCAGCAGTTGAGCATGGAGCAGTTGAACCAGGATCATTCCTCATCACAATGGATGTCTCGGCACTCTACACCAGCATCCCCCACAATGATGGCATTCCTGCAACTGCCTCAGTACTCAACGCCGACAACTGCCAGTCTCCAGATGCAATTTTGCAACTCATCCGCTTCATTCTGGACCACAATGTCTTCACCTTCAACAACCAGTTCTTCATCCAGACACACGGAACAGCCATGGGGACCAAATTCGCACCTCAATATGCCAACATCTTCATGCACAGGTTTGAACAAGACTTCTTCACTGCACAGGACCTTCAACCGATGCTATACACTGGATACATCGATGACATTTTCCTCCTTTGGACTCATGGTGAACAATCACTGAAACAACTATATGATGACATCAACAATTTCCATCCCACCATCAGACTCACCATGGACCACTCTCCGGAATCAGTTGCATTCTTGGACACTCCATCAAGGACGGTCACCTCAGCACTTCACTGTACCGCAAGCCCATGGATAACCTCACGATGCTCCACTTCTCCAGCTTCCACCCTAAACACGTTAAAGAAGCCATCCTCTGCGGACAAGCCCTCAGTATACATAGGATCTGCTCAGATGAGGAGGATCGCAACAGACACATCCAGACACTGAAAGATGCCCTCATAAGAACAGGATATGGCGCTCGACTCATCGATCGACAGTTCTGACGCGCCACAGCGAACAACTGCACCGACCTCCTCAGAAGACAAACACAGGACATGGCGGACAGAGTACCCTTTGTCATCCAGTACTTCCCCGGAGCGGAGAAGCTACGACATCTTCTCCGGAGCCTTCAACATGTCATTGATGAAGATGAACATCTCGCCAAGGCCATCCCCACACCCCCACTTCATGTCTTCAAACAACCGCATAACCTCAAACAGACCATTGTCCGCAGCAAACTAACTAGCCTTCAGGAGAACAGTGACCACAACACCACACAACCCTGCCACAGCAACCATGCAAGACGTGCCGGATCATCGACACGGATGCCATCATCACACGTGATGGAAGAGGAGAAAGTTTGGTCCCAAACCAGTGTCCTCTGTTTGAACAGAGGGAAATATGATAGGATGAGGGATGAATTGGCTAAGGTAGACTGGGAGAGCAGGCTGGCAGGTAGGATAGCTGAGGAACAGTGGAGGATTTTTAAGGAGATCCTTTTCAGTTCTCAGCAAAAATATATTCCAGCAAAAAACAAGGATTGTAAGAAAAGGGAGAACCAGCCATGGATAACGAAGGAAATAAAGGAGAGTATTAAAATAAAAACAGCTGCGTACAGAGTGGCCAAAAATAGTGGAGAAACAAGTGATTGGGAAAAATTTAAGAAACAACAAAGAGAGACTAAGAAAGCGATAAAGAAAGGAAGGATAGACTATGAAGCAAGGCTAGCAATTAATATAAAAAATGATAGTAAAAGTTTTTATAAATATATAAAAAGGAATAGAGTGGCTAGAGTGAATGTTGGACCCTTGGAGGACGAGAGGGGGGAGTTAATAGTGGGAAATGAGGATATGGCTGAGTCTTTAAATAAGTTTTTTGTGTCGGTCTTCACGGTGGAGGACACAAATAGTTTGCCAAATATTAACGATAGAGGGTTGGCAGCAGGAGAAATACTTAATACAATTAATGTTACCAGAGAGGCAGTGCTGGGTAGACTAATGGGACTGAAGGTGGACAAGTCCCCGGGTCCGGATGGAATGCATCCCAGGGTATTGAAAGAAATGTCAGAGGTAATAGTGGATGCGTTAGTGATTATTTATCAAAACTCGTTGCATTCTGGGGTAGTGCCGGTTGATTGGAAAACGGCTAATGTTACGCCGCTGTTTAAAAAAGGAAGGAGACAAAAGGAGGGTAACTATAGGCCGGTCAGCTTAACGTCTGTAGTAGGGAAAATGCTGGAATCCATTATTAAAGAGGAGATAGCAGGGCATCTGGATAGAAATGGTTCGATCAATCAGACGCAGCATGGATTCATGAGGGGAAAGTCGTGCTTGACGAACATGTTGGATTTTTATGAAGATGTGACTAGGGCGGTTGATGGAGGAGAACCGGTGGATGCGGTGTTTTTGGATTTCCAAAAGGCGTTTGATAAGGTGCCCCATAAAAGGCTGCTGAAGAAGATTAGGGCACACGGAGTCGGGGGTAGTGTGTTAAAGTGGATTGGGGACTGGCTATCTGACAGGAAGCAAAGAGTCGGAATAAATGGGTGTTTTTCCGGTTGGAGGAAGGTAACTAGTGGCGTGCCGCAGGGATCGGTACTCGGGCCGCAACTATTTACCATTTATATAGATGATCTGGAGGAGGGGACGGAGTGTAGGGTAACGAAGTTTGCAGACGACACAAAGATAAGTGGAAAAGTGAATCGTGTGGAGGACGGAGAAGATCTGCAGAGAGATTTGGACAGGCTGAGTGAGTGGGCGAGGATATGGCAAATGGAGTATAACGTTGATAAATGCGAGGTTATACACTTTGGAGGAAATAATAACAAATGGGATTACTATCTCAATGGAAACAAATTAAAACATGCTACCGTGCAAAGGGACCTGGGGGTCCTTGTGCATGAGACGCAAAAGCCCAGTCTGCAGGTACAACAGGTGATCAAGAAGGCAAATGGGATGTTGGCCTATATTGCGAAGGGGATAGAATATAAAAGCAGGGATGTCTTGATGCACCTGTACAGGGCATTGGTGAGGCCGCAGCTGGAATACTGTGTGCAGTATTGGTCCCCTTATATGAGGAAGGATATATTGGCATTGGAGGGAGTGCAGAGAAGGTTCACCAGGTTGATACCGGAGATGAGGGGTTTGGATTATGAGGAGAGGCTGAGGAGATTGGGTTTGTACTCGTTGGAGTTTAGAAGGATGAGGGGGGATCTTATGGAGACTTATAAGATAATGCGGGGGCTGGATAGGGTGGAGGCGGAGAGATTCTTTCCACTGAGTAAGGAAGTTAAAACTAGAGGACACAGCCTCAAAATAAAGGGGGGTCGGTTTAAGACAGAGTTGAGGAGGAACTTCTTCTCCCAGAGGGTGGTGAATCTCTGGAATTCTCTGCCCACTGAGGTGGTGGAGGCTACCTCGCTGAATATGTTTAAAGCGCGGATGGATGGATTCCTGATCGGTAAGGGAATTAAGGGTTATGGGGATCAGGCGGGTAAGTGGTACTGATCCACGTCAGATCAGCCATGATCTTATTGAATGGCGGGGCAGGCTCGAGGGGCTAGATGGCCTACTCCTGCTCCTATTTCTTATGTTCTTATGTAACACCATCCACCAGGTACACGGTACATACTCTTGCAATTCGGCCAACATTGTCTACCTGATACGGTGCAGGAAAGGAGGCATGGTACATTGGGGAGACCATGCAGACACTATGACAACGGATGAATGAACACCGCTCGACAATCATCAGGCAAGAGTGTTCTCTTCCTGTTGGGGAACACTTCAGCGGTCACGGGCATTCGGCCTCTGATCTTCGGGTAAGCGTTCTCCAAGGTGGCCTTCATGACACACGACAACGCAGAGTCGCTGTGCAGAAAATGATAGCCAAGTTCCGCACACATGAGGACGTCCTCAACCGGGATCTTGGGTTCATGTCACACTATCTGTAACCCCCACGACTTGTCGGGGCTTGCAAAATCGCACTAACTATCCTGTCTGGAGACAATACACATCTCTTTAACCTGTGCTTAACGCTCTCTCCACTCACATTGTCTGTACCTTTCAGACTTGATTACCTGTAAAGACTCGCATTCCAACCATTATTCTGTAAATTGAGTTTGTGTCTTTATATGCCCTGTTTGTGAACAGAACTCCCTACTTACCTGATGAAGGAGCAGCGCTCCGAAAGCTAGTGGCTTTTGCTACCAAATAAACCTGTTGGACTTTAACCTGGTGTTGTGAGACTTCTTACCAAGATTGAAGAGGCCAGTGGAGGCACCATTACCAGCTGGCAGAGACTATTGAGTAAGAGCCACGTAGCTGGACATGACAGAGGATCGGTGCAGAAGAAGGATCCACTCTGTTAAGGGAGACAGTCATTTTGATCTCTAAAGGGATGTGTCCTGAGATCGGCTCTGAGACTGACAGTGGCAGCAAGAGCTGATTTGGTCAGTGGTCAGGGAAAGGAGGCTGTGACTGTGAGTGAGGCAGGTCAGGGGGTCAGGAGGGCAGGACTGTCGGTCACTGCCATTGTCTCACAGCTTTGAGGTTCTCTCAGCTTGTTTGGATGGGAGTGGGGGTTGCAGGGAGGATGAGCTGACTCACCCTGGCACCGTGGTACAGGAGGCCATTCAAGTGAAGGGGAAAAAAAGGAATCTTTTGGTCCTTGGGGGACAGCTTAGTGACGGGGATTGACACCAATCTCTGCAGCAAAGGGACAGAGTCCAGCTGGCTTTGTTGTTTGTCTGTGTCAGGGTTCAGGACATCTGCTCAGGGCTGGAGAGGAACTTGCAGTGGGAGGGAGAAAAACAAGTTGCCCCGGTTCATGTAGGTACCAATGGCAGAGGAAGAACTAGGAAAGAGGTTCTGTATAGAGAATACACAGTTCTGTACACACCTGAACCATGCTGGGACCAGTGTTCTAGCGAGACACATCACTAGAGAAGAGAGGGATTGAAATGAAATAAGAGTGCACAAGATATCAAATGTTGAAAGATGTGGGTTGGAATTTTCCAGCTAATCACACCAGTGGGATCTTCCAGTCCTGCCGATAGCATATTCCCACCACGGGTTTCCCAGCAGCGAGGGTGCATTCAATGGGAAACCTCCTTGAGAACGGTTGATCCAGACCAGCATCAGCCAATGCCAGGCCAGCTCAGCCCCAGCAAAACACACAGCGGGTTGCATGGAAAATCCCGCCTGTGGTACATCGAAGCGTCGAGACAAGAGCCGGAATTCTCCAATCTCATTTGCCTCGACATCACTGTCGGTGAGAACGGAGAATTTGGCACTCAGCCAGATCTCCCTTCAGTACAGCTGGACCGGAAAATCCCAGCCGTGGCGAATTTGGAGAATTCCGGCCAGGGTAAGAGAGGATAATAGTAAAATGGGAAATAAGGGTCAGAGAATGGCAGCAAGGGACAGAATGAAAAAAAAACTAAGGATGAACAAAGAATAAAGACAAAGATAACAATGAGGCAAAATGGAAGGCTCTGTATCTGAATTCACACAACATTCATTACAAAATAAAAGAATTGATAGCTCTGTAAGGGGAAAAATGTAAGGAAAGCACACTTTAAAATGGCTGCCTGGCACATAACGAGTTAACTGGGAAAGGAACCATAAAGCAGACACCGGCTTCCACTTATACAAAGATCACTTCAAATCAAACCCAACAGACAAGCCATTTCTAAATCACAGACAGTGACTGAAAGGAAACAAACACCTCAGGAAGCCAAGCCAAGGATCGAGACATCTTTTAGATGAGGAAAAACCCGAGACCAAGGGAATAGATTAGTCATAGGATGAGCGGGAAAATATGAATGCAGGGAAACTGATTAGCACCTGAATGAGCCGAAACCAACCATTGATAGCCACAGACATAGGAAATGTACCCATTCATAAGAACAATACTATGTTAAATGTCTGTATCTGTTTGTATCTGCCTATAACGATGTGAGAATGTTCAAATCACCGGTCCATCTATTGTGTAAAAAGTATAAAGATGGACCGTTCCCGAGATTTTACTGAGAGAAGGTTTTCTACAGACATGTGCCTTGTATCCACGCAGCTCCGTTGAATAAATTGTGTTTTGAATCTCGAGATCTGACTCCGAGTGGATTTTTCCCACAACAGCTCACATTGAAGTCAATAAATATGATTGGTCGTCATGACATAGACCTGGCTGCAGGATGACAAGGATTGGGTTCTGAATATTGAGGGGCTTATGACATTCAAGAAGATGGGAGTGAGATAATGGTGGAGGGGCAGCATTGTTACTCGAGGGTATCAATGCTGCAATAGTCAGTGATGACCCTGGTTCAGGAGATCAGGATGCAGAACCTGTTTGGCTGGAGATGGGCAGTTACAAGCTGCCCCCGGGGCATTGACACTTTGCCCTTTGGGCACTGCTAGGGGAACAGGCTGGCACTGCCAAGGTGCCAATGCTCATGGGGCGCCCCCCCCCAGTTCCCGACTCCCTGGGGGGCCCCAATTGCCCCCTTTCATTCCAGTGGGGTTGAGACACAAGCTCCCCAAAAGTGGGGAGCTCCTGTAAACCCCATTGGAGTGAAATACTCCTTGCGGGGGCAGGGAGGCGAGCAAGTCCGGAGACTTCAGTCCCGGACCCACGAATGACATTTAACTTATATTTAAATTCTTATCTAAATAATATATGCGGCTCCCAGCCGAGTTCCAGCGTGGAGCTGACGCCGCCAGAAATCTGGTGCTGGCAGATGCTACCGGGGCGGGATGCCCAGCTTAGATCCCGTGCATTTGGTTGAAATGTGCACATTTCCACTCCATCTGACGAAGGAGCAGCGGTCCAAAAGCTTATGGTATTTGCGACCAAATAAACCTGTTGGACTTTAACCTGATGTTGTGAGACTTCTTACTGTGTTCACCCCAGTCCAACGCCGGCATCTCCACATCATGAAAAGTATTGAAGCAGGAGCAAAAGAATCAAATATAAATATTGTTTATGAGTCAGTTTAAAATTCAATGTGAGAAAGTATATCAAGTTCGTGAAGTGAACCGAAACTCTGATCACTCCCAGTGCCAGCAGGAGATTAATAAATTAAAATCTCAGCTGTCAAAGCAGAAAGGGATGATGTCTGTATTTGGGACAGTTGAGTTTGAGGGAGGTGATGATTGTGGATTGGTTTATGGGATATATCTAGAAGAGAATGTTTGGCAATGTGTCACACATGGTGCTGACTGGGGGCCCCCACCTCCCTTTCCGGAGGCTCCTAATCGCTCAGCACCCTGAGAACTTGCCCCTGTTCCGATGAATCCTGTGACTACTAGTCGCAAGGAAAGCACAGAATTGCCACGAGACAAAGGAATGAATGCCTTAAAGTACCCCAACTCCACATGTAGTTCCAAATACAGAGTTAACCAGCCCCCACCAATGGATAGTCTTGTGTTTTTAGAAAATGCTATACCCATGAACCCCATTGAAACAGACCATATGGAGCAAGGAGCAGGAGCTCAAACCCTCACTTACACCGTAAAGACCACCAAGGGGCCATTTACATCAAAGGACAAAAGAGCGGTTGGGGGAATGTGGTGTTACAGAATAGAGTTACAATGGAACTATGTCTTCTCACCTTACCAGGGAAATATTGTCAATTATTTGGCGAGGTGCGAAAATATTCTACAGGTCCACCTCTGTGCAGTAAACATGGTGAGAAACCCAGCTCAGTTACAAATCAGAAAACACATGTTTGGAAAACGCTAATTAAAAGCCTGGGGAAGATTTTTGAATTGTTTCATTCTGACAGCATATTTAAAACACAAGGCTGATTGGAGGAAACCTGAAGTTGAGCTTCTTGCTGTAGCTGCACACTTACTTTCAGTGACTGATGCATGAGGACACCAAGGTCTCACTGAGTATCCAACACTCTCAATTTATACCCATTCAATAATAATCTGCCTTCTTATTTTTGCTATCCAAGTGGATACCGTCACAGATATCCACATTATACTGCATCAGCTATGCATATGCCCACTCACTCAGCCTGTCCAAATCACACTGAAGCATCTCTGCATCCTCCCCACAGCTCACCCTCCCACCCAACTTTGTATCATCTGCAAATGTGGAGATAATACATTTAGTTCCCTCTCCCAAATCATTGATATATAATGTGAACAATTGAGTGCTAGCACAGATCTCTGCAGTTCCCCACTAGTCACCGTCTGCCAATTGGAAAAATACCCATTTCTGCCAGCTCTTTGACTCCTTTCTGCCAACCAGCTTTGTCAGAGGCGAGAGTCGTTTTTTTTTCTTTTTCAGAAAGTTTATTCCTGTATTTCCCCAGAGTAAAAAAAAAATGCCAGGCAAGATGTTGGAATGCTCCTCTTGCAGGATGTGGGAGACCAGGGAGACCTCCGGTATCCCTGACGACAGCACCTGCAAAAGATGCATTCAGCTGCAGCTGCTAGCAAAGCGTGTTAGGGAACTGGAGAAGGAGCTTGATGACCTCCATCTAATTCGGGAGAATGAGAATTATATAGACAGTAGCTTGAGGGAGATAGTTACACCTAAGCAGCAGAGCACAGGAAATTGGGTTACTGTAAGGAGAGGAAATGGCAGTGTGAAAGGACAGGCAGAGCAGGGTTACCCTGTGGCCATACCCCTCCACAACAGGTATACTGAATTGGATACTGTTGTGGCAGATGCTTTACCTGGGACAAGCTGCGACAGCCGGAACTCTGATACTGAGTCTGGTTCTACAGCGCAAAAGGTTGGGATGAAGAAGAGGAGAGCAGTAGTGATAGGGGACTCAATGGTCAGAGGTACGGACAGGAGGTTCTGTGGTCGGGACAGAGACTCCCGCATGGTTTGTTGCCTCCCAGGTGCCAAGGTCAGCGATGTCTCTGATCGAGTGCACAGCGTTCTAAAGTGGGAAGGTGATCAGCCAGATGTCGTGGTACTCATCGGTACCAATGACGTGGGAAGGAAGAGTGAGGAGGTCCTAAAGAGTGAGTACAAAGAGCTTGGAAGGAAGTTAAAAAGCAGGACCCCGAGGGTAGTAATCTCAGGATTGCTACCTGAGCCACATGCCAGTGAGGGCAGGAGTAGGATGCTTGGGCAGATGAACACGTGGCTGAGGATCTGGTGCAGGGAGCAGGGTTTCCAATTCTTGGATCATTGGGACCATTCTGGGGCAGGTGGGACCTGTACAAGAGAGACGGGTTACACCTAAACTACAAGGGGACCAATACACTTGCAGGGAGATTTGCTAGTGTTATTGGGGAGCGTTGAAACTAGATTTGCAGGGGGATGGGAACCAGAGTGCTAGAGCAGATAGTGGAGCAGGGGTAAAAGGACAGGTTAGTTCAAGCAAAATCACAAATGGAAGGGTACAGTGCGGTGGAAATAATCTTTTGAGGTGTGTCTATTTCAATGCCAGGAGTATTGTGGGGAAGGCAGATGAGCTGAAGGCGTGGATTGACACATGGAAATATGACATTGTAGCCATTAGTGAAACTTGGCTTCAGGAGGGGCAGGACTGGCAGCTCAATGTTCCAGGGTTCCAATGTTTCAGGCGGGATAGAGGCAGAGGCTTAAAAGGTGGGGGGGTGGCATTGTTGGTCAGGGAAAATGTTACAGCGGTACTCAGGCAGGATAGATTAGGGAGCTTGTCTACAGAGGCCCTATGGGTGGAGCTGAGGAACAAGAAAGGTATGACCACATTAATGGGGTTGTATTATAGACCACCCAATAGTCAGCGAGAATTGGAGGAGCAAATCAGCAGAGAGATAGCTGACAACTGCAAGAAACACAAAGTTGTGATAGTAGGGGATTTTAATTTTCCACATATAGATTGGGACTCGCATACTGTTAAAGGTTTAGACGGGGTAGAGTTTGTAAAATGTGTTCAGGAGAATTTTCTACATCAGTATATAGAGATCCCAACGAGAGGGGATGCGATATTGGATCTCCGATTGGGAAATGAGTGAGGGCAGGTGATGGATGTGAGGGTGAGGGAACACTTTGGATTCACTGATCATAATGCCATTAGTTTCAACCTGATCGTGGATAAGGATAGATCTGGTCCTCGGGTTCAAGTTCTGAACTTGAAAAAGGCCAAATTTGATGAAATGAGAAGGGATCTGGGAAGTGTGGATTGGCACAGGCTGTTCTCTGGTAAGGATGTAAATGGAAAGCGGGAGGCCTTCAAAGGAGAAATTTTGAGAGTGCAGAGTTTGTATGTTCCTGTCAGGATTAAAGGCAAAGTAAATAGGAATAAGGAACCTTGGTTCTCGTGGGAGATTGTAACACTGATTAAGAGGAAGAGAGAGTTGTATGAAATGTACAGGCAGCAAGGAACAGATCAGATGCTCGAGGAGTATAAAAAGTGCAAGAAGCAACTTAAGAGGGAAATCAGGAGAGCTAAAAGAAGACATGAGGTTGCTTTGGCAGACAGAGTGAAGGAAAATCCAAAGAGCTTCTATAGGTATGTTAGGAGCAAAAGGATAGTGAGGGATAAAATTGGTCCTCTTGAAGACCAGAGTGGTAGACTTGTGTATGGAACCAAAAGAGATGGGGGAGATACTAAATGGTTTTTTTGCATCCGTATTTACTGAGGAAACGGGCATGGAGTCTACGGAAATAGGGCAAACTGGTAGGGAGGTCATGGAACCTTTACAGATTAAAGGGGAGGAGGTGCTCGCTGTCTTGAGGCAAATCAGAGTGGATAAATCCCCAGGACCGGACAGGGTATTCCCACGGACCTTGAGGGAAGCTAGTGTTGAACTTGCAGGGGCCCTGGCAGACATATTTAAAATGTCAGTATTCACGGGGGAGGTGCCGGATGATTGGAGGGTGGCTCATGTTGTTCCGTTGTTTAAAAAAGGTTCCAAAAGAAATCCGGGAAATTATAGGCCAGTAAGTTTGACGTCGGTGGTGGGCAAGTTATTGGAAGGTGTGATAAGGGATAGGATCTACAAATATTTGGATAGACAGGGACTTATTAGGGAGAGTCAACATGGCTTTGTGCGTGGTAGGTCATGTTTGACCAATCTATTAGAGTTTTTCGAGGAGGTTACCAGGAAAGTGGATGAAGGGAAGGCGGTGGATGTTGTCTACCTGGATTTCAGCAAGGCCTTTGACAAGGTCCCTCATGGGAGGTTAGTTCGGAAGGTTCAGTCGCTCGGTATACATGGGGAGGTAGTAAATTGGATTAGACACTGGCTCAATGAAAGAAGCCAGAGAGTGGTTGTGGAGGATTGCTTCTCTGAGTGGAGGCCTGTGAGTAGTGGTGTGCCGCAGGGATCGGTGTTGGGTCCATTGTTGTTTGTCATCTATATCAATGATCTGGATGATAATGTGGTAAATTGGATCAGCAAGTTTGCTGCTGACACAAAGATTGGAGGTGTAGTGGACAGTGAGGAAGGTTTTCAAAGCTTGCAGAGGGATTTGGACCAACTAGAAAAATGGGCTGAAAAATGGCAAATGGAATTTAACGCAGACAAGTGTGAGGTATTGCACATTGGAAGGACAAACCAAAGTAGAACGTACAGGGTAAATGGTAGGACTCTGAAGAGTGCAGTTGAACAGAGGGATCTGTGAATACAGGTACAGAATTCCCTAAGAGTGACGTCACAGGTGGATAGGGTCGTAAAGAGTGCCTTTGGTACATTGGCCTTTATAAATCGGAGTATCGAGTATAAAAGTTGGAGTGTTATGGTAAGGTTATATAAGGCATTGGTGAGGCCGAATTTGGAGTATTGTGTACAATTTTGGTCACCGCGTTACAGGAAGGATGTAAATAAGGTTGAAAGAGTGCAGAGAAGATTCACAAGGATGTTGCCGGGACTTGAGAAGCTGAGTTACAGAGAGAGATTGAATAGGTTGGGACTTTATTCCCTGAAGCGTAGAAGATTGAGGGGAGATTTGATAGAGGTGTATAAGATTTTGATGGGTATAGATAGAGTGAATGCAAGCAGGTTTTTTCCGCTGAGGCTAGGGGAGAAAAAAACCAGAGGGCATGAGTTAAGGGTGAAAGGAGAAAAGTTTAAAGGAAATATTAGGGGGGCTTCTTCACGCAGCGAGTGGTGGGAGTTGGAATGAGCTGCCGGATAAAGTGGTGAATGCGGGGTCACTTTTAACATTAAAAAAAAACTTGGACGGGTTCATGGATGAGAGGGGTGTGGAGGGATATGGTCCAAATGCAGGTCAGTGGGACTCGGCAAAAAATGGTTCGGCACAGACAAGAAGGGCCAAAAGGCCTGTTTCTGAGCTGTAATTTTCTATGGTTCTATGGTTCGATCCATCTCAAATCACCACCCGCAACCCGATGCGCTGTAACTTTACATAGTAGTCTGCTATGTGAGACCTTGTCGAAAGCATTCTGAAAGTCTAAATAAACCACATCCACCGACTCCCCCGGTCAACTCTACTTGTTACATTTTCAAAGAATTCCAACAGATTCATCAAAAGTGAGTTCCCTTTTGGAAACCATGTTGACTTTGTCTGATGAGACCACTGCTTTCCAAATGCTGAGCTATGAAATGCTTGATAATGGACTCTAGCAACTTCCCCAATACCAACGTTAGGCTCACTGTTCTATAGTTCCCTTTTATCTCTCCAGCTCCCTTTTTGAATTGTGGACTTACATTAGCTGTCCTCCAATCAATAGAAATCTGTCCAGAGTCCAAAGAATTTTGAAAAATGACCACCAATGGATCCACTATTTCCAGGGCCACTTCCTTAAGCACTCTGAGATGAAGATTATCAGGCCCTGGAGATTCATCCACCTTCAATCCTATCAATTTCCCTCAAACCATAAACTCTACTAATACTGATCTCCTTCAACTCCTCGCTAAAACTTGTTTCTCTCTGAACTTCTGTACATTATTTATGTCTCCCTTTGCAAAGACAGAAGCAAAGTATGAATTTAGTTCCTCAGCCATTTCTTTGTTCCAAATTCTGAATTCTCCTGTTTCTGTCTGTAAGGGGCCTACTTTCGTTTTTGTCAATCTTATTCTCTTAATATATTTTTTAAAACATTTACAGTCAGTTTTTATGTTCACCACTAGCGAACTTCCATACTCTCTTTTTTCCAAATAAATCAATCCCTTGATCCTCCTTTGCTGAATTTACAGATTAAAGTTTATTTATTAGTGTCACAAGTAGGCTTATGTTCACACTTCAATGAATTTACCATGAAGATCCCCTCGTTGCCACAATCTGGCACCTGTTCAGGTACCCTGAGGGAGAATTTAGCATGACTAATGCACCCAACCAGCACGTGTTTTGGACTGTGGGAGAAAGCCAGAGCCATAGAAAACCCATGCAGTCACAGGGAGAACGTGCAGACTCTGCACAGACAGTGACCGAAGCCAGGAATTGAACCTGGGTCCCTGGAGCTGAGACTGCTAATCGCTGCTCCTAATTCTCAGTTCTATTGCTTTATCTTGCAAATTTGTATGCTTAAATCTAACACTATCTCTAACTTCCCTTTTAATTCATGGTTTGGCCACAATTCCCTGACCAACAAACAGGAATAAACACCTCCTCGAGTTCATCTATTCGTTCCTTAAATGCCTGCCATTGCCTATCCACGATCCTTCCTTTCAGTAATGTTTCCCAATCCATCATAGCCAATTCATACCTCATACCATCATGGTTCCTTTATTGAGATTCAAGACCCTTGTTTCAGAATCAACTACGTCATTATTCACTTTGAGGATGAATTCTATCATATTATGGTCACTCATCTCTTAGGGTTCTCTCACAACTAGATTGCCAACTCATCCTTTCTCATTGCACAGTATCCAATCCAGGATGGCTTGCTCCCTTGTTGGTTCCTCAATGTATTGGTCCAGAAAACCATTCTGTATACACTCCAGAAATACCTACTCTATTGTACTGTGACTAATTTGACTTTCCCAATCTAAATGCAGATTAAAGTCACCCATAATCACATTTGTTCCTTTAACACACGCATCTCTGATTTCCTGTCTAATGCTATTCCCAACATTATTACTTGTTTGGTGGCCTGTAAACCACTCCCACAAATGTTTTTTGCCCCTTGGTGTTCTTAACTCGACCCATACAGATCCCACATTGTCTGTGCTGATATCTTTCCTCAATATTATGTCAATATTTTCTTTAATCAACAATGCAACTCCACCACCTTTTCCTTTCTGTCTGTCAATCCTAAACACTGAATACTCCTCAATGTTTCCTTCCCATCCTTGGGATGTCACTTCAATATCAATCCATTGACTGTAAAAGACTTTCAGACATCCAAAGTTGTGAAGAGCACTGTATGAATTCCAACTATTTCTTGTAGATAATTCATGAGGCTGTGTTATAAGACATTTCAAAATCATTGAAAAGATCTTTAATCACATATCTCACACCATTGAAGAAAATTGCACCCACTAATATGGTCCGAGACATAAACCTGTATAAATAGAGGGAGAGAATAAAAATTACAATGGATCCTCACTCCAGCCTGGAAATAAATCAACTGGATCCTGGAAATCAATCCATGGTTAGTTAGAATCCACTGACTGTGGCAGAACAAACACAGCAATATTGAATGAAGCAGATTGACTCCAGTCTGAATATCTGAAGCAGTGGAGAGGCTGCAATAAAGGATATTGAGGAATATCAATGATCAACAGGATTTGAAATAATCACCACAAATATATGTACCTGTAACAAATTCAACACCAACAAGTTCCACTATTAGAGCAGTCAAACCAGCAATGGTTATAATAACTTACATAGAACTCCAACCACTCCAAGGATGTGATAGTAAACGGGTGCGACATCATTGGCCAGAAAGAGTAGATCCACCTGAACCATGTTCTGTGATGAACTCTATTGTCCTTTAATTTTCATTGACTCTCTGAGCTCACTCACTCAGTGGAACCTTTTATTAATACAGGTGAGTGACACCCTCTGAGACCATGAGGCTTACATAAACATTGTTATTAGTTCCAGTAATTGGAGGAAACAGATTAGACATGCATGAAATCTCGATTAGTTAAAGAAAAACAGAATTGTTTTATTCACACTTGATAAACACCAGCACAAACACTGGAATAGAAACATCATGGAACTGGCGACAGAAAAGGGACCATTCAACTTCTCACATCTGCTCTTGCTGTTAAAAGAATGATCCACTCACATCCATTTCCCTCTCCTTTCCCCATAGCTTTTATCCTTGGATCAACCTTCAATGGATTAACTGTCCTGTTGGGTGCTGAAAAATCTCATAACAGTTTTGTGTGCGTGTGTGTGTGTGAGTGAGTGTGTGTGTTTGTGTGTGTACGTGTGTGTTCTGTGTGTGTGAGTGCTTCTGATTGTGTGTGAGTGTGTGTTGTGGATGAGTCTGTGTGTATGTATGAGTGTGATGCGAGTGTGTGTATGTGCATGAGTGTGTGTGTGTGTCTGTGTGTGTGCGTGTGCGAGTGTGTGCGTTAATGTGAGTGAGTGTGTGTGTGAATCTCCTGGACTCCGATACTGCGGTTTAAGTGAAACTTAGATTCTCTATACTGATGGAACAGTGAGCGAGACTTTTCCATTGTCTTCATCCCGCATCATTTGAGTGTCAAATCTGCTGAAATGTTTTGTCGAGTAAAGAGCACAGACTAATAAAATATATTCGGAATCTGTACAAATTTCCTGACAACTTTTCCCTCTGAAATTTCCTGAAGCCACATTGTTATTGGAAGCTGCCAATGTCAAAAGGTCACACTGTAATGAGAGCCTGCCACCAGAGGATGTGCTGCAGCACCCCCTGATGAGAGGGGGTGATACAGAGAGAGAGATTTCTAAAGGGAGGTGGGGGAGAGTTCAAGATTGAGCTGAGAGCATGAGTGAAACTGAAATAGAATGAGGAGGGAATGGAGGGAGGAAAGGTCAGAGTGAGGAGCGAATGGAGGGAGGAATGGACAGAGTGAGGAGGGAATGGAGGGAGGAAAGGACAGAGTGAGGAGGGAATGGAGGGAGGGAAGGCCAGAGTGAGGAGGGAATGGAGGGAGGGAAGGCCAGAGTGAGGAGGGAATGGAGGGAGGGAAGGATAGAATGAGAAGGGAATGGAGTGAGTGAGGAGCAGAGTGAGATCAGAATGAGAGTGAGTGAGGAGCAGGGTGAGATCAGAATGAGAGTGAGGTGGAAATGGGTGATGAAGGAAAAGGCTGAGGTGGATACAGAGTGAACTGTAAGATTCTAAAGTGGGAACTTGGTGAATTTGGGAATTCTGCAGTGATTGGGAAGGAGCTGCTCATTCACAGAAGAATAGGGATAGCTATTACTGGAAACTAGGGAAAGAATTTGTGTTTGGATATTTTCATTTAAAGATCTTATTCTCACACCAAGTCTCGCTCAGCCATCACCCTGTGCTCTCTGATCTACATTGGCTCCTGCTCTGACACTGCCTCATATTTATAACAAGTTCTTCTTTGTGCTCAACCCCTCCATTTCAAGATGGCGCTGGAGCGATGCAGCCTCTTGTGAGCTGTTCCCAGCATATCCACTGAGACCATCTTTCAGTCTTGTTCTAAGCTCCTAAAACTGTACCCGAACTCTTTTAAACTATCCAATAAGCTCTTTTAAAATCTCTTACAGATTTGGTGATCCTCCGAACTGCAAAGACTTCTGACCTGTAAGCGACCCGGACCCCGTGGGCCCGACGGCCGGCACAGCAATTTCGGAACCGGGACCTTCACTCCACCCGTCCCCAACCACCCCCACTGAACAGCGCAGCAACTCCGGAGCTCGGGCCCTCACTCCACCGGCCCCCAACCCCACCGACCCGGAGCATTGCGACTCTCTGCAGGGCCCAAGCATTCCCTCCAACCCTGCCCCACTTTATAATCGCCCCACATTTCTAAAAATCAATTCCCACCATTTAAAAATGACTAATACTGCTCTTTTAAATCTACCTGGAAATCTCAAGATCCTTCGACCTCCGAAGCTAGACCCTGACCTGGCAGAGTCCTGGAGAACCTATACGTGGACCCAGCCATCAGCTCATCCGTGACCACGACTCCAGAGACACCATCCAGTTACTGGTCATCTGGACATCCTCTGACCTCTGAAGTCAATTCTCAGCCCAACAGCGACCCGGAATGCTTGACCAAGCAGACCCGACTGCCGAGGTGAAACCACAATCATGGCAACCAATCCTCTACCCACACACCGACCAACGTGAAGAACCTCACTGGACGCACCTATACCCGTGATACCAAGGTCTGCTCACACCGACCCCAGGGCCTGACCGGAAGCAGCCACTCATACAGAAGCATGGGAAATGCACAGGTCTGCCGGTGAGATTGAAACAACGTGGTACCAAACCCCCCTCCCCAGCTTACTCCCAGCAAATGTCCAATCTCTGGAAAACAAGCTACATGAACTTAAAGCCAGACTCACTTTCCAAAGGGAACTGAGAGATTGGTGTGGACTCTGTTTCACGGAGACATGGCTCAATCCCGCCCCACCAGACTGTGCCCTATAACCGGAGGGTCTCTCAATCCAGCAAGTGGTCTGCACGGCAGCCTCAGACAAGGCTCGGGGAGGTGGGGCCTGCCTTCTAATCAACACTTCTGGGTGCTCAGACGTAACAATACTGGCGAGTTTCTGCTGCCTGGACCAAGAGTATCTGACATGAAATGCCGCCCCTACTACCTGCCGTGGGAGTTCACCTCTGTTATCCTGACAGCAGTTTACATCTCACCCCATATGGACATGAAGACTGTGCTGGAAGAAATATATACCACCACAAACAGCCTTGGGACAAAACATCCCGAGGCTTTGTTCATTGTGGCCGGGGACTTCAACTAGGCCAAGCTTAGGAGTGTCCCACCAATATACCATCAACACGTCTCCTGTACTCCTGCTCCCAGCTTACAGACAAAACTGAAATGAATGGGAGAATCCAATAAAGAAACTCGTGTAATGTTGGTCTGAGGAATTGGATGATCTCCTACGGACTGCTTCAAGTCAGTGGACTGGTCAACATTCAAGTTCTCAGTGACTAACCTGAATGAGTTGGCCACTGCAGTACCAGACTTCATTAGTGTTAGAAGACTGTAGAATACTGTGTGCCAAAGAAGCTAATCCGAGTGTTTCCCAACAGGAAATCATGGATGAACAGGGGTATCCACTGCTTACTCAAGTCCAGGTCTGAGGCATTCAAGTCAGGTGACCCTTGCCTATCCAAGAAATCCAATACGATCTATGGAGAACCATCAAAGATGCTCAGAGACAATACTGGAACAAGCTAGAATCCCAGGCTAGCCACATGAACACTCACTGATTATGGCAAGGCCTGTAAGATCTAACAGGTTACAAGGTGGAGATGAGTAGAATCATTGGCAGCAATGCACCCCTCCCCGAAGAGCTCAATGTAGTCTATGCCCGTTTTGAGCAAGAGGTTAGCGAGAGCACGCCTTTCATCCCAACAACCTCAGTGGAACCGGTATCCAAGGTCACATCGCAGACATTACATCGGCCTTCATGGGAGTGAACCCATGGAAAGCAACTGGTCCGGATGGGGTATCCAGACCAGCATTCAGACCCTGCACTGACCAGATGGCAGGGGTATTCGCAGACATCTTTAACCTCTCCTTATACCGATCTGAGGTCCCTACCTGATTCAAGGAGACAACAATCATCCCTATACCAATGAAAAGCCAGGCAGCATGCCTTAATGTGAATCGTGCATTCTCACAACACCGATACAAATAAAGACACAGATTCTCTTTCTGGGATACAAGGTATTTCCATCATTTCAGAGATCTCTATCCGGCATGAACCTTTCCTAGCGAGGTCATAACGGGAGGCGGGCCTGGACTACTGAGTGCCGGGCTCGCTAAACAGATGTAAAATAGCATTATAATAAATTTCCATATATTAACCTGCCTCCCGCCCATTTCCGATGGGAGGCTGATGGTGTCGGAAATCCAGCGCTCGTAAAATGACACTGGTCGCGAAAACCGGTGCCAATCACGCTCAGTGCTTTACACCCGACTTTACCACCGCATCACACCTGAAAATGGGCACAATGCAGTGGCAATATTGCCCCCCATGTATTCCAATTCCTTGTTCTTTTAATCTTTCAACCATTATAGTGATGGGCAGAAAGTTCTCCGTTACTGACGCCAGAGAGATTCATGATTAAATTGCTGGGAATTTAATGACTGATTGAGCTGAATGTGAGTTCAAAATATTCAGTTAAAACATATTCTGTTCCAGAATCAGCACTAGAAGGAATACAGTGTGAACTTGTTCAGCTGACAGTAACTAAGAACATACAAAGACAATTTGTTCCCATGCTGACTGATATTAATTCCACTCATTGAACAAGCACATTAAAAAGGGGCTTAGGAGAGCGAGGAGGGGACATGAGATGTCCTTGGCGGGGCGGATCAAGGAAAACCCCAAGGCTTTTTACTCTTATGTGAGGAATAAAAGAATGACCAGGGTGAGGTTAGGGCCGGTCAAGGACAGTAGTGGGAACTTGTGTATGGAGTCAGTAGAGATAGGCGAGGTGTGAATGAATACTTTTCTTCAGTGTTCACCAAGGAGAGGGGCCATGTTTTTGAGGAAGAGAAGGTGTTACAGGCTAATAGGCTGAAGGAAATAGTTGTTCGGAGGGAGGATGTACCGGCAGTTTTGAATAAACTGAAGGTCAATAAGTCCCCTGGGTCTGATGAAATATATCCTAGGATTCTTTGGGAGGCAAGGGATGAGATTGCAGAGCCTTTGGCTTTGATCTTTGGGTCCTCACTGTCCACGGGGATGGTGCCATAGGACTGGAGAGTGGCGAATGTTGTTCCTCTGTTTAAGAAAGGGAATAGAAATGATTCTGGTAATTATAGACCGGTTAGTCTTACTTCGGTGGTTGGTAAATTGATGGAAAAGGTCCTTAGGGATGGGATTTACGACCATTTAGAAAGATGCGGATTAATCCGGGATAGTCAGCACGGATTCGCGAAGGGCAAGTCGTGCCTCACAAATTTGATAGAATTTTTTGAGGAGGTAACTAAGTGTGTTGATGAAGGTAGGGCAGTTGATGTCATATACGTGGATTTTAGTAAGGCGTTTGATAAGGTCCCCCATGGTCGGCTTATGATGAAAGTAAGGAGGTGTGGGACAGAGGGCCTGTTCTGTGCTGTACTGTTCTATATGTTTCTATGTTAAAAATATCCCTTTCCATAGACTGTGCAAATGCATCTGGAAATTGTATAAAAACCAGGATGTTACTATTATTGTTGTTCCTGCAATAATGATCAATGTGAATCGTGCAATCTCACAATACTGATACAAATAAAAACACAGATTCTCTTTCTGGGATGCAAGATATTTCTATCATTTCAGATATCTCTAACCATCTCTCAAGGGTGAGTTTAACACAGACAAAGAGATTGAATCATCCCGGAGCCCTTTCCAATTAACGTTCTCGAGCATGAGAATGACGAAAGTCCATTCTTGTTGTTTTTTTGAAAGCTGTAATTGTAAAATTCTGACCTCCAGCGCTATTAAGATTCATCATTCAAATCCATTCGGCCCTTCAAGTTCAAGTTGGGACTGAGGAAATCGGTGGTAATGATGGAGTCGGAGCACATGTGGAACGTGAGGTGTATTCAGATGGGTTGGAGCTGAGCATGTGGATGACCAAGGAAAGATATTTGAAAAATAAAATCAAGTGTAGTATCGACATGCTGTACTTGGTTGAAGTCATAATGTAACATTGTGGCTTCATTTGAAGCAATTTTTAAAAGCAGCATCTTGGCGTTTTGGCTAAGATGCAAAGAGATCAAGCCTTGGAGAAGGTGCAATGCCTACTCCAATCAGCTTGGATCATGTAGATCCAACCCAAGACAGGAGCTGAGAGCCCTGTCTTGTCAGCTTGGATCGGGAATGTCTCACTTGATGAGACTCTGAATTGGGCTTTGATTGGATTGAATTGGATATTTAAAAACAGTGTGAGAGAGTGAAGAGAAGCCAGTGTGAGTGAGTTTCTACAATGACTGAACACAGAAGAATGGAACCAGGGAGGAGAAACTGGAAATGAGGCATTGGTGGAGGATGGGAATGTTAACCATGTCAAAGCTGCAGACAGGCTGAGAAGGAAGAGGAGGGAGAGTTTGCTCTGGTCACAGCCACACGGATATCATTTGTAACATGAATAAGGGCTGTTTCAGAGCTGTGGCAGGAGTGGAAACCTGGTCAAAGGTGGAGCTATAGAAAAGTTCTTGACTGCAGGACATTTGAGTTATGATGATTGGCATTGCAACATTTATAATTTAACACCGTGTTGTGAATTTGAAATTATGGCTCTGACTTTATGACTCTGTAATAAATTGAGGGCGACTCGATGTGGTACAGAATAACAAGGGATTTAATGCCAATGATGAATAATATTTACAACAGAATGGCAGATTGAATCAACGATGCGACTGTACAACTCTCTTCCCAGGATCCAGCCACGGGACCTCCTCGACTGGGATACACAACCTTGCCCCCAATTGGCTCAGCTTCCTACCTCAACAGTCCATAGGGTCCGGGCTGATCGCGTGGCCCTCAGGGAGAGCTCCCTTAAAAAGGGGTAATGCTGGCACAATCCTTCCCCCCTAACTCATGAATTCGACAATGGAGGAATTCAGCACAGACAAACAATGTTTTATTAAAGGGCAGCGGGAATACCCCCAAGAAAAACCCATTATTCTACGTGGGTCCGGGGATTCCGGACCCGCGTAGAATGCCTCAGTTCTGTGGGAGACTCTTCAGAATTTGAAGAATCCAGCCGGACAGATGCAAAAGGCAAACTCATCAATCCGGGGTCAAGCTCCTCCTCTGTAGCTGCTGATTCCTCAGTTACAGTAACCACTGGTTGCTCAGATCCCTTGTTTCCAACTGGAATCCCGGTAACCAATCCTGGCAACTTGGAATTCACGGCAGGGGGCGCCGGTTGATCCCCTGTATCGGTCACTGCTCTCCTCCTCAGGTGGTCTACGTGTTTCTTGTGATGGCAGCCTTGTATCTCCATCACATGGGAGACCGTTCCTATTCTCTCCACCATCTTACCAGCCACACAAGCCGGTCCTGCTGCAAAGTTTCTGACCATGACCTCAACTCGGAACAGTCTGTCTTTTTTCTTTGAATCGTGATTTTCTCTCTGAGAGGCTTGCCAACTCCCCCACCCTCCCCACCAAATCTGGGAATATCATATCCAACCGTTCTCTTCAGCTGCATCCCATTAGTAGCTCAGCTGGCGTGACGCCTGTGGTTGCATTTGATGTGGTGTTATAAGACAACAGAAAACTGGCTGTGCGGAGAGGAAGAGGCTGATTGACTTGATTCTCCATCAATGACTTGAATGTTTGTACCTCATGCTCCACGAGCCCATTTGAGGCTGGGTGCTGACTTAACATGGAGGTTGATAAATTTGATTGATAAATTTTTGGAATTACTCCGCTGTGAATGATGTCCTGTTGTCTGACACAAAGACTTCCCGAATATCATGAACGGCAAAATCTTTCCTTAATTTGTCAATGGTGGCAGTGGCTATTGTGGACTTCAACTGCACATTGAACCTCTTTGAGTGTACGTCTACTAATATAAGAAACATATGACCCATAAATGATCCTGCAAAGTCGATATGTCTCCTTGCACAGGGTCTACCAGGCCATTCTCATGGATGCCAATTCACCAGCAGTGGCGGCAAGGCCTGTTGAGCTTCTCAATTGGGGTGTTGACCAAATATCCTTTCTATTTCCTTATCAAGACCCGGCCACCAGACATAACCTCTGGCTTGGGCCTTCATCCTGCTTTGCCTTGGATTGGAGTAGTGCTGTTCCTGTAATAAAAGTCATCTCCCCTGGGGTGGGACTGGAACTCTAGCCCCCCCACAATAACAAAGGTTAATTCCATCCTTCTCTGGTTAGTGGTTTAAGCAACTCTGACTTCTCACCTTTGCATGACCATCTTTTTAACTTTCTACAATGCAGGGTCTCTTTCTGTCCACACCTTTATGTGTTTAGAAACATCGAAACATAGAAAAACTACAGCACAAACAGGCCCTTCAGCCCCCAAGTTGTGCCGAACACATCCCTCCCTTCTAGACCTACCTATAACCCTCCATCCTATTCAGCTCCATGTACTCATCCAGGAGTCTCTTAAAAGACCCTATTGAGTTTCCCTCCACCACCACTGACGGCAGCCGATTCCACTCGCCTACCACCCTCTGTGTGACAAACTTACCCCTAACATCTCCCCTGTACCTACCCCCCAGCACCTTAAACCTGCGTCCTCTCGTAGCAGACATTTCCACCCTGGGAAAAAGCCTCTGAGAGTCCACCCGATCTATGCCTCTCAACATCTTATCCACCTCTATTAGGTCTCCTCTCATCCTTCGTCTCTCCAAGGAGAAAAGACCGAGCTCCCTCAGCCTATCCTCATAAGGCATGCCACTCAATCCAGGCAACATTCTTGTAAATCTCCTCTGCACCCTTTCAATCTTTTCCACATCCTTCCTATAGTGAGGCGACCAGAACTGAGTACAGTACTCCAAGTGGGGTCTGACGAGGGTCTTATATTGCTGCATCATTATCCCCAGACTTGAAACTCAATCCCTCGATTGTTAAAGGCCAGCACACCATACGCTTTCTTAACCACCTCCTCCACCTGCGGGACCGATTTCAGAGTCCTATGGACCCAGATCCCAAGGTCCTTCTGATCCTCTACAGTACTAAGAGTCTTTTCCTTTATATTGTACTCCTTCATCCCATTTGACCTAACAAAATGGACCACTACGCATTTATCTGGGTTGAAGTCCCTGTGTTTATCTGTGTTTGGCAGAGACTGGTAAAGTCTCGACCAGATTGAGGACTATCTGTTGTGGGACTGGTGGTGATGCTACTAGCTGTGGCAAGGGCAACTGGCTGAGTGATATCTGTGTTCCAGAGTGATGCTGAAATGTATAACTGTACGCTGCTGACAAGAGAGCCTATCTCTGCAGCCTTGAAGAGGCAATTGGTGGCTCTGGTTTATCTTTGACATAACAATGGTTTGTGTTTGGAAACTATCATAATGTGTTGTCATAAATATACTGATGAAATGTTTTCATTGCACAGATGACCGACAAGCTTCCTTTAGCAATCTTGGAATACTTTTATTCTGCATCTGACAACGTTCTAGAAGCAAAGGCAAGGCCCTTTCATTCCATCAGGCACCAGGTGGGACGACACTGCTCCCACTCCATACGGTGATGCATCGCAGGTTATTACCAAAGCTTTGGTTGGATTGAAGAGCATCAACAAAGCCGACGACTGCAGAAGCTGCTTAATTTTTACAAAGGCTTCCCCACCTCCCATGCTGATGTTTCTTTAACTTTGGTAGATATGTTTTTTAAAAATCTACCATAATAGCTTACCATGCCCAGAAATGATTTCAACTCTGATGCGTCTTTCAGCTGTGGAACCTCCTTAATTGCTTTAACTTTCTCTTCCAAAGGATGTAGCCCTTTGTGTCGACCCTAAAACCCAAATATGGAACTTCCTCTGCTTGGAACATCCATTTCTCCCATTCCAACCTAACCCCTGCTTCTTAAAACCATCTCAATACTTCTTCCAAATTTGATCTGTGTTCTTCAGGTGAGGTTCCTGTCATTAGTACATCATCAAGATAAACCACGACATTAGAGATGCCTTGTAATTGGCTCTCCAATGTATGCTGGGAAATGGCACAGGCTGATGAGACTCCAATAGGTAACTGTGTATACTGGTACAAACCCTTGTGGGTGTTGATAGTAAGCAGCCTTTGTGAATCCTCATCCAACTCCAGCTGCTGATGGGTGTGACTGAGGTCTAATCTGATATATTTTAAACCCCCAACTAGTTTGGCCCTCTCTACTTGCCACGTTATATGGATGGCTGGTCCAGCAGGGATCAGGTGTGGACCATCCCAACAGTACAGCTCCCACTTCTCCCAGGGGGAAATCTGGTTTGGAGGCTGCCAGGTGGGAAGACACAAAGAGAGGCGGGATGTCCCCATTGTACAAAAGGCACCCTAAAGGGTGAACCCCAACCCCTTCCTCCCCACCCTTTCACCACCTTTGATGGAAGAATGGTCTTCCCAGTCCCATCTGAATCCTACTGCCCAGAGGATAATGGCAGCAGAGGTGGATTGAGCTCTTTAAATGGCCATTAATTGGTATTGGATAATGATGCTGAGTCCTTGTGGAAATGAAGTCCTATCTTCACATTGAGGATATCACTCATCATATTGTGTGGCTCCACCACCGTAATAAATGTGATAGATTCCAAACAGGTCTAACACTCAATACTGGGCATTCATGAGGCCCTGTGGGCCATCAGCAGCAGCAGAATTTTACTCAACTACAATCCGCCCTGCATTTTCCCCACTCTACCATCACCAACAAGCCAGGGGATCAACCTTGATTCAATGAAGACTACAGGAGGGCATGCCAGGAGCAATACCAGGCAAGTCCAAAAAATGAGGTGTCAACTTGGTGAAGCTACAACACAGGATTACTTGCAGGCAGGCCAAATAGTAGAAGCACTATGCGATAGACAGAGCTAAGCGATCCCACAAACAATAGATCAAGTCTAAGTTCTGTAGTCCTGACACATCCAGTCGTGAATGGTGACGGATAATTAAACAATTGACAGGAAGAGGAGGCTCCACAAATATTCACATCCTCAGTGATGGGGGAGCCCGGCACATCAGTGCAAAAGACAAGGCTGAAATATTTCCAACAATCTTCAGCCAGAAGTGCCCATTGGATGATCCATCTCAGCCTCTTCATGTGGTCCCCATCATTCCTGATAATCTGTTGCCAATTTTATGCACTTCTCACGATATCAATAATGTGCACAGTTAATGATCAGAAGTGTTTGACTGGACAGTGTGGAGGGAACTTTAATCCCAGTCTAACCTGTGAGGTAACTAACTAGTCAACACATTTCACAATGAATGCAGGAATGCTCCTATACTATTACAGGTGAAGATTGATGAGCTCCAAATGTGTTCGGCTTCTTTGTAATTTCTGGGCTGCATTGACTGAATAACATCACTGTGTTCAGAAACACGAGTGATCCCTCCATCATCTCAGGCTGGAGAAATTGATTTTGACTCCCTGGTGTATTGCTGATCGCCGATTGCTGAGTGCAATGTAACGCTGCTGATTACTGAATAGTAGCTTTTCACAAATTATATCCCATACAAATCTCAAATTTATGCTACACAACAGAACTGGAGTTCCGGGACCTTCCAATTTGCACGTCTCGCAACAAAAAAGTGTTTGGAGTTTTGTCGACCTCACTTTGTAGCTGTCGGTGTACATTAAGTAGAAATAAAAACAGAAAATGCTGGATAAACTCAGCAGCTCTGGCATGTGGAGAGAAACAGACTTAACGGCCGCGATTCTCCCATCCACGTCCGCCATTTTTCTGGCGGGTCTGGCCAGGAGATGTGCGTGTCGGCCATTTCACGGGTTCCCCGCCAGTTTTTTCGGCCTGCGCACATCTCCCAGCTGGAGAAAAATGGCGCCGCTGGGATCCCGTGGAAAATCGGCGGGTCGCTGTTTAACATAAGTTTACATCCCTTTGCATGCCATTATCAGAATCCACATGACAATCTCTGCCCATATCTGCGTCTCCCAACTTTTTGGCGTGATTTAATTTTGGTGCGAATCAGAACAGGTATTTAAGAGTCACAACCTGGAGTGGCAGCCTTGAACTGGCGTGAGGAGGTAAGTGCTACTCGCGGAGTGCGGGGATGTTGCAGGCAGGCCCTGGAGATGCCTGGTAGCCTTCCTCCTGCCACCTTCATGTTTTGGCCCGTTGAGTGACATCTGGGGGCGGCAGGGTGCGGGGGGGGGGGGGGGGGGGGAGGGGGAGAGGTGGGGAGGTGGTGGTGGTGGGGGGAGGTGGTGGTGGTGGGGGGATGGCCAGGAAGGCTTCCCTTTCCTCACAGCTCACTGGGTGAAGTTCCATCACGGAGTCCCATTCCCCCCGACCCCCCGCACTCTCCAAGCACCGCTGAGGCTGACCATGGGAAGCAGCCTCGAGGGCTCCTGCTCCCTCCCACCCCCTCTCCAAGCAGCGCTGAGGCTGACCATGGTAAGCAGCCTCGAGGGCTCCTGCTCCCTCCCACCCCCTCTCCAAGCAGCGCTGAGGCTGACCATGGGAAGCAGCCTCGAGGGCTCCTGCTCCCTCCCACCCCCTCTCCAAGCAGCGCTGAGGCTGACTGTTGGAAGCAGTCTCGAGGAATCCTGCTTCCCCCCCACCCCCCACAGCACTTTGCAGTGGCATTGTCTTTCTGCGGGGTGTGGTCAGGGACTCTACTAAGTGTGGTGTTCCGGGGAAGGGGAGGAGTGTGCCACGTGCTGACTGAGGCCAAAACAGATGAAGCAGCTGCTGCTCCAGGCCGGGTTGCAGAGGTTCAGACATGGACTGCATGGAACCTGCTGTCACTGGGCACACATCTGGTGCTGCTTTGCAGTCTGTCCCTGCCCTGTGACACGGACCAGCAACACATGCCTGTCACAGATTCTGCAGTTGCACACATCGCAATGGCTCAAGGGTGTGCATTGCTCACGTCAACACAGTGACCTGCATAATCTGTGCCCGCATTTGCCATGATGGGAATCTGACACAACCCTAGTCGGGCCACATATGGTGCCATGAATTGTGTGGGGTTGCCAGCTCCCACAAGTGGGGATTCTGGCCCAAGTGAGGGATCGGGGTGGTGCTGGGTCTATGCAGCTAATGGTCATAATCCATCATTCTATGCTTTTTCCAAACCACACTGTGCAGATGGATCTCGGTTTGCTTGACCTGGAGCTGGCCATGTTGGTGGCAGCAGGGGCAGAGGAGGGGGAGGAGACGGCGCGGGTCAGGAGGTGGCGAGCATGGAGAGACCACCGCAAGAGGAGGCACCATCAGACCCTCAGGAAGGAGGGCAGGGGGCTGCCGCTGAGGGTCAGAAGGTGGGTGAGCAGGCTCCCGAGGGGGTGCACAGAAGGCGGAGGATGCCAAGGCCAAGGAGTTACAGGGCCCGCAATTCCTTCGAGACCCTCGGAGGAAATGTGCCGTCGCCGGCTGCACTTGTTCAAGACCGCAGTGCGTCACATTTGTGAGGTACTCTCATACCTGGCACCTCGAGGGAGCAGCAGCCACCCACTCCCTGAAGATGTGAAGATGATGGCAGCCCTCAATTTCTATGCCTCCGGGTCATTCCAGGCTCCTAGTGGCGACCAAACTGGGATCTCCCAGGCCTCCGTGCACAGATGTGTGCGGCAGGTCACAGATGCCCGGGCAGAGCAGTTCATTAATTTTGATCTGGGCCGTGCACAGCAGGAGGCCGGGCTCTCGGCTTCGCCTCCATCGCCAGGATTCCGAATGTGCAGGGCACAGTGGATGGCACACACATCGCCTTGCGGGCGCCCCCGTGCAGGGCCACAGCGATTTGTGAACCGGAAGGGGTTCCACTCCCTGAACGTTCAAATCGTGTGCGACCATCGGCTGAAGATCATGCAGGTCGATGCACGCCACCCAGGGAGTGTCCATGACAGCTTTGTGCTCCGGCAGTCGGACATCCCTGGGCTCTTTTAAGACTAGCCCAGGCTCCCGGGATGGCTACTGGGTGACAAGGGTTACTCGCTAAGGCCATGGCTGATGATGCCTGTGTGGAGGCCCCAGACCGAGGCGGAGACCCGCTACAATGAGGCACATGCAGCCACCCGGTCCGCCGTTGAGTGGTCAGCCTGCTGAAGATGTGGTTCCGCTGCTTGGACTGCTCTGGGGGGGGGGTCCTCCAGTATGACCCTGTGCGTGCTTCATGATCATTTGCTGCACTCTGCACAACATCACCCAGCAGTGGGGAGACCAGCTGGAGCAGGAGGAGGAGGAGGGGGAGGAGGAGCAGCAGCGAGGGGGCGATGTGGCCGCCCCACCACATGAAGAGCTGGAGGAAAGACAGCAATGGCAACTGTCCGGCAGGGAAGGGCAGCAAGGGACGCCTTGATTGCAGCCCGCTTCACCGAGCTAGTGCTGTGCAGTGAGGGGGGGTGCAACCAACACACACCCACCACACCCCAGGAGCAAGTGCAGCCGCTATTCCCCCTCCACATCGACCTGGGCCCTCAAACCACCACATCACCCTTCCTCTGCTCCTGTCATCCCACCACCCTTTCCCCCAGAAACATCCGACCATATTAATGTGCCTGAGCTGGCAATGATAGTGAGTCTTGTTTGAAGGCTGGAAGATGATGACGACTCACTCTTGTGCACACTGGGATCCTGCCCCTGGTGCAATTCAAGTCTGACTCCTACCTGTACTCTGAATGCACGCTGCCACCCTGGCCCAGGGAGCTGGAAGGGTTGGGGACACATGTTTTTGGCCAACAGATGGGAGGGGGTTGGGGGGGTGGGGGGGTTGCGGGCGCTTGCACCAAGGGTCTGGTGAATGTTGGGGAAGGTAGGACAGGCACTCTGAAACATGGGCTGAGTCTGCAAGGCTCAACAGACAGCACCTCTGTGTTTGGGAGTCGGGAGCACTGAGGTGGGGGGGGGAAGGGAATCAGAGACACATTAATCACAGCATGATGTGCAATTAACAGTTTATTGTGCTCTTCCCCTAAATGATTACCAAACCCTGACGAATGCCGACCTTCACCCATGCCCTCTCGTGAATTACAACTTTCTAACTTTGTGCTGTCTACTACTTCTTCTTGGTGCTACCACAGGATGCACATTGGAGGTGGAGGTGTCCAGCTGTGATACCCGCCCCATTGCCTGTGATGCCCAAGGCGGACGTCCCCTGGGTGGCCGGGAACTGGAGGGCCCGGCTGACTTGCGGATAGCATTGTTTCGGTGCCACTCTGTTCATCTCCCTGGTCCTATATACCCCGGTGTGAGGAAGGTCTGTGGTTGTCCGGGATCTCCTGGGTGGAAGACACTGGCAGGGGCTCAAGCTCTTCCTCCTCCCTTGGGGTGTCCAGAGGCCCCGGGGTCACTTCATGGGACGTCAAATGCAGTCAATTTCCAGATATCTTTGAATGATGGGTTGCAGCATGGGGGAGCTCAGAGCAGCTACAACAAGCCCGTGTGGGGCGGGGAGATGATGGGATGTGGCCCAGCTGGACCCTGGGGGCATCAGGCTGCCCTTACTATAATTTAATCCGAGGTGTGGTGAGGTGGGGGTGCCGGTGGTGGGGAGGAAGGTGAGCAGAGCTCAGGGTCTCCAGATGGGCCTGTGGAGGCCTCACGTCGACCTTAGGGGGACCATTTTACAGTGGACCCAGATAGACTTCAAGCAAGCCTGGAAATGGTCTTTTGCAGCAGACTCGGGGAAGACACAGGGCCCGAGTGAATAAGTAAGTGAGTGAATGAGTGAGTGAGCAAGCAAGCAAGCGAGCGAGTGAGTGAGTGAATGAATGGAGAGGGTGAGTGTCACAACTCAATGTCCAGGTTCATAACATTGGTGATTGTTCCAATAGAAATGTAGGAAGCGCTTCACCCTGTAGCCTGCAGTCCTTGTGCCGTGTGCTAACCTCAGGATCTTCATGTTTCCGGGAGGCCTGAGTTTGGAGGAACTGCCTCCAGTAGATTGGAATCACGCTGAGGATTCTGGGGATGAGAGGGTTCATTCAGGGCAGGTGGGCGACTGAACATTCCCAGGTCACAGTTTCAGGGAACTGCTCAGCCCACAGCCAGTTAGAGGCCAAAATAGCAAGTGGCTGCTCACCGTGGGAGGGCAGAGAGGGACACGAGGGGCAGGAATCCACTGAGAATGGGGCAATCTCTCATTGATATTCAGCATTGGGTACTGGTGAGTGTGATGACCATCTGGAGGAGCACAGCCCTGAGCCTGATACCCTGAGACAGAGGAATACACAGCAAATTGAAGACATTCAGCAGTAGTTCTGGATTTGAAAGTCACGGGGACAGGAAAGCAGCTCTGTTACTGTTGATGTGACTCCTGTATGGGGCGGTGCCTCCCCAGTGTCAGGGTAAGAGACATCACGGAGAGGGAGTGGAACATTCTGATGGGAGGGCCGGGGGGTGGGGGGTGGGGGGGCGGGGGCGGGGGGGGGAGTGAAAGGGGAGGAGGCAGAAATATGGTCCATGGTGGAACCAATGACATTAAGAGGATGAGAGACGAGGTCCTTTCATGTGAGTTTAAGGATTGAGAGAAAACTTTACAAAAGCAGAACAGTAATCTCTGAATTATTCCTGGTGCCACATGCTAATATGACAGAAATAGATGGACATAGCAGGTAATTGTGTGGATAGAGAGGTGGTTCCAGAGAGAGAGAGCCTCTGGCTCCTGGGATATTGGGACCAGTTCTGTGACAAAAAGCATCTGTTGAGTATTGGCGTGTTTTACCTGAACAGATCTGCCATCAATATCCTTGTGGGATGGTTCGCTGGTGCAATGGGGGAGATTTTCATTTCATTTAACAGGGGTTTGGCCATGAAGACCTGGGCCCAAATTTACACAGAGATGGAATGGCTCCACTCCTGATCCAAAATGAGCCCCGAACCGAGATTTCCTGCCCCCAAACCCGGCACTGCCATTTTCACCAGGGTGGGTGGGGGAATATGTGGACAGGATGTATTTTATACATCCACACTTCACAGAGGCAAAATAATATTCAAAAGTGCAAATGGCCATTCTTAGGAGGAAGTTTGTCACACGCCTTTCTAATACTCAACTCTTTGACTCCATGAAATTAAACAAAATTTCTAAACCTGACAGTGTTCTTTGAGAAATAAGTTGGCCTTTTGGAGGGGTTAGGTGATCTCTTTGCTTTAGTCAACAGGAGTCATCAATGTGTATAAATGGTGGATTTGTTCTGTGGAGCTCTCTAGCCGTCAAGTCATTGAAATCCCCTCAGTTTAATTTTGAAGAGAAAAAAGGCTGCTGTGACTCTTGGTTGAAAAGAAAATTGGTGCTTGAAATTTGAATAGATATTTGTTGACATCCTCTGCAGAGCCAACAAAGAAGTATTGATACTGCTTGGCATGCTTCCACAACCTATCTGTTGTGATTTATATAAATGATCTGGAAGAAGGTGTAACTGGGGTGATCAGTAAGTTTGCGGACGACACAAAATTGGCAGGACTTGCAGATACTGAGGAGCATTGTCAGAAACTACAGAAGGATATAGATAGGCTGGAAATTTGGGCAATGAAATGGCAGATGGAGTTCAATCCTGATGAATGCAAAGTGATGCTTTTTGGTAGAAATAATGTAGGGAGGAGCTATATGATAAATGGCAGAACCATAAAGGGTGTAGATACGCAGAGGGACCTGGGTGTGCAAGTCCACAGATCCTTCAAAGTGACGTCACAGTTGGAGAAGGCGGTGAAGAAGGCACATCGCATGCTTGCCTTTATAGGACAGGGCATAGAATATAAAAGTTGGGGTCTGATGTTGCAGATGTATAGAACGTTGGTTCGGCCGCATCTGGAATACTGCGTCCAGTTCTGGTCGCCACACTACCAGAAGGACGTGGAGGCTTTGGAGAGAGTACAGAGGAGGTTTACCAGGATGTTACCTGGTATGGAGGGGCTTAGTTATGAGGAGAGATTGGGTAAACTGGGGTTGTTCTCCCTGGAAAGACGGAGGATGAGGGGAGACTTAATAGAGGTGTATAAAATTATGAAAGGCATAGATAGGGTGAACGGTGGGAAGCTTTTCCCCAGGTCAGTGGTGACGTTCACGAGGGGTCATAGGTTCAAGGTGAAGGGGGGGAGGTTTAACACAGATATCAGACGGACATATTTTACACAGAGGGTGGTGGGGGCCTGGAATGCGCTGCCAGGCAAGGTGGTGGAGGCGGACACACTGGGAACGTTTAAGACTTGTCTAGATATCCATATGAACTGAGTGGGAATGGAGGGATACAAAAGAATGGTCTAGTTTGGACCAGGGAGCGGCGCGGGCTTGGAGGGCCGAAGGGCCTGTTCCTGTGCTGTATTGTTCTTTGTTCTTTGTTCTATCCTTAACACAGTGGGGGACCTGTACTTTCGCAGTTTCAATGACAGCTCAAATCTTTCAAGTGAGTTTGTCTGTGATATGCGGCTATGAATAGAAATGTTTGCTTTGATAATGCATGATGGAAGTATCACAGTGCTGAAAGGAAAAACATCCTTGAGAAGTCAAAAGAGACAATCATTTGGTTCGAGTTAAGAAACAACAAGCTCTTCTGCTATTTTGTCTATTTTGTGAACTACCAATCAATGGGAAAGTAATAGATGATCAAATGTGCAATGAAATTACTGAGGTGAAAGGACTTTTGAGTATTGACAATGGGTGACTTTAACTACTCCCACATAAAATCAGACAGTCGTTGGGTTAAGGACAGCGAAGGAGAGAACATTCTGGAATGTCTTCAGAACAATGTTTTTGATCAGTTTCCAGCCCAAGAACAATGAGACATTTAAAGATCTAGTTCTGGGGAATTGAACCCCCAAAAACCCCACACAGGGGAGCCAGGTGATTGTGGCCCAAAGAGTTTCAATTGATTTTAAGTTCCAGTGACTGTAATCACATATGTACGAACAAGAGCAATTGGTCAGTTTGGCAGTTCCTCAACATCGATGTTTAATTTGTGACTGACCATTTTGGCTCCAGCTCCAAGTACCTTTTAAAGATATTCAAAGTGTGCCCTAATGTTACCCACCCTCCAGGAGATTTTAGAGCCTTTGCTCATTCTTTCTGTCTTTGATTAACCAGGCCTTTAACTCCTCTTCCCTTATCCCATCCTGCGCTTTTCCCCTGACCGGTTCCACAGATGCTTTCAAACATAGAATCATAGAATCAGACAGCGCAGAAGAGACCCTTTGTCCAATCGACTCAGCACTAACACGTTTGAAACACCTCAACTCCCACCTAATCACATCAGCCAGCAGTTGCCCATAGCCCTGAATGTTATGATGTGCCAAGTGCTCATCCAGAGATGTGAGGCAACCTGCCTGTACCAGCCTCCCAGGGAGCGCATTCCAGACCATCACCACCCACTGGATAAAAAAGTGCTTCCTCACATACCCCTAAACCTCCTGCCCAACATCCTATCTCCAGCCCTCCAACTCAATTTCAGCAGATTCACTGTGAGTCTTTGCCTGTTCAGTGGTTCTCCAAATCGCTGTCTGCTCCAACCCTCACACAGAATCAATAACTTCCACATTCCAGAATTGGAAAGTTATTTTTCCTCTTCTTGCTCATCAATCACTCATTCCATTCGGATCAAAACTGGACACGACGTGATCTGGGGATGCTCATGTTTTTCATAATTTCCAACAGTTCATTCCTGCCCAGAGCTTTCCTTGTCTGTGAAAAACAGCTGGCAACATTCAACAATTATATTTTATTTTGCTGCTACTTAGATAAAGTAAGGTCAATTCTTAGGATTGGTCAAATTACAGCAAAATGTACAACAGTAATCTGAATATTAACAGTGTGAAGAAAGGCAGATACAAAGACAGCCTTGGACAAGGACAACTGTTTTGTTACCAAGGTGATTGGAGACAATTTTAAATTATAAAGTGATGGGACTGGACAGATAGAAACAGGCTGTAGATTCTGAGGGAACATCGATGTGATGTTAATTTGAAGAGACTTGGACAAGAGCAGGAGATATATTTGTACACAGAGGAATGCACGTATTTAGAATTAATGCTTGTATCGAGACCCTGTCCCAAATAGGGGTCAATACATTGGGCTCTTGGCGTTTTTTCAATGGTGTGGCAGCTCTGCATCCTGTGAGGAGTCATCAGTTAATTGGAGATGGCCACCATGTGATAGTCCAGGGGGATATCACAACCAGAGACTGAGGATCCCACAGATGGGGACACGGGCAGGGAAGATCCCACATTTTAAAAGTATTTTTGTGAACATTTCCTGCCCAGTTCCTGAGGTTTCTTCCTGGCTGAGCAGTGATAATCTCTCCCAATGGAGTAACAGAGCGGCAGCATCTGGAGCCTGGCTTAGAAGTGAAAACACCAGTGACCAATTAGAGCCCGACACCCAGCCTGTTTATCATTTGTTGAGAAGTAGAATCCTTATCATCCTTGTCAATCATTTCTGTATCCTCCTTGGCGCTTCTATATCCTTTTTATAATGGGGTGACCAGAACCATACACAGAGCTCCACGTGCGGTCGGACCGTGCTTTGCACAGGTTGAACTGCAATTCTTTAATTTTCAGTTCCAATCCTCAAGAATTAAACCCTAATGTTTTGTTTGCTCCTGCAACAGCTTTAATACCTTGGTCACCGAAAATCTAAGACCTCTTTGCATCTCTGCCTCATTTAGATTCTTATTTTCCATCTTTTTTCTGATCTTATGATTCTGAGCAAATTGTAATGCCTCACACTTATCAATGTTGAAATTAATTTGAAATGCCTCTTCTGTACATTTATGAATGTTTTCTCCTCATGTGTGGCAGTCCCCCCTCAGTCTCGACAATGCTCCTCAATGTTGTGTCATCTACAAATGTGGAAATTGCATTGTTGGTTTCATCCACATTTCACTGTCTCCACAGTTTGTTCTTCATTGTGAATATTGTTCATGTTGTTAATATGAATTGGGAACAACAATGTTCCAGCATTGGTCCTTTTGGTAGCCACTTCCCACTTCCTGCCAATCTGAATGACTTTAACCCAACTCCCAGTTTCCTGAAGCCAAAAGGGAAAACGCTGGAAAATCTCAGCAGGTCGGGCAGCATCTGTAAAGAGAGAAAAGAGCTGACGTTTCGAGTCCAGATGACCCTCTGTCAAAGCTAAAAGGCATAGAAAGTGGGAGATATTTATACTGCAGGGGGAAGGAATGAAAGATGAGTCATCGACCATTGAAAACCGGGGAAAAGACTGCTAATAGCTATCCACAGAGAGAATAAAGGGTTTGAATGGTCAAACGGCAGAGAAGCTGTAACCTGTGACAGATGGAGATGTTGTGGGATGGGGATCGATGTTGAGACTGGAAGGCTGTAAATTACCGAGCCGGAAGATGAGATGCTGATCCTCCAGTTTGTGTTGAGCTTCACTGGAACATTGCAGCAAGCCAAGGACAGACATGTGGGCATGGGAGCAGAATCGTGTGTTAAAATGGCAAGCAACCGGAAGATCAGGATCCTGATTGCCCACAGAGCGAAGGTGCTCAGCAAAGTGATCTCCCAGTCTATGTTTGTTCTGTCTGATACAGAGGAGACCACATTGGGAGCAGCGAATGCAATCGACCAAATTGAAAGAGGTGCAAGTGAAACGCTGTTTAACCTGGAATGAATGTTTTGAACCGTGGACGGTGAACATAGGAGAGGTAAAGGAGCTGGTGTTACACCTTCTGTGATTGCATGGGAAGGTGCCATGAGTGACGGGAGAGGTGTTGCTATTGTGAAGGAGTGGACTAGGTTATCCTGGAAGGAATGGTCTCTGTGGAATGTAGGGAAGATGTGTTTGGTGTTGGCATCACGCTGGAGTTGGCGAAAATGGCGGAGGATTATGCTTTGCATGCGGAGGCTGGCGGGGTGAATTGTGAGAACAAGGAAGACTCTATCCTTGTTCTGGGAGGGAGGGGAGGGGGTGAGGGTCGTGGTGCGGGAGGTGGACTGCACGCTGTTGAGGGCCCTGTCGTTAACTGTAGATGGGAATCCACAGTTGAGGAAAAAGGAGCACATATTAGAAGCACAACTTTGGAAAGTGGCATAATTGGAACAAATGCGATGAAGGTGAAGGAGCTGAGTGAAAGGGATGGAGTCCTTACAGGATGTCGCGTGTGAAGAACTGTAGTCCAGATAGTTGTGGGAGTCAGTGGGCTTGTAATGGATACTGGTAGATAGTCTACTGTCGGAAATGGAGACAGAAAGGTCAAGGAAGGGAAGGGAAGTGTCTGAGATGGACCAGGTGAAGGCAATGGAGGGAGGATACTGGAAGTGAAGTTGATGAATTTTTCAAGGTCTGGATGAGAGCATGAAGCGGAACCAAAATTGTCATCAATGTACAGTAAAGGAGTTGTGGGAGGAGACCTGGGTAGGCCTGGAACAAGGAATGTTCCACATACCCCATAAAAAGACAAGCATAGCTAGGACCCATGTGGATACCCATTGCTACTTCTTTGATTTGGAGAAAATGGGAGGAGTTGAAGGAGAGGTTGTTGAGAAATAGAATGACTTCAGCCAGGCGGAGGAGAGTGATGGTGGATGGGAATTGTTCAGGCCTCTTTTCAAGACAGAAGCGAAGAGCTCTCAAGCCACCCTGGTGTGGAATGGAGGTGTAGAGAGATTGCACATCCATGGTGAATAGGAGGTGGTTAGGGCCTGCGGACTGGAAGCTGGCAATATGATGCAGGACATCAGAGGAATCCCAGATATAGGTGGGGAGAGAATGGACCAGGGGAGTGAGGATGGAGTCAAGGTAAGAGGAAATAAGTTCAGTGGGGCAGAAGCATGCGGACACAATGGACCTACCAGGACAGTCCTTTCTGTGGATTTTGGGAAGTAGGTCGAAGTGGGCTGTCCGGAATTGGGAGACCATGAGGTTGGAAGCTGTGGGGGGAAGGCACCTGGAGGAAATTAGGTCAGTGACTGTGTTGGAGATAATAGCTTGAGGTTCAGTGGTGTGATCATGGTCCAGGGGGAGGTAGGAGGAAGTATCTGAGAGTTGGCGTTCAGCCTCTGCGAGGTGGAGGTCAGTACGCCAGACGACAACAGCACCCCCTTTGTTGGCAGGTTTGATGACAATGTCAGGGTTGGACCTGAGGGAGCGAAGGGCGGAAAGTTTGGAAGGAGAGAGATTGGAATGGGTGAGGGGGGCAGAAAAATTGAGATGGCCAATGTCCCGACGACAGTTCCCAATGAAAAGATCGAGGAAAAGTAATTGTCCCGGTGGGGGTGTCCAATTGGAGGCAGAATGTTGGAGGTACGTGAAAGGATCTCCCAGTTTCCTGTCTTGCAGTCAGCTCTCTGTCCATTCCATATTGCCAGAGAAATATGCCATGTAGAACATTGAGCAATATGTTTGATTGGTGGCTGGTGGAATGGAGATAAAGAGACATGGAAGCACAGAAACACATGGGATGATGACTATTGATCACTGAATGAACTGGATGGGCTGTCCAACCTGTCCAATGTTTGTTCAAACTCCATTTTCTGAATCTTGTACAAGTGAGCTGGTTCTAAGTCCCCTTTCCCAATGCTGTTTGTTCTCCCCAGGTTGATGATTCAGCAATTGTCTCCATGTTCCTGCTTTCCAGGAGTTTTCAATTTGTCGACATTCTAAATTCCTCACAAAGATTTCACTTTCCCTGAAAAGACAATTTTCAAGCTATTTTTATTGTCAGTTCTCAACAACAACAATCATCGTTTCGACGCGGCTTCTTCAATTTTTCTGCGTCTCACTGAATCAGTTGTTTCCATTCCTTTCAAACTCACTGTATTTATTCTGTGGAGTTAGTGAGAAGTGAAATCTGTGTCGTTCGAATCTTTCCCTTTGACTTGTCAGAATGTTTAAATTATAATCAGATCTCATTTAAACTTTGTATTTGAGAAAAAATAATATTCATCCCAATATCCTCAAATCAATTATTTCTCAGAACCTGGAGAATTCACTTTTAAACTTCCACCTGACTATCATGTGTAGATTTGAGGAAGATTCTGCTTCTCATTTTCAAAGCCCTTTGGACATGTTTATTCAACAGGAGTTGAGCTGAACAGGAACAATAATTTTGCGACCCACTCCGGGTTTAAATTTTCCAGCTTTCATCCCATCATTTAATGAAATTCCGGATGACAGTAAAGGGATATTTCACAGCATTCATCACCTCCTCTCTGAACTTCCTCTGTGTGACTGCGTAAATAAATGTGTTGGTGCAGGAACTGGATAACTGGAGCATTGATCCTATCTGATCTATTACATATTCATCAGTTTCCCAAAAATCATACATATCAGTTATTCGTTGAATCGATAGAAATACAACACGTGTCACCCATAACAGGATAAAACTGCCCGATATGGTGAAGAGTAAAATGATGGATCTTCTTCGATTCTTCATTTCTGGATCATTCTGCTCCCCCCCGTTTCGCTGTCCCCTCAGTTTCCTGCGGACTGCACTGGCCAGCAGGATGTACCTGACAGTGAGAGTATTGAGCAGCAGTAGCAGCACGAAGGGGAGCACTGGAGTTAAAATGCGGTCCGTCCAGTCAAAGACTTTCCACACAGGATAATAGTAGTACTCGGCTGATACCCTGCGGTAATAGGGGTCATACTTAAAAAACACCGGGATTTTGGTTAATAAACCCAGTAAACTCACCGTTGTGATAACGATGGCTGCTGTTTTCTCAGTGCAGTATTTCATCTTCAGTTTCTGGAAGCAAATGGTCACCATTCGGTCAAAGGTGAAAGCGACTGTGAGCCAGACAGAGCTGCTAACAACTGCGGTAGCAATAACTTCTCTGATACCACAGGCATGACGACTGTAATATAATACAACGCTCAGTTTGAAGGGATTAATTTTCTCCAGTATGACCCGAATAATGACAACCAGCAGATCCGCTGCAGCCATCGCCACCAGGTACCGAGTGACACCTTTGGAAAGACCGCACCTCCCTCGAGATAGAGTCACAATCGCGACTAAGTCAGCTGTAAATTTAAAACAGATTGTAAAACAAAGTTGTCCAGTGAGAAGAAGCAAAGATATAAAGAACAAGTAGAGAAAATGTTAAAAGTTGCAGTTTTACAACTCACTTAAAGAAACAGCCCAATGGGTCAGCAGATAAGTTTCTCAATGAACAAGGAGAATGTCATTAGTGCAGAAATATAGCAACTGAGTTCAGGTTAAATTAATCGAAACAGACTCACTGGTGAGACAGGCGGGGTTTCTATATTTAGTTTCAGCTCCTTGGGTTGGAGATTGGATCTGATTCACTGTTGAATCAGTTGAATAATCTACAGGAGCTCTGAATTTGGGCTGTAATAGTGAGCAGGTGGATAACTCATGAATCCAATAACGGAGTCACAGCTTATTACTTATCAATTCTTTCAGAGCATTCCGGGAAGATGGAAAATGGTACAGCAAATAATTTACATTCTGTTCACCACAGAACACACCCTCACAATCAACTCCAAGAAAACAGCTACAAGTGCATTTATCGAATGTCTTTCACAACTGTAGTTTATCCTGAAGTTTTTTTCATGCCATAAGGACCTTAGAAATGTATGTGATGTCTCTATCTGTCTGCACTGAGACTCCCCTTGTATTTGTTAGTTGTTACTCAGTGGCAGGTGTGATGCTACTGTGACTTTAAGAAATGTAGTTTTTAATATGTTCACTGCAGTTAGAAGCAGCTTTGTTTTTTTATCGTGGCACCGGCTGTCTTATTAGAGATCCTTTCATTTCTGCTTAAATTGTTTAAATGTTTTTTAAAAAATCTTGGCCTTCAGGGAGTTTCTGACCATTTGGATTGTTGTGGGAAGAATGATTGAAAGGTCAAGTAGGATAGTTTTTTTTTCCTCTCGTAAGAGTTTCTTCCTTTCAGTTTTGGCTGCTGGTTAGCTAGAATCTGTTTCAACTCAGGACTGGAAGCAGTCTTGCCTCTCTCTGGAGTGAAAATTCTGCTGTCGGTGGTTTTCCAGCTAGGAATTTGAGGCAAGGATTGCCTCTCACTCTTGCAGTGGTTTTCAGGCTAAAGCTGGAGGCCAGCGGTGGCTCTGCCCCTGCCTCGAGGTCTGTGAGAAGTTACAAGGCTGGGAAGTCAGAGTTTCAATTCTCCAGCCAATGGACTGAGTTTCAGCATCACGTGAGCATTCTTACTTTCTGTGCTAAACCTGTGGCGGGTGTATGTTATAAGCAGGTTTGTATTGGAACAGTGCATGTCGTTGTTAAGGTTTATACAATATCATGTTTGTTTATTTTTAACCTTGCTTGTAATTGGTAAAAACTATTGCTATTATTCTTTCAACGTGTTCACAGTATTCTTAAATAAAATTTGTTCGATAAAAGCTCCGGAGTGGGTCATTTGAATCATACCTGAAGTGAAACACCTCTTGCTTAACCTAGCCAAATTCAAATTTGCAAAGCTTATGATCCAGGCATATAAAATGCTTTGGAGTTTCTAACCTGAATTATAACACAGCAGACATACATTTGAGACTGAGAATTGTGGGTTGAGGGGAGCAGGAGGTGGCTCTCAGAGACAAGATGAGCTGCAGAAGGAATGATGGGAAAGAACAAAGCAAAGATATGTGTTCAGGGCTAGGACAGGGGGGGCTTCAGGGCAAGGTAGACTATATGCAGACATCGCAATAGTCATTACATTTCAAAGGTCCTTTATAGTGTGCAAAGAGCTTTAGGATGAACTAAAATTCTGAAAGGCATACTGTCAAGACATGTTCTTTCACATCCAAAATTCATTGGCAAGACTTAGCAAATAACTCAAAGATATTGGGAGGACATATTCCCACTTGTCCAATCATTTCAAGAAACTGCATCCACTGATATAAATGTATATAGAAAGAGGCAGAGATGAAAAATATAATGTATTGTGATGCTAGTGTACCTTTGAGAAATGTATTTTTTAAAATTTATGTTCTCTGCAGTTAAACAGCTTTTTTATATCTTGTTGCTGGGCTATCTGCTCAAATTCTTTTTTTGTTCCTTCAATGGCTTAAATGGGTTCTGTTTAGTTCTAGGCCTCAGATGCTTTCTGGCATTTTTTATGACCTTGCATTGTTAGAGGGAAGAATAATTAACAGGTCAGGTGACAAGAGTTCTTCTGTCTCAGTTTTGAGCTGCTGGTTTAACTTAGAAGGGGTATGGACATCAGACTGAAAATCAGTGTTTTTCTCACTCTGTCCTTGGCATTGTAAATTCTGCTGGCCAGCTGGAAGCTCGGCTTCTGGCCTTCCTGGAATGAAAATTCTGCTGTTGGTGGTTTTGCTAGCAAGTACCGAGAGTCTCCCTCTCTCGCTCCATGATGTTTTTGGCAAGCTTTTCTGATACCAAGCTTGTCTGCGTGTATATCAAGAGAACTGCAGCATCTAACCATGATGCATCCAGCATCACTGAGCATTCGTATTTTCTGTGTTAAACCTGTGGCAAGGATTTTGTTTATGGGAATTGTTTATTTAGCTGTTGAGGTTTAATACAATATCATGGTTGTTTTTTTGTGTTTGTACGTGGCAGAGGTTATTGCTCATTTTCTTTCTATACATGTTAACAGTATTCTTAAATAAACTTTGTTTGATAGAAGCTCCCTCGTGGGTCATTTGAATCATACCTGAGGTCAAACATCTCATGCTCACCCTCGCCAAATTCAAATTGCAAAACCTATGATCCAGGTGGACTTCATAAAACACTTTAGAGTTTCTGACCTGAATTATACAAGTGCCCCACTGAAACCTGGACAAAGTCAAACAGATCCTGAACATCAGTAAACACATGTTTAGTTTGGATTCAATGGCTGAAATAAAACATTGCCTGAAATAAAATAATGATCATCATGATTGAAAATAATAACTTCAAGCATACGACTGTGTAACATGCCCGACACCAACAAGTTCCACTATCAGAGCAGCCAAACCAGCAATGATTACAATAACTCACACAGAACTCCAACCACTGCAAGGATGCGATAGAAAATGGGTTCGACATCAAAGAGTAGAAATAATAAATCCACCAGATGCATGTTCTGTGATGAACTCTATTGTCCTTTAGTTTTCATTGACTCTGAGCTCACTCACTCAGTGGGACCCTTTATTAATACAAGCAAGTGACACCCACTGAGACCATGTGACTTACGTAAACATTGTTATTAGTTCCACTCATTGGAGTAAACAGATTAGACAGGCACGGAACCTTGATTGAAGAAAAACAGAGTTGTTGTATGTACACTTGATGAACACCAGCACAAGCACTGGAATTGAAACATCATGGAACTGGCTACAACAAAGCGACCATTCAACTTCTCATACCTGCTCTGGCTGTTGAAGGAATGGTCCACTCAAGTCCATTTCCCTCTCCTTTCCCCATACCTTTTCTCCTTTGGAAAGCATTTAATGGATTCACTGTCCTGCTAGGTGCTGCAAAATCTAATAATGGCTTTGTGTGTGTGCGTGCATGTGTGTGTGTATGTGTCTGTGTGTGTGTGTGCGTGCGTCAATCTCCTCGACTCTGCATTCCATCTAATATGGATTAAATGAATTTTAAATTCTCTATACCTATGGAACAGTGAGTGAGACTTTTCCATTGTCTTCATCCCTCATCATTTGTGTGTCAATCTGCTGAAACCTTTGTAGTGTAAAGAGCACCGACAAATAAAATATGTTAGGAATCTGTACAAATTTCCTGATAACTTTTCCCAGTGGAATTTCCGAAAGCCACATTGATAATGGAAGCTGCCAATGTCAAAAGTCACACTGTAATGTGAACCTCCCACCAGAGGATGTGCTGCAGCATCATCCCTGACGAGAGGGGGTGATGTGGAGATGCCGGCGTTGGACTGGGGTAAACACAGTAAGAAGTCTCACAATAAGATACAGAGAGAGAGTTTTCTAAAGTAAGGTAGAGGGGAGAGTTCAAGATTGAGCTGAGAGCCCGAGTGAACCTGAAACAGAGTGAGGAAGGAATGGAGGGAGGAAAGGCCAGAGTGAGGAGGAAGGGAGGGACAGAGTGAGGAGAGAATGGAGGGAGGAAAGGACAGAGTGACCGGGGAATGCTCGGAGAAAAGGACAGAGGGAGGAGGGAATGGAGGGAGGAAAGGACAGAGTGAGGGGGAATGGAGGGACAAAAGAAGAGTGGGGGGGGAATGGAGGGAGAAAAGGACAGAGTGAGGAGGGAATGGAAGGAAGAAAGGACAGAGTGAAGTGGGAATGGAGTGAGACAGGAGCAGAATGAGGAAAAAAAGTGAGGTGGCAGTGAGTGATGAAGGAAAATATTGAGGTGGATGCAGAGTGAGCTGTAAGATTCTAAATTAGAATGAGAATTCTAACACGTTATTTTATTTATTTCACAGCTAACATCTTCCAGCCCTAAAACCCTCTGAGAACACTGCCCTGGAATTCTCTCTCAATGACTCCTAAACTTTTCCATTTCTCTCCTCCTTTCGTGAACTCTTCAAAACCTCTCCCTTTGACAAAGTGTTCTAATCTTTCCTCAGATGGATCAATCTGATATTTTGAGTGATAATCTTCCTAAGAAGCAATTTGGGAGATGTTTCTCGATTGAAGGTATTAACACACAGACAAGTTATTGTGAATATTTTAAATTGAATAATTGCAGAGCAATGCAAATCATTTAATGCTTAGTTTCTCATTTAACAGGGACAGCTATTAGTGGAAAAAGTAGAGAACAGGTTTGTGTTTGGATAGTTTCATTTAAAGATCTGGGGGGTGATTCTCCCAATAAAGAAACTGAGCGCCCAACAGTTGGGAAAACGGATTTTTCCTGCCCTTTTGTTTGGCTTTATTTAGTTGAATGAATCTCCAGCGCTCTGTGCTCCACAAAGTGCCTCAGAGGGAGATTCACACCTGTAAGGGGGGCCTCAGCCCAGCCAAGAGACTGGCATCAGTGCGCTCTGTGGGCCAGTGTGCATGTGCTGACCTGCGCACTGGTCTCCCATCGCTGGCCTCCCGATCACTGGCCTCCTGGTTTCTTGCCAGGCCCCCTTCTCCCGATCGCCAGCTTCCCAACACGCTCCTCCCTCCTGATCGCTGGACTCCCCGACCACCCGACCAACCCCACCGATTGCTGGCCTCCCTGACAACTGTCCCCAATCGCCAGCCACCCATGGCCAGCCCTGATCCATGCACTGCCATGCGCACCCCCAAACCCCATGCCATGTGCAGCTCTGCCCGCCCTCCTCCCTCCCTCTCCCACCGATCGATAATGCAGAGTGCAGTGGGCACGTCTCCCACCACTGCCGGTCGGCCCACCTGGTAGGCCCCATACTCTTGTGTTAAACCCCCTTGGCATTACCCGGTGCCCAATGAGCAGTGCTGGGGTGCCCTGTGGACAGCGCCAGGGTGCCAGGCTGGCAGTGCCATGTTGGCACTGTCCAAGGGGAAAAACGCACCCGGCGTGGGGCGTGGGGCGAGAGGGCGCCTGAATGGCCTCTGTGCCCACCAGAGAGGTGATCACGCCTGGTTCTCGTGGATGGGGCCAGCTTTAATTCCTGCTGATGGGAACCTCTCCCAGCTGCGGGGAGACAATAGCGAGTTTGAGGAATACCATCCCTGGCTCGTGAATTTGATGGAAATCATACTCACGCTGTTTTCAAGAACAAGGCTGATTATGTAAAAGAAAAAGGCATTGGACACTCGCGATCAGCTGGACGCCGGTTGCAAGTCCTCCTACAGGTCCCCTGCTGATGCCAGCGTGCTGAGAGAATCCCACCCGCTTATTCTCGCACTGAGTCTCACTCAACCATCACCTCTGTGCTCTCTGATTTACATTGGCTCCTGCTCTGACACTGCCTCATGTTTATAATTTATTCTACTTTGTGCTCAGATCCCTCCATGACTTCACTTTACTCAGTCTCTGTAAAGTCCCCAACACTACATTCCTCTGAAATATTTCCTCCAAGAATTCTGACCTGTTGCACCTTGTCATGGCTTCAATATTGACAGCATTGGATTGGGATTGCCTGGCCCTAGGTTCTGGAACAGAGAGCCTGGACCTCTCCCACTCTCTCATTTTCTTTCGGATGCTAAATAAGTAAAATGTTGCTGAAAAATCTCAGCTTCGATTACTCAACACCATCCACCCTTCTTAACGGTTGTCCATGTGTCATTCTGTTTGTTTAGATGCCTGCATTGTCATGAAATTTTTGGGACTCAGAAAAAAACACACGGAGTGGGATTCTCCAGGACCATCATGCACACTCCCATGCACATTTGCACACATGCTCCCACACACGCTCCCACACGCTATCACACACAGTCTCACAAACACGCACACTCGCAGTAACAGATGCAATCATACATGCCACACATACACACTTCACTCACACACTCAAACATAGAGCTGTGAATCAGACTAAGAGTCTTTGTGAACATTGCAGTTAGGGAACAATGAAGGTATTTGAGATATATTCAAACATAAAGGGAAAGGTAAATAAACAGAGCTGACTGGCGCCTGAGTTGAAATTCATTAAGCTGTCAGTGGAAATCTATTTCAATGCACTGCAGCAAGAAATTGACAAAATATCGAAGGTTTTCAATGGAATAGAGAGGGTTTCAAAGGTTTCAGCTTGCTAGTAAAGCTCAGAGACTTCAACGCAAAGCTGTGTGAATACATTGTGGATGATTGCATAGCTGTGGAGAATGGAACCCCCCCTATCCCCACCCACCCAGAGAAATTGACATCTCCCTGTCCGAGGAATCCAAAGGGGTCTGCTCAAACCTGCAGCTTCTTACAGAGTGAAATGGAAATTCCTGCTGCAGAATGGAGTGCTGCAGTAATTTAAAAGCCGGACAGCTGTCCAGGGGCCATGGAAATTAAAGTTATTCGGTCACTTCAAACTTTCTGTGCTGACAGGCAGGAATGAAGATGTTGATCACTGAGATGCCTGAAATCACCATGCCAGTGGTGATCTTCAGTTCTGTCAGTGCTAGAAGGGGTTGTCCATCCACGAGTCCCCCACCCTGGCGGAGAGTGGCGAGGTGACCCCCTTTCCCCCATCCGATCACACCCAACCCCCAGGACCCTTGAGGGACCCTTCCTTTGGCAGCAGCAGAGGTGCAAAGGGCCACTGGACCCACCTCCTTGATTCCCTCTGACCCATGGTGCTAGGTCAGGTTGTCAGTGCGAGGGCATCGGGAGCACTGCACCGTCAGCATTGCAAAGGTGCATGGCTTGAAGGGGGCCTGATTAGGGATTTGAGGGGAGAGGGGACTGAGTGGGAGGGGGAGGGATATGAGTGGGGGACCTGAGATGGGATTGTGGGGGGCCTGAGGGTGAAAGGAATGGCTCACACTCATGCCTGTGTGGTAAGTGTGGTGGTGGTGTGGGGTTGACCTGTTATTTAAGTGGAGGGAGAGCGGATGCCACCCTTTGCTGAGTGGTTGGTGATGCACCCCTGGTCAGCAGGGAGTGGGGAGAGGGGGGTCACCATTTCATTTATTGGAGGGAGGGAGTTCAGCGCACCCTTTAAAAAGGACACCTTGATCTCTGAACAGCAGGGGTGGCCGGCAGTTTTTCCACGATTAACTCTTTTGCGTTTTATCAGGTGGGTGAATCCCAGCTGACAGACGCTGGCAGCGCCAGTGGGGAACACTCTGGTTTTCCTGCTGGTGTGGGCATTTAGATCCAACTCAGGTGAATCGCACTCGATAGAAATTAATGGGTGTAATTATCAACTGGCTTCTGTCTTTAAAGACCCACAAACAGACTGAGCATCACATCAGTCAGTCAGCACGTCAACAATCCAATAGCTTCAATGTGGTGATGCTTCTGTCAGGTGGAGACTCTTCCTCAGGTGAAGAGGGGATGAGGAGAAGAGAGAGAAGACCAGCTGGCCATGGATAGCATCAACGTATCTGCCCACTAGAGAGAGCAGATCACCCTGAAGGGGGTGAAGGCCAGTGAGAGTTGTGAAGATTGACTACCATCAACACAGCAAAATGCCGGCTCCAAGTGGAGAGGATCTCCAAGAAGATCGCGCATATCGACACAGACATCAAGTTTCTACAAAGATGCAAGAAAGCAGACAAGATACCGAAAGGACTACAGATCACGAACCCACTCAGGTCAACCTACAACACAGACTACACTGAGAGACTTTGCCGTCACACCTCTCTCACACTCCTCAATCACCTCATACACCAGCTCTACAGCAAACGCCGCAGCCTGGAAACCAAGATCAAGTCCATATTCTTAACTTGCGCTCAGGAAACAGACCAGCTGCGAAACTCTGCCAAGCAGACGAGACAAAGGAACTACGCCATCGACATGCACACCAAGAACAGGAAACTTGAGAAACTCGGCATCACCACCAGCAGCAACCAAGCCTCCCCTGGTACCACAGTAGAAAACAGTACCACTACTGGGAAGTCCATTGTCAACTTGTCGGACTGCACACTTCAACCAGATGAAATCGAAGTTCTCAGCCGAGGGCTCAATTTCTGCCCCACCACCAAAATAGACTCCATCAGTCTCGCAGCAGACACAGAGGAATTCATCAGGCGAATGAGGCTGTGGGAGTTCTTCCACAAACCCCAAGAGGCCAACAGCGAACACAATGAGGCAGCCAATGAACCGGAACAGCCGACAGAAAGATCTGCAGTGCAGCAACCAAAGAGGAAAGAGTCGAATTGGACTCCTCCGGAAGGCCGCTGCCCTCGACTCGACATGTATGCCCAAGCGGTCAGGAGGTGAGTCAACACCAGATTCATCAACCGCACTCACAAGACAGCCCCGAACATCACCCAAGCACAATGCAACACCATCCACGCTCTCAAGACCAACCGCAACATTGTCATCAAACCAGCAGACAAAGGAGGGGCCATTGTCATACTGAACAGAACGGATTACTGCAAAGAAGTGTACCGACAACTGAACAACGAGGAACACTCCAGACAGTTACCCGCAGATCCGACCAAAGAACACACCCGTCAACTCAACAGACTGATCAAGACCTTTGATCCAGACCTTCAGAGCACCCTCCGTGCTCTCATCCCACGTACTCCCCGCGTTGGAGATCTCTACTGCCACCCGAAGATACACAAGGCAAACACACCCGGCCGTCCCATCGTATCGGGCAATGGGACCCTGTGCGAGAACATCTCCGGCTACGTCGAGGGCATCCTGAAACCCATTGTACAAAGAACCCCCAGCTTTTGTCGCGACACCACGGATTTCCTACAGAAACTCAGCAGTTGAGCATGGAGCAGTTGAACCAGGATCACTCCTCGTCACAATGGATGTCTCGGCACTCTACACCAGCATCCCCCACGATGATGGCATTGCTGCAACTGCCTCAGTACTCAACGCCGACAACTGCCAGTCTCCAGATGCAATTTTGCAACTCATCCTCTTCATCCTGGACCACAATGTCTTCACCTTCAACAACCACTTCTTCATCCAGACACACGGAACAGCCATGGGGACCAAATTCGCACGTCAACATGCCAACATCTTCATGCACAGGTTTGAACAAGACCTCTTCACTGCACAGGACCTTCAACCGATGCCATACACTAGATACATCGATGACATTTTCTTCCTTTGGACTCATGGTGAACAATCACTGAAACAACGATATGATGACATCAACAATTTCCATCCCACCATCAGACTCACCATGGACTACTCTCCGGAATCAGTTGCATTCTTGGACACACGCATCTCCATCAAGGACGGTCACCTCAGCACTTCACTGTACCGCAAGCCCATGGATAACCTCACGATGCTCCACTTCTCCAGCTTCCACCCTAAACACGCTAAAGAAGCCATCCCCTACGGACAAGTCCTCAGTATACACAGGATCTGCTCATAGAACATAGAACATAGAACAATACAGCAGAGAACAGCCCCTTCGGCCCACGATGTTGTGCCGAGCTTTATCTGAAACCAAGATCAAACTATCCCCTCCCTATCATCCTGGTATGCTCAATGTGCCTATCCAATAACCGCTTAAATGTTCCTAAAGTGTCTGACTCCACTGTCACTGCAGGCAGTTCATTCCACACCCCAACTACTCTCTGCGTAAAGAACCTACCTCTGATATCCTTCCTGTATCTCCCACCATGAACCCTATAGTTATGCCCCCTGGTAATAGCTCCATCCACCCGAGGAAATAGTCTTTGAATGTTCACTCTATCTATCCCCTTCATCATTTTATAAACCTCTATTAAGTCTCCCCTTAGCCTCCTCCGCTCCAGAGAGAACAGCCCTAGCTCCCTCAACCTTTCCTCATAAGACCTACCCTCCAAACCAGGCAGCATCCTGGTAAATCTCCTCTGCACTCTTTCCAGTGCTTCCACATCCTTCTTATAGTGAGGTGACCAGAACTGCACACAATATTCCAAATGTGGCCTCACCTAGGTCCTGTACAGTTGCAGCATAACCCCACGGCTCTTAAATTCCAACCCCCTGTTAATAAAAGCTAACACACTGTAGGCCTTCTTCACAGCTCTATCCACTTGAGTGGCAACCCTTAGAGATCTGTGGATATGAACCCCAAGATCTCTCTGTTCCTCCACAGTCTTCAGAACCCTACCTTTGACCCTGTAATCCACATTTAAATTAGTCCTACCAAAATGAATCACCTCACATTTATCAGGGTTAAACTCCATTTGCCATTTTTCAGCCCAGCTTTGCATCCTATCTATGTCTCTTTGCAGCCTACAACAGCCCTCCACCTCATCCACTACTCCACCAATCTTGGTGTCATCAGCAAATTTACTGATCCACCCTTCAGCCCCCTCCTCTAAGTCATTAATAAAAATCACAAAGAGCAGAGGACCAAGCACCGATCCCTGCGGCACTCCGCTAGCAACCTGCCTCCAATCCGAAAATTTTCCATTGACCACCACCCTCTGTCTTCGATCAGACAGCCAGTTACCTATCCAATCGGCCAACTTTCCCTCTATCCCACACCTCCTCACTTTCATCATCAGCCGACCATGGGGGACCTTATCAAACGCCTTACTAAAATCCATGTATATGACATCAACTGCCCTACCTTCATCAACACACTTAGTTACCTCCTCAAAAAATTCTATCAAATTTGTGAGGCACGACTTGCCCTTCACGAATCCGTGCTGACTATCCCGGATTAATCCGCATCTTTCTAAATGGTCGTAAATCCCATCTCTACGGACCTTTTCCATCAATTTACCAACCACTGAAGTAAGACTAACCGATCTATAATTACCAGGGTCATTTCTATTCCCTTTCTTAAACAGAGGAACAACATTCGCCATTCTCCAGTCCTCTGGCACCCTCCCCGTGGACAGCGAGGACCCAAAGGTCAAAGCCAAAGGCTCTGCAATCTCATCCCTTGCCTCCCAAAGAATTCTAGGATACATTTCATCAGGCCCAGGGGACGTATCAACCTTCAGTTTATTCAAAACTGCCAGGACATCCTCCCTCTGAACATCTATTTCCTCCAGCCTATTAGCCTGTAACACCTTCTCTTCCTCAAAAACATGGCCCCTCTCCTTGGTGAACACTGAAGAAAAGTATTCATTCATCACCTCGCCTATCTCTACTGACTCCATACACAAGTTCCCACTACTGTCCTTGACCGGCCCTAAACTCACCCTGGTCATTCTTTTATTCCTCACATAAGAGTAAAAAGCCTTGGGGTTTTCCTTGATCCGACCCGCCAAGGACTTCTCGTGTCCCCTCCTAGCTCTCCTAAGCCCCTTTTTAGCTCATTCCTTGCTAACTTGTAACCCTCAATCGAGCCATCTCAACCTTGTTTCCTCATCCCTACATAAGCTTCCCTCTTCCTTTTCACAAGACATTCCACCTCTTTCGTGAACCATGGTTCCCTCACTCGGCCATTTCCTCCCTGCCTGACAGGGACATACCTATCAAGGACACCCAGTATTTGTTCCTTGAAAAAGTTCCACTTTTCATTAGTTCCTTTCTCTGACAGTTTCTGTTCCCAACTTATGCCCCCTAATTCTTGCCTAATCGCATCGTAATTACCTCTCCCCCAATTGTAAACCTTGCCCTGCCGTACGGCCCTATCCCTCTCCATGGCAATAACAAAAGACACCGAATTGTGGTCACTATCTCCAAAGTGCTCTCCCACAACCAAATCTAACACCTGGCCCGGTTCATTTCCCAGTACCAAATCCAATGTGGCCTCACCTCTTGTCGGCCTATCCACATATTGTGTCAGGAAACCCTCCTGCACACACTGCACAAAAACTGCCCCATCCGAACTATTTGACCTACAAAGGTTCCAATCAATATTTGGAAAGTTAAAGTCCCCCATGACAACTACCCTGTGACCCCCACACATATCCATAATGCTCAGATGAGGAGGATCGCAACAGACACCTCCAGATGCAGAAAGATGCCCTCATAAGAACAAGACATGGCGCTCGACTCATCGATCGACAGTTCTGACGTGCCACAGCGAAAAACCGCACCGACCTCCTCAGAAGACAAACACAGGACATGGCGGACAGAGTACCCTTCGTCGTCCAGTACTTCCCCGGAGCGGAGAAGCTACGACATCTTCTCCGGAGCCTTCAACATGTCATTGATGAAGATGAACATCTCGCCAAGGCCATCCCCACACCCACACTTCATGTCTTCAAACAACCGCATATCCTCAAACAGACCATTGTCCGCGGCAAACTAACTAGCCTTCAGGAGAACAGTGACCACGACACCACACAATCCTGCCACAGCAACCATGCAAGACATGCCGGATCATCGACACGGATGCCATCATCTCACGTGAGAACACCATCCACCAGGTACACAGTACACACTCTTGCAACTCGGCCAACATTGTCTACCTGATACGCTGCAGGAAAGGATGTCCAGAGGCATGGTACATTGGGGAGATCATGCAGACACTATGACAACGGATGAATGAACACCGCTCGACAATCATCAGGCAAGAGTGTTCTCTTCCTGTTGGGGAACACTTCAGGGGTCACGGGCATTCGGCCTCTGATCTTCGGGTAAGCGGTCTCCAAGGCAGCCTTCATGACACACGACAACGCAGAATCGCTGAGCAGAAAATGATACAGTAAGAAGTTTAACAACACCAGGTTAAAGTCCAACAGGTTTATTTGGTAGCAAAAGCCACACAAGCTTTCGGAGCTGCAAGCCCCTTCTTCAGGTGAGTGGGAATTCTGTTCACAAACAGAGCATATAAAGACTTTATATTGAGTAGGTCAGGGGGTCAGGAGGGCAGGACTGTCGGTCTCTGCCATTGTCTAACAGCTTTGAGGTTCTCTCAGCTTGTTTGGATGGGAGTGGGGGTTGCAGGGTGGATGAGCTGACTCACCCTGGCACCATGGTGCAGGAGGCCATTCAAGTGAAGGGGAAAAAAAGGAATCTTTTGGTCCTTGGGGGACAGCTTAGTGACGGGGATTGACACCAATCCCTGCAGCAAAGGGACAGAGTCCAGATGGCTATGTTGTTTGTCTGTGTCAGGGTTCAGGGCATCTGCTCAGGGCTGGAGAGGAACTTGCAGTGGGAGAGGGAGGATCCCGTTGTCCTGGTTCATGTAGGTATCAATGGCAGAGGAAGAACTAGGAAAGAGGTTCTGTACAGAGAATACACAGTTCTGTACAAACCTGAACCGTGCTGGGACCAGTGTTCTAGCGAGACACATCACGAGAGAAGAGAGGGATTGAAATGAAATAAGAGTGCACAAGATATCAAATGTTAAAAGTTGTGGGCTGGAATTTTCCAGCCAATCACACCAGTGGGATCTTCCAGTCCTGCCGATAGCATATTCCCAACACGGGTTTCCCAGCAGCGAGGGTGCATTCAATGGGAAACCTCCTTGAGAACGGTGGGACCAGACCAGCATCAGCCAATGCCAGGCCAGCTCAGCCCCAGCAAAACACACAGCGGGTTGCGTGGAAAATCCCGCCTGTGGTACATCGAAGCGTCGAGACAAGAGCCGGAATTCTCCAATCTCATTTACCTCGACATCACTGTCGGTGAGAACGGAGAATTTGGCACTCAGCCAGATCTCCCTTCAGTGCAGCTGGACCGGAAAATCCCGTGGCGAGTTTGGAGAATTCCGGCCAGGGTAAGAGAGGATAATAGTAAAATGGGAAATAAGGGTCAGAGAATGGCAGCAAGGGACAGAATGAAAAAAAAACTAAGGATGGACAAAGAATAAAGGCAAAAATAACAATGAGGCAAAATAGAAGGCTCTGTATCTGAATTCACACAACATTCATTACAAAATAAAAGAATTGATAGCTCTGTAAGGGGAAAAATGTAAGGAAAGCACACTTTAAAATGGCTGCCTGGCACATAACGAGTTAACTGGTAAAGGAACCATTAAGCAGACACCGGCTTCCACTTATACAAAGATCACTTCAAATCAAACCCAACAGACAAGCCATTTCTAAATCACAGACAGTGACTTAAAGTAAACAAACACCTCAGGAAGCCAAGCCAAGGATCGAGACATCTTTTAGATGAGGAAAACCCGAGACAAAGAGAATAGATTAGTGTGGTGAACCATCGTTGGTTCCCACTGGATAGTACTGAGCCAGGGTCTGGCCAGTACTACAAGGATGTACATATGTTACTGTTGGGTTGTGCTACTTGTTGCTGTTGGGGTTAGGGTGGGGTTGTTACACCTTTGTACTGTAGTGTTGTGGTACATCCCAGTCGGGCTCCGCCTCCTGGGAGAGGTATAAAGGTCCCTGCTCTGGCTGGGACCCCTCAGTCTGGGATCGTGTATATCATTATTGGCTGCTTCATTATAGTAAATAAAAGCCTTTATTTCCCGAGCATCTAGCCTCGTGTTTGATAACGCGCATCAATTAGTCATAGGAAGAGCGGCAAAATATGAATGCAGGGAAACCGATTAGCACCTGAATAAGCCGAAACCAAGCATTGATAGCCACAGACATAGGAAATGTACCCATTCATAAGAACAATACTATGTTAAATGTCTGTATCTATTTGTATCTGCCTATAACGATGTGATAATGTTCAAATCACCGGTCCATCTATTGTGTAAAAAGTATAAAGATGGACCGTTCCCGACATTTTACCGAGAGAAGGTTTTCGACAGACATGTGCCTTGTATCCACGCAGCTCCGTTGAATAAATTGTGTTTTGAATCTCAAGATCTGACTACGAGTGGATTTTTCCCACAACAGCTCACATTGAAGTCAATAAATATGATTGGTCGTCATGACATAGACCTGGCTGCAGGATGACAAGGATTGGGTTCTGAATATTGAGGGGCTTATGACATTCAAGAAGAATTTCTAAACAAAATTTCTAAACCTGACAGTGTTCTTTGAGAAATAAGGTGGCCTTTTGGAGGGGTGAGGTAATCTCTTTGTTTTAGCCAACAGGAATCATCAATGTGTATAAATGGTGGATAAGTTCTGTGGAACTCTCGAGCCGTCAAGTCATTTAAATCCCCTCAGTTTAATTTTGAAGAGAAAAAAGGCTGCTGTGACTCTTGGTTGAAAAGAAAATTGGTGCTTGAAATTTGAATAGATATTTGTTGACATCCTCTGCAGAGCCAACAAAGAAGTATTGATACTGCTTGGCATCCTTCCACAACCTATCTGTTGTGATTTATATAAATGATCTGGAAGAAGGTGTAAGTGAGGTGATCAGTAAGTTTGCGGACGACACAAAATTGGCAGGACTTGCAGATAGTGAGGAGCATTGTCAGAAACTACAGAAGGATATAGATAGGCTGGAAATTTGGGCAAAGAAATGGCAGATGGAGTTCAATCCTGATGAATGCAAAGTGATGCTTTTTGGTAGAAATAATGTAGGGAGGAGCTATATGATAAATGGCAGAACCATAAAGGGTGTAGATACGCAGATGGACCTGGGTGTGCAAGTCCACAGATCCTTGAAAGTGACGTCACAGTTGGAGATGGCGGTGAAGAAGGCATATGGCATGCTTGCCTTTATAGGACGGGGCATAGAGTATAAAAGTTGGGGTCTGATGTTGCAGATGTATAGAACGTTGGTTCGGCCGCATCTGGAATACTGCGTCCAGTTCTGGTCGCCACACTACCAGAAGGACGTGGAGGCTTTGGAGAGAGTACAGAGGAGGTTTACCAGGATGTTACCTGGTATGGAGGGGCTTAGTTATGAGGAGAGATTGGGTAAACTGGGGTTGTTCTCCCTGGAAAGACGGAGGATGAGGGGAGACTTAATAGAGGTGTATAAAATTATGAAAGGCATAGATAGGGTGAATGGTGGGAAGCTTTTCCCCAGGTCAGTGGTGACGTTCACGAGGGGTCATAGGTTCAAGGTGAAGGGGGGGAGGTTTAACACAGATATCAGACGGACATATTTTACACAGAGGGTGGTGGGGGCCTCGAATGCGCTGCCAGGCAAGGTGGTGGAGGCGGACACACTGGGAACGTTTAAGACTTGTCTAGATATCCATATGAACGGAGTGGGAATGGAGGGATACAAAAGAATGGTCTAGTTTGGACCAGGGAGCGGCGCGGGCTTGGAGGGCCGAAGGGCCTGTTCCTGTGCTGTATTGTTCTTTGTTCTTTGTTCTATCCTTAACACAGTGGGGGACCTGTACTTTCGCAGTTTCAATGACAGCTCAAATCTTTCAAGTGAGTTTGTCTGTGATATGCGGCTATGAATAGAAATGTTTGCTTTGATAATGCATGATGGAAGTATCACAGTGCTGAAAGGAAAAACATCCTTGAGAAGTCAAAAGAGACAATCATTTGGTTCGAGTTAAGAAACAACAAGCTCTTCTGCTATTTGGTCTATTTTGTGAACTACCAATCAATGGGAAAGTAATAGATGATCAAATGTGCAATGAAATTACTGAGGTGAAAGGACTTTTGAGTATTGACAATGGGTGAGTTTAACTACTCCCACATAAAATCAGACAGTCGTTGGGTTAAGGACAGCGAAGGAGAGAACATTCTGGAATGTCTTCAGAACAATGTTTTTGATCAGTTTCCAGCCCAAGAACAATGAGACATTTAAAGATCTAGTTCTGGGGAATTGAACCCCCAAAAACCCCACACAGGGGAGCCAGGTGATTGTGGCCCAAAGAGTTTCAATTGATTTTAAGTTCCAGTGACTGTAATCACATATGTACGAACAAGAGCAATTGGTCAGTTTGGCAGTTCCTCAACATCGATGTTTATTTTGTGACTGACCATTTTGGCTCCAGCTCCAAGTACCTTTTAAAGATATTCAAAGTGTGCCCTAATGTTACCCACCCTCCAGGAGATTTTAGTGCCTTTGCTCATTCCTTCTGTCTTTGATTAACCAGGCCTTTAACTCCTCTTCCCTTATCCAATCCTGCGCTGTTCCCCTGACCAGTTCCACAGATGCTTTCAAACATAGAATCATAGAATCAGACAGCGCAGAAGAGACCCTTTGTCCAATCGACTCAGCACTAACACGTTTGAAACACCTCAACTCCCACCTAATCACATCAGCCAGCAGTTGCCCATAGCCCTGAATGTAATGATGTGCCAAGTGCTCATCCAGAGATATGAGGCAACCTGCCTGTACCAGCCTCCCAGGTAGCGCATTCCAGACCATCACCACCCACTGGATAAAAAAGTGCTTCCTCACATACCCCTAAACCTCCTGCCCAACATCCTATCTCCACCCTCAAACTCAATTTCAGCAGATTCACTGTGAGTCTTTGCCTGTTTAGTGGTTCTCCAAATCGCGATCTGCTCCAACCCTCACACAGAATCAATAACTTCCACATTCCAGAATTGGAAAGTTATTTTTCCTCTTCTAGCTCATCAATCACTCATTCCATTCGGATCAAAACTGGACACGACGTGATCTGGGGATGCTCATGTTTTTCATAATTTCCAACAGTTCATTCCTGCCCAGAGCTTTCCTTGTCTGTGAAAAACAGCTTGCAACATTCAACAATTATATTTTATTTTGCTGCTACTTAGATAAAGTAAGGTCAATTCTTAGGATTGGTCAAATTACAGCAAAATGTACAACAGTAATCTGAATATTAACAGTGTGAAGAAAGGCAGATACAAAGACAGCCTTGGACAAGGACAACTGTTTTGTTACCAAGGTGATTGGAGACAATTTTAAATTATAAAGTGATGGGACAGGACAGATAGAAACAGGCTGTAGATTCTGAGGGAACATCGATGTGATGTTAATTTGAAGAGACTTGGACAAGAGCAGGAGATATATTTGTACACAGAGGAATGCACGTATTTAGAATTAATGCTTGTATCGAGACCCTGTCCCAAATAGGGGTCAATACATTGGGCTCTTGGCGTTTTTTCAATGGTGCGGCAGCTCTGCATCCTGTGAGGAGTCATCAGTTAATTGGAGATGGCCACCATGTGATAGTCCAGGGGGATATCACAACCAGAGACTGAGGATCCCGCAGATGGGGACACGGGCAGGGAAGATCCCACATTTTAAAAGTATTTTTGTGAACATTTCCTGCCCAGTTCCTGAGGTTTCTTCCTGGCTGAGCAGTGATAATCTCTCCCAATGGAGTAACAGAGTGGCAGCATCTGGAGCTTGGCTTAGAAGTGAAAACACCAGTGACCAATTAGAGCCCGACACCCAGCCTGTTTATCATTTGCTGAGAAGTAGAATCCTTATCATCCTTGTCAATCATTTCTGTATCCTCCTTGGTGCTTCTACATCCTTTTATAATGTGGTGACCAGAACCATACACAGAGCTCCACGTGCGGTCGGACCGTGCTTTGTACAGGTTTAACTGCAATTCTTTAATTTTCAATTCCAATCCTCAAGAATTAAACCCTAATGTTTTGTTTGCTCCTGTAACAGCTTTAATACCTTGGTCACCGAAAATCTAAGACCTCTTTGCATCTCTGCCTCATTTAGATTCTTATTTTCCATCTTTTATCTGATCTTATGATTCTGAGCAAATTGTAATGCCTCACACTAATCAATGTTGAAATTAATTTGAAATGCCTCTTCTGTACATTTATGAATGTTTTCTCCTCATGTGTGGCAGTCCCCCCTCAGTATCGACAATGCTCCTCAATGTTGTGTCATCTACAAATGTGGAAATTGCATTGTTGGTTTCATCCACATTTCACTGTCCCCACAGTTTGTTCTTCATTGTGAATATTGTTCATGTTGTTAATATGAATTGGGAACAACAATGTTCCAGCATTGGTCCTTTTGGTAGCCACTTTCCACTTCCTGCCAATCTGAATGACTTTAACCCAACTCCCAGTTTCCTGAAGCCAAAAGGGAAAACGCTGGAAAATCTCAGCAGGTCTGGCAGCATCTGTAAGGAGAGAAAAGAACTGACGTTTCAAGTCCAGATGACCCTCTGTCAAAGCTAAAAGGCATAGAAAGTGGGAGATATTTATACTGCAGGGGGAAGGAATGAAAGATGAGTCATAGCCATAGAAAACAGGGGAAAAGACTGCTAATAGCTATCCACAGAGAGAATAAAGGGTTTGAATGGTCAAACGGCAGAGAAGCTGTAAGCTGTGACAGATGGAGATGTTGTGGGGTGGGGATCGATGTTGAGACTGGAAGGCTGTAAATTACTGAGCCGGAAGATGAGATGCTGTTCCTCCAGTTTGTGTTGAGCTTCACTGGAACATTGCAGCAAGCCAAGGACAGACATGTGGGCATGGGAGCAGAATCGTGTGTTAAAATGGCAAGCAACCGGAAGGTCAGGATCCTGATTGCGCACAGAGCGAAGGTGCTCAGCAAAGTGATCTCCCAGTCTATGTCTGGTCTCTCTGATACAGAGGAGACCACATTGGGAGCAGCGAATGCAATAGACCAAATTGAAAGAGGTGCAAGTGAAACGCTGCTTAACCTGGAATGAATGTTTTGGACTGTGGACGGTGAACATAGGAGAGGTAAAGGAGCTGGTGTTGCACCTTCTGTGATTGCATGGGAAGGTGCCATGAGTGACGGGAGAGGTGTTGGTTTGGTGAAGGAGTTGACTAGGTTAACCTGGAAGGAATGGTCTCTGTGGAATGAAGGGAAGATGTGTTGGTGTTGGCATCACGCTGGAGTTGGCGAAAATGGCGGAGGATTATGCTTTGCATGCGGAGGCTGGCGGGGTGAAATGTGAGAATAAGGAAGACCCTATCCTTGTTCTGGGAGGGAGGGGAGGGGGTGAGGGTCGTGGTGCGGGAGGTGGACTGCACGCTGTTGAGGGCCCTGTCGTTAACTGTAGATGGGAATCCACAATTGAGGAAAAAGGAGCACATATTAGAAGCACAACTTTGGAAAGTGGCATCATTGGAACAAATGCGATGGAGGTGAAGGAGCTGAGTGAAAGGGATGGAGTCCTTACAGGATGTGGGGTGTGAAGAGCTGTAGTCCAGATAGTTGTGGGAGTCAGTGGGCTTGTATTGGATCCTGGTAGATAGTCTATTGTCGGAAATGGAGACAGAAAGGTCATGGAAGGGAAGGGAAGTGTCTGAGATGGACCAGGTGAAGGCGATGGAGGGGAGGAAACTGGAAGTGAAGTTGATGAGTTTTTCAAGGTCTGGATGAGAGCATGAAGCAGAACCAAAATTGTCATCAATGTACAGTAAAGGAGTTGTGGGAGGAGACCTGGGTAGGCCTGGAACAAGGAATGTTCCACATACCCCATATAAAGACAAGCATAGCTGGGACCCATGTGGATACTCATTGCTACTTCTATGATTTGGAGAAAATGGGAGGAGTTAAAGGAGAGGTTGTTGAGAGATAGAATGACTTCAGCCAGGCGGAGGAGAGTGATGGTGGATGGGAATTGTTCAGGCCTCTTTTCAAGAAAGAAGCGAAGAGCTCTCAGGCCACCCTGGTGTGGAATGGAGGTGTAGAGAGATTGCACATCCATGGTGAATAGGAGGTGGTTAGGGCCTGCGGACTGGAAGCTGGCAATATGATGCAGGACATCAGAGGAATCCCAGATACCGGTGGGGAGGGAATGGACCAGGGGAGTGAGGATGGAGTCAAGGTAAGAGGAAATACGTTGTGTGGGGCAGAAGCATGCGGACGCAATGGACCTACCAGGACACTCCTTTTTGTGGATTTTGGGAAGTAGGTCGAAGTGGGCTGTCCAGAATTGGGAGACCATGAGGTTGGAAGCTGTGGGGGGAAGGCATCTGGAGGAAATGAGGTCAGTGACTGTGTTGGAGATAATGGCTTGATGTTCAGTGGTGTGATCATGGTCCAGGGGGAGGTAGGAGGAAGTATCTAAGAGTTGGGGCTCAGCCTCTGCGAGGTGGAGGTCAGTACGCCAGACGACAACAGCACCCCCTTTGTTGGCAGGTTTGATGACAATGTCAGGGTTGGACCTGAGGGAGCGAAGGGCGGAAAGTTCGGAAAGAGAGATATTGGAATGGGTGAGGGGGGCAGAAAGATTGAGATGGCCAATGTCCCGACGACTGTTCCCAATGAAAAGATCGAGGAAAAGTAATTGTCCTGGTAGGGGTGTCCAATTGGAGGCAGAATGTTGGAGGTACGTGAAAGGATCTCCCAGTTTCCTGTCTTGCAGTCAGCTCTCTGTCCATTCCATATTGCCAGAGAAATATGCCATGTAGAACGTTGAGCAATATGTTTGATTGGTGGCTGGTGGAATGGAGATAAAGAGACATGGAAGCACAGAAACACATGGGATGATGACTATTGATCACTGAATGAACTGGATGGGCTGTCCAACCTGTTTCAGAATGTTTGTTCAAACTCCATTTTCTGAATCTAGGACAAGTGAGCTGGTTCAAAGTCCCCTTTCCCAATGTTGTTTGTTCTCCCCAGGTTGATGATTCAGCAATTGTCTCCATGTTCCTGCTTTCCAGGAGTTTTCAATTTGTCGACATTCTAAATTCCTCACAAAGATTTCACTTTCCCTGAAAAGGCAGTTTTCAAATTATTTTTATTGTCAGTTCTCAACAACAACAATCATCGTTTCGACGCGGCTTCTTCAATTTTTCTGCGTCTCACTGAATCAGTTGTTTCCATTCCTTTCAAACTCACTGTATTTATTCTGTGGAGTTAGTGAGAAGTGAAATCTGTGTCGTTCGAATCTTTCCCTTTGACTTGTCAGAATGTGTAAATCATAATCAGATCTCATTTAAACTTTGTATTTGAGACAAAATAATATTCATCCCAATATCCTCAAATCAATTATTTCTCAGAACCTGGAGAATTCACTTTTGAACTTCCACCTGACTAGAATGTGTAGATTTGAGGAAGATTCTACTTCTCATTTTCAAAGCCCTTTGGACATGTTTATTCAACAGGAGTTGAGCTGGACAGGAACAATAATTTTGCTACCCAGTCCCGGTTTAAATTTTCCAGCTTTCTTCCCATCATTTAATGAAATTCCGGATGACAGTAAAGGGATATTTCACAGCATTCATCACCTCCTCTCTGAACTTCCTCTGTGTGACTGCGTAAATAAATGTGTTGGTGCAGGAACTGGATAACTGGAGCATTGATCCTATCATATCTAATACAAATCCATCAGGTGTCCAAAAATCATACATCCCAGTTATTTGTTGAATTGATAGAAATACAACACGTGTCACCCATAACAGGATAAAGCTGCCCGATATGGTGAAGAGTAAAATGATGGATCTTCTTCGATTCTTCATTTCTGGATCATTCTGCTCCTCCCCGTTTCGCTGTCCCCTCAGTTTCCTGCGGACTGCACTGGCCAGCAGGATGTGCCTGACAGTGAGAGTATTGAGCAGCAGTAGCAGCACGAAGGGGAGCACTGGAGTTAAAATGCGGTCCGTCCAGTCAAAGACTTTCCACACAGGATAATAGTGGTACTCGTCTGATACCCTGCAGTAATAGGGTTCATACTTAAAAAACACCGGGATTTTGATTAGTAAACACAGTAAACTCACCGTTGTGATAACGATGGCTGCTGTTTTCTCAGTGCAGTATTTCATCTTCAGTTTCTGGAAGCAAATGGTCACCATTCGGTCAAAGGTGAAGGCGATTGTGAGCCAGACAGAGCTGCTAACAACTGCGGTGGCAATAACTTCTCTGATGCCACAGGCATGACGAGAGAAAGATATTACAGCGTACAGTTTGGGGGGATTCATTTTGTCCAGTATGACCCGAATAATGACAACCAGCAGATCCGCTGCAGCCATCGCCACCAGGTACCGAGTGACACCTTTGGAAAGACCGCACCTCCCTCGAGATAGAGTCACAATCGCGACTAAGTTAGCTGTAAATTTAAAACAGATCGTAAAACAAAGTTGTCCAGTGAGAAGAAGCAAAGATATAAAGAACAAGTAGAGAAAATGTTAAAAGTTGCAGTTTTACAACTCACTTAAAGAAACAGCCCAATGGGTCAGCAGATAAGTTTCTCAATGAACAAGGAGAATGTCATTAGTGCAGAAATATAGCAACTGAGTTCAGGTTAAATTAATCGAAACAGACTCACTGGTGAGACAGGCGGAGTTTCTATATTTAGTTTCAGCTCCTTGGGTTGGAGATTGGATCTGATTCACTGTTGAATCAGTTGAATAATCTACAGGAGCTCTGAATTTGGGCTGTAATAGTGAGCATGTGGATAACTCATGAATCCAATAACGGAGTCACAGCTTATTACTTATCAATTCTTTCAGAGCATTCCGGGAAGATGGAAAATGGTACAGCAAATAATTTACATTCTGTTCACCACAGAACACACCCTCACAATCAACTTCAAGAAAACAGCTACAAGTGCATTTATCGAATGTCTTTCACAACTGTAGTTTATCCTGAAGGTAAAGTTGGGCGCCGGGCCTATACTGCGATCTGCACCCAATTCCGAGCAGATTGCGGCTTTACCGACACCCAATTCGGGCGCGGGGCCGGAAAAATTACACAATGCTACTGTGCAGAGGGACCTGGGGGTCCTTGTGCATGAATCGCAAAAACTCAGTTTGCAGGTGTAGCAGGTGATCAAGAAGGCAAATGGAATGTTGGCCTTTATCGCAAAGGGGTTGGAGTATAAAAGCAGGGACATTTTGCTGCAATTGTACAAGGTACTGGTGAGGCCGCAACTGGAGTACTGTGTGCAGTTTTGGTCCCCTTATTTGCGAAAGGATATATTGGCCTTGGAGGGAGTACAGAGGAGGATCACCAGGTTGATACCGGAGATGAGGGGGTTTGCTTATGAGGAGAGACTGAGTAGATTGGGCCTGTACTCTTTGGAGTTTAGAAGGCTGAGGGGAGATCTTATAGAGACACATCAGAGAATGAAGGGGCTAGACAGGGTAGAGGCAGAGAGATTCTTTCCACTTAGAAAGGAAACACGAACTAGAGGACACAGCCTCAAAATAAGGGGGAGTCAGTTTAGAACAGAGTTGAGGAGGAACTTCTTCTCTCAGAGGGTAGTGAATCTCTGGAATTCTCTGCCCATTGAAGCAGTGGAGGCTACCTCGTTAAATATGTTTAAGTCACAGGAAGATAGATTTCTGATCAATAAGGGAATTAAGGGTTATGGGGAGCGGGCGGGTAAGTGGAACTAAACCACTATCAGATCAGCCATGATCTTATTGAATGGCGGGGCAGGCTCGAGGGGCTAGATGGCCTACTCCTGCTCCTATTTCTTATGCTCTTATGTTCTTATCAGTAAACACATGTTTAGTTCTGATTCAATGCCTGAAATAAAACATTGCCTGAAATAAAATAATGATCATCATGATTGGAAATAATAACTTCAACCATACAACTGTGTAACATGCCCGACACCAACAAGTTCCACTATCAGAGAAGTCAAACCTGCAATGATTACAATAACTCACACAGAACTCCAACCACTGCAAGGATGCGATAGAAAATGGGTTCGATATCAAAGAGCAGAAATAATAAATCCTCCACATGATGCAAGTTCTGTGATGAACTCTATTGTCCTTTAGGTTTCACTGACCCTGAGCTCACTCACTCAGTGGGACCCTTTATTAATACAAGCGAGTGACACCCACTTACGTAAACATTGTTATTAGTTCCACTAATTGGAGGAAACAGATTAGACAGGCACGGAACCTTGATTGAAGAAAAACAGAATTGTTGTATGTACACTTGATGAACACCAGCACAAGCACTGGAATTGAAACATCATGGAACTGGCTACAACAAAGCGACCATTCAACTTCTCATACCTGCTCTGGCTGTTGAAGGAATGGTCCACTCACGTCCATTTCCTTCTCCTTTCCCCATACCTTTTCCCCTTTGAAAAACATTTAAAGGATTCACTTTCCTGCTAGGTGCTGCAAAATCTAATAATGGTTTTGTGTGTGTGCGTGCGTGTGTGTGTGTGTATGTGTCTGTGTGTGTGTGTGTGCGTGCGTGTGTGTGTGTGTATGTGTCTGTGTGTGTGTGTGCGTGCGTGTGTGTGTGTGTGTCTGTGTCTGTGTTTGTGTGTGCATGCGTCAATCTCCTCGACTCTGCATTCCATCTAATATGGATGAAATGAATTTTAAATTCTCTATACCTATGGAACAGTGAGTGAGACTTTTCCATTGTCTTCATCCCTCATTATTTGTGTGTCAAATCTGCCGAAACGTTTTGTAGAGTCAAGAGCACCGACTCATAAAATATATTAGGAATCTGTACAAATTTCCTGATAACTTTTCCCAGTGGAATTTCCGAAAGCCACATTGATAATGGAAGCTGCCAATGTCAAACGGTCACACTGTAATGAGAGCCTCCCACCAGAGGATGTGCTGCAGCATCATCCCTGATGAGAGGGGGGTGATACAGAGAGAGAGGTTTCTAAAGTAAGGAAGAGGGGAGAGTTCAAGATTAAACTGAGTGCCCGAGTGAACTTGAAACAGAGTGAGGAGGGAATGGAGGGAGAAAAGGCCAGAGTGAGGAGGAAGGGAGGGACAGAGTGTGGATAGAATGGAGGGAGGAAAGGCCAGGGTGAGGAGGAAGGGAGGGACAGAGTGAGGAGAGAATGGAGGGAGGAAAGGACAGAGTGACCGGGGAATGGACGGAGAAAAGGCCAGAGTGAGGAGGAAGGGAGGGACAGAGTGTGGATAGAATGGAGGGAGGAAAGGCCAGAGTGAGGAGGAAGGGAGGGACAGAGTGAGGAGAGAATGGAGGGAGGAAAGGACAGAGTGAGGGGGAAATGGAGGGTGAAAAGAACAGAGTGAGGAGGGAATGGAGGGAGAAAAGGACAGAGTGAGGGGGAAATGGAGGGAGAAAAGAACAGAGTGAGGGGGAAATGAAGGGAGAAAAGAACAGAGTGAGGGGGAATGGAGGGAGAAAAGGACAGAGTGAGGAGAGAATGGAGGGAGGAAAAGACAGAGTGACCGGGGAATGGACGGAGAAAAGGACAGAGTGAGCGGGAAATGGAGGGAGAAAAGAACAGAGTGAGGAGGGAATGGAGGGAGAAAAGGGCAGAGTGAGAGGGAATGGAGGGAGAAAAGAACAGAGTGAGGTAGGAATGCAGTGAGACAGGGGCAGAATCAGGAAAAAAAAGCGAGATGTGGTAGTGAGTGATGAAGGAAAATATTGAGGTGGATGCAGAGTGAGCTGTAAGATTCTAAATTAGAATGATCATTTTACCAAGTTATTTTATTTATTTCACAGTTAACATCTTCCAGCCCTAAAACCCTCTGAGAACACTGCCCTGGAATTCTCTCTCAATGACGACTAAACTTTTCCATTTCTCTCCTCCTTTCGTGAACTCTTAAAAACCTCTCCCTTTGACAAAGTGTCCTAATCTTTCCTTAGATGGATCAATCTGATATTTTGAGTGATAATCTTCCTGAGAAGCAATTTGGGAGATGTTTCTAGATTGAAGGTATTGACACACAGACAAGTTATTGTGAATATTTTAAATTGAATAATTACAGAGCAATGCAAATCATTTAATGCTTAATTTCTCATTTAACAGGGACAACTATTAGTGGAAAAAGTAGAGAACAGATTTGTGTTTGGATCGTTTCATTTAAAGATCTGGGGGATGATTCTCCCAAAAAGAAACTAAGCACCCAACAGTTGGGAAAACGGATTTTTCCTGCCCTTTTGTTTGGCTTTATTTAGTTGAATGAATCTCCAGCGCTCTGTGCTCCACAAAGTGCCTCAGAGGGAGATTCACACCCGTCAGGGGGGCCTCATCCCAGCCAAGAGACTGGCATCAGTGCACTGTGTGGGGCAGTGTGCATGTGCTGACCTGCGCACTGGTCTCCCATCGCTGGCCTCCCGATCACTGGCCTCCTGGTTTCTTGCCAGGCCCCCTTCTCCCGATCGCCAGCTTCCCAACACCCTCCTCCCTCCTGATTGCCGGACTCCCCGACCAACCGACCAACCCCACCGATTGCTGGCCTCCCAGACAACTGTCCCCAATCGCCAGCCACCCATGGCCAGCCCTGATCCATGCACTGCCATGCTCACCCCCAAACCCCATGCCATGTGCAGCTCTGCCCGCCCTCCTCCCTCCCTCTCACACCGATCGATAATGCAGAGTGCAGTGGGCACGTCTCCCACCACTGCCGGTCGGACCACCTGGTAGGCCCCATACTCTTGTGTCAAACCCCTTTGGCATTACCCGGTGCCCAATGAGCAGTGCTGGGTTGCCCTGTGGAAAGCGCCAGGGTGCCAGGCTGGCAGTGCCATGTTGGCACTGTCCAAGGGGAAAAGCGCACCCTGGCGCCCTGGAGGGTGGGGCGAGAGGGCGCCTGAATGGCCTCTGTGCCCACCAGAGAGGTGATCACGCCTGGTTCTCGTGGATGGGGCCAGCTTTAATACCTGCTGATGGGAACCTCTCCCAGCTGGGGGGAGACAATAGCGAGTTTGAGGAATACCATCCCTGGCTCGTGAATTTTATGGTAATCATACTCACGCTGTTTTCAAGAACAAGGCTGATTATGTAAAAGAAAAAGGCATTGGACACTCGCGATCAGCTGGACGCCGGTTGCAAGTCCTCCTACAGGTCCCCTGCTGATGCCAGCGTGTTGAGAGAATCCCACCCGCTTATTCTCGCACTGAGTCTCACTCAACCATCACCTCTGTGCTCTCTGATCTACATTGGCTCCTGCTCTGACACTGCCTCATATTTATCATTTATTCTACTTTGTGCTCAGATCCCTCCATGTCTTCACTTTACTCAGTCTCTGTAAAGTCCCCAACACTACATTCCTCTGAAATATTTCCTCCAAGAATTCTGACCTGTTGCACCTTGTCATGGCTTCAATATTGACAGCATTGGATTGAGATTGCCTGGCCCAAGGTTCTGGAACAGAGAGCCTGGACCTCTCCCACTCTCTCATTTTCTTTCGGATGCTAAATAAGTAAAATGTTGCTGAAAAATCTCAGCTTCAATTCCTCAACACCATCCAACATTCTTACCGGTTGTCTATGTGTCATTCTGTTTGTTTCGATGCCTGCATTGTCATGAAATTTTTGGGACTCAGAAAAAAACACATGGAGTGGGATTGTCCAGGACCATCATGCACACTCCCATGCACATTTGCGCGCATGCTCCCACACACGCTCCCACACACGCTCCCACACACGCTCCCACACGCAATCACACATACACACACACAGTCTCACAAACACGCACACTCGCAGTAACAGATGCAATCATACATGCCACACATACACACTTCACTCACACACTCAAACATAGAGCTGTGAATCAGACTAAGAGTCTTTGTGAACGTTGCAGTTAGGGAACAATGAAGGTATTTGAGATATATTCAAACATAAAGGGAAAGGTAAATAAACAGAGCTGACTGGCGCCTGAGTTGAAATCCATTAAGCTGTCAGTGCAAATCTATTTCAATGCACTGCACCAAGAAATTGACAAAATATTGAAGGTTTTCAATGGAATAGAGAGGGTTTCAAAGGTTTCAGCTTGCTAGTAAAGCTCAGAGACTTCAACGCAAAGCTGTGTGAATACATTGGGGATGATTGCACAGCTGTGGAGAATGGAACCCCCCCTCCCCACTATCCCCACCCAGCCAGAGAAATTGTCATCTCCCTGTCATAAGAACATAAGAACATAAGAAATAGGAGCAGGAGTAGGCCATCTGGCCCTTCGAGCCTGCCCCGCCATTCAACAAGATCATGGCTGATCTGAAACGAATCAGTTCCACTTACCCGCCTGCTCCCCATATCCCCTAATTCCCTTATCGATCAGAAAACTATCTACCCGTGATTTAAACATATTCAACGAGGAAGCCTCCACCACTTCAATGGGCAGAGAATTCCAGAGATTCACTACCATCTGAGAGAAGAAGTTCCCCCTCAACTCTGTTCTGAACCGGCCCCCCCCTTATTTTGAGGCTGTGCCCTCTAGTTCTGGTTTCTCTTCTAAGTGGAAAGAATCTCTCCACCTCTACTCTATCCAGCCCCTTCATTATCTTATATGTCTCTATAAGATCACCCCTCATCCTTCTAAACTCCAACGTGTACAGACCCAATCTGTTTAATCTCTCCTCATAAGCTACACCCCTCATCTCCGGTATCAACCTGGTGAACCTTCTCTGCACTCCCTCCAAGGCCAATATATCCTTTCGCAAATAAGGGAACCAAAACTGCACACAGTACTCCAGTTGCGGCCTCACCAGTGCCTTGTACAGTTGCAGCAAGACCTCCCTGCTTTTATATTCTATCCCCCTCGCGACTGAGTTTTTGCGATTCGTGCACAAGGACCCCCAGGTCCCTCTGCACAGTCGCACGATGTAATTTTTCTCCATTTAAATAATATTCCAATTTACTATTATTTCTTCCAAAGTGGATAACCTCACATTTGCTAACGTTATATTCCATCTGCCAGATCCTCGCCCACTCGCTCAGCCTATCCAAATCTCTCTGCAGACTTTCCGCGTCCTCCACGCAATTCGCTTTCCCACTCACCTTCGTGTCATCAGCAAACTTGAATACCCTAGATTCAGTCCCCTCCTCCAGATCATCTATGTAAATGGTAAACAATTGAGGCCCCAGCACCGATCCCTGCGGCACGCCACTGGTCACCAACTGCCAACCAGAAAAGCACCCATTATCCCAACTCTCTGCTTCCTGTTAGATAGCCAATCCCCAATCCACGCCAACACCTTACCCCAAACTCCGTGTACCCCAATCTTCTGCAGCAACCTTTTGTGAGGCACCTTATCGAACGCCTTCTGGAAATCTAAAAACACCAGAGGGGCGGCACGGTAGCACAGTGGTTAGCACTGCTGCTTCACAGCTCCAGGGTCCTGGGTTCGATTCCCGGCTTGGGTCACTGTCTGTGTGGAGTTTGCACATTCTCCTCGTGTCTGCGTGGGTTTCCTCCGGGTGCTCCGGTTTCCTCCCACAGTCCAAAGATGTGCGGGTTAGGTTGATTGGCCGGGTTAAAAATTGCCCCTTAGAGTCCTGGGATGCGTAGGTTAGAGGGATTAGTGGGTAAATATGTGGGGGTTGGGCCTGGGTGGGATTGTGGTCGGTGCAGACTCGATGGGCCGAATGGCCTCCTTCTGCACTGTAGGGTTTCTATGATTTCTATGATTTCTAACCCAAAGGGGTCTGCTCTAACCTGCAGCTTGTTACAGAGAGAAATGGAAATTCCTGCTGCAGAATGGAGTGCTGCAGTGATTTAAAAGCTGGACAGCTGTCCAGGGGCCATGGAAATTAAAGTTATTCGGTCACTTCAAACTTTCTGTGCTGACAGGCAGGAATGAAGATGTTGATCACTGAGATGCCTGAAATCACCATGCCAGTGGTGATCTTCAGTTCTGTCAGTGCTAGAAGGGGTTGTCCATCCACGAGTCCCCCACCCTGGCCGAGAGTGGCGAGGTGACCCCCTTTCCCCCATCCGATCACACCCAACCCCCAGGACCCTTGAGGGACCCTTCCTTTGGCAGCAGCAGAGGTGCAAAGGGCCACTGGACCCACCTCCTTGATTCCCTCTGACCCATGGTGCTAGGTCAGGTTGTCAGTGCTAGGGTATCGGGAGCAGTGCACCGTCAGCATTGCAAAGGTGCGTGGCTTGAAGGGGGCCTGATTAGGGATTTGAGGGGGGAGGGGACTGAGTGGGAGGGGGAGGGATATGAGTGGGGGACCTGAGATGGGATTGTGGGGGGCCTGAGGGTGAAAGGGATGGCTCACACTCATGCCTGTGTGGTGGTGCTGGGGGGTTGACCTGTTATTTAAGTGGAGGGAGGGCGGATGCCACCCTTTGCTGAGTGGTTGGTGATGCACCCCTGGTCAGCAGGGAGTGGGGAGAGGGGGGTCACCATTTCATTTATTGGAGGGAGGGAGTTCAGCGCACCCTTTAAAAAGGACACCTTGATCTCTGAACAGCAGGGGTGGCTGGCAGTTTTTTCACGATTAACTCCTTTGCGTTTTTCAGGTGGGTGAATCCCAGCTGACAGACGCTGGCAGCGCCACTGGGGAACACTCTGGTTTTTCTGCTGATGTGGGCATTTAGATCCAATTCAGTTGAATCGCGCTCGAAAGAAATTAATGGGTGTAATTATCAACTGGCTTCTGTCTTTAAAGACCCACAAACAGACTGAGCATCACATCAGTCAGTTAGCACGTCAACAATCCAATAGCTTCAATGTGGTGATGCTTCTGTCAGGTGGAGACCCTTCCTCAGGTGAAGAGGGGATGAGGAGAAGAGAGAGAAGACCAGCTGGCCATGGACAGCATCAACGTATCTGCCCACTAGAGAGAGCAGGTCACCCTGAAGGGGGTGAAGGCCAGTGCGAGTTGTGAAGATTGACTACCATCGACACAGCAAACTGCCGGCTCCAAGTGGAGAGGCTCTCCAAGAAGATCGCGCATATCGACACAGACATCAAGTTTCTACAAAGATGCAAGAAAGCAGACAAGATACCGAAAGGACTACAGATCACGAACCCAAAGAACAAAGAACAGTACAGCACAGGAAACAGGCCCTTCGGCCCTCCAAGCCTGTGCCACTCCTTGGTCCAACTAGACCAATCGTTTGTATCCCTCCATTCCCAGGCTGCTCATGTGACTATCCAGGTAAGTCTTAAACGATGTCAGCGTGCCTGCCTCCACCACCCTACTTGGCAGCGCATTCCAGGCCCCCACCACCCTCTGTGTAAAAAACGTCCCTCTGATGTCTGAGTTATACTTCGCCCCTCTCAGCTTGAGCCTGTGACCCCTCGTGATCGTCACCTCCGACCTGGGAAAAAGCTTCCCACTGTTCACCCTATCTATACCCTTCATAATCTTGTATACCTCTATTAGATCTCCCCTCATTCTCCGTCTTTCCAAGGAGAACAACCCCAGTCTACCCAATCTCTCCTCATAGCTAAGACCCTCCATACCAGGCAACATCCTGGTAAACCTTCTCTGCACTCTCTCCAATGCCTCCACGTCCTTCTGGTAGTGCGGCGACCAGAACTGGACGCAGTACTCCAAATGTGGCCTAACCAGCATTCTAGACAGCCGCATCATCAGACTCCAGCTTTTATACTCTATACCCCGTCCTATAAAGGCAAGCATACCATATGCCTTCTTCACCACTTTCTCCATCTGTGTTGCCACCTTCAAGGATTTGTGGACTTGCACACCTAGGTCCCTCTGTGTTTCTACACTCCTGATGACTCTGCCATTTATTGTATAACTCCTCCCTACATTATTTCTTCCAAAATGCATCACTTCGCATTTATCCGGATTAAACTCCATCTGCCACCTCTCCGCCCAATTTTCCAGCCTATCTATATCCTGCTGTATTGCCCGACAATGCTCTTCGCTGTCCGCAAGTCCAGCCATCTTCGTGTCATCCGCAAACTTGCTGATTACACCAGTTACACCTTCTTCCAAATCATTTATATATATCACAAATAGCAGAGGTCCCAGTACAGAGCCCTGCGGAACACCACTGGTCACAGACCTCCAGCCGGAAAATGACCCTTCGACCACTACCCTCTGTCTCCTATGGCCAAGCCAGTTCTCCACCCATCTAGCCACTTCTCCTTGTATCCCATGAGCTTTAACCTTCTTAACCAACCTGCCATGTGGGACTTTGTCAAATGCCTTACTGAAATCCATATAGACGACATCCACGGCCCTTCCTTCATCAACCGTTTTTGTCACTTCCTCAAAAAACTCCACCAAATTTGTAAGGCACGACCTCCCTCTTACAAAACCATGCTGTCTGTCCCACTCAGGTCAACCTATAACACAGACTACACTGAGACACTTTGCCGTCCCACCTCTCTCACACTCCTCAATCACCTCATACACCAGCTCTACAGCAAACACCGCAGCCTGGAAACCAAGATCAAGTCCATATTCTCAACTTGCGCTCAGGACACAGACCAGCTGCGAAACTCTGCCAAGCAGACGAGACAAAGGAACTACGCCATCTACATGCACACCAAGAACAGGAAATTTGAGAAACTCGGCATCACCACCAGCAGCAACCAAGCCCCCCGTTACCACAGTAGAAAACAGTACCACTGCAGGGAAGTCCATTGTCAACTTGTCGGACTGCACACTTCAACCAGATGAAATCGAAGTTCTCAGCCGAGGACTCAATTTCTGCCCCACCACCAAAATAGACCCCATCAGTCTCGCAGCAGACACAGAGGAATTCATCAGGCGAATGAGGCTGCGGGAGTTCTTCCACAAACCCCAAGAGGCCAACAGCGAACACAATGAGACAGCCAATGAACCGGAACAGCCAACAGAGAGATCCGCAGTGCAGCAACCGAAGAGGAAAGAGTCGAATTGGACTCCTCCGGAAGGCCGCTGCCCTCGACTCGACATGTATGCCCAAGCGGTCAGGAGGTGAGTCAACACCAGATTCATCAACCGCATTCACAAGACAGCCCCGAACATCACCCAAGCACAATGCAACACCATCCACGCTCTCAAGACCAACCGCAACATTGTCATCAAACCAGCAGACAAAGGAGGGGCCATCATCATACTGAACAGAACGGATTACTGCAAAGAAGTGTACCGTCAACTGAACAATAAGGAACACTCCAGACAGTTACCCGCAGATCCGACCAAAGAACACACCCGTCAACTCAACAGACTGATCAAGACCTTTGATCCAGTCCTTCAGAGCACCCTCCATGCTCTCATCCCATGTACTCCCCGCGTTGGAGATCTCTACTGCCTCCCGAAGATACACAAGGCAAACACACCCGGCCGTCCCATCGTATCGGGCGATGGGACCCTGTGCGAGAACATCTCCAGCTACGTCGAGGGCATCCTGAAACCCATTGTACAAAGAACCCCCAGCTTTTGTCGCGACACTACAGACTTCCTACAGAAACTCAGCAGTTGAGCATGGAGCAGTTGAACCAGGATCACTCCTCGTCACAAAGGATGTCTCGGCACTCTACACCAGCATCCCCCACGATGATGGCATTGCTGCAACTGCCTCAGTACTCAACGCCGACAACTGCCAGTCTCCAGATGCAATTTTGCAACTCATCCGCTTCATCCTGGACCACAATGTCTTCACCTTCAACAACCAGTTCTTCATCCAGACACACGGAACAGCCATGGGGAGCAAATTCGCACCTCAATATGCCAACATCTTCATGCACAGGTTTGAACAAGACCTCTTCACTGCACAGGACCTTCAACCGATGCTATACACTACATACATCGATGACATTTTCTTCCTTTGGACTCATGGTGAACAATCACTGAAACAACTATATGATGACATCAACAATTTCCATCCCACCATCAGACTCACCATGGACTACTCTCCGGAATCAGTTGCATTCTTGGACACACGCATCTCCATCAAGGACGGTCACCTCAGCACTTCACTGTACCGCAAGCCCATGGATAACCTCACGATGCTCCACTTCTCCAGCTTCCACCCTAAACACGTTAAAGAAGCTATCCTCTAGGGAGAAGCCCTCAGTATACATAGGATCTGCTCAGATGAGGAGGATCGCAACAGACACCTCCAGACGCTGAAAGATGCCCTCATAAGAACAGGATATGGCGCTCGACTCATCGATCGACAGTTCTGACGCGCCACAGCGAAAAACTGCACCGACCTCCTCAGAAGACAAACACAGGACATGGCGGACAGAGTACCCTTCGTCGTCCAGTACTTCCCCGGAGCGGAGAAGCTACGACATCGTCTCCGGAGCCTTCAACATGTCGTTGATGAAGACGAACATCTCGCCAAGGCCATCCCCACACCCCTACTTCATGTCTTCAAACAACCGCATAACCTCAAACAGACCATTGTCCGCAGCAAACTACCCAGCCTTCAGGCGAACAGTGACAATGACACCACACAATCCTGCCACAGCAACCATGCAAGACGTGCCGGATCATCGACACGGATGCCATCATCTCACGTGAGAACACCATCCACCAGGTACACAGGACATACTCTTGCAACTCGGCCAGTATTGTCTACCTGATACGCTGCAGGAAAGGATGTCCCGAGGCATGGTACATTGGGGAGACGATGCAGACACTATGACAACGGATGAATGAACACCGCTCGACAATCATCAGGCAAGAGTGTTCTCTTCCTGTTGGGGAACACTTCAGCGGTCACGGGCATTCAGCCTCTGATCTTTGGGTAAGCGTTCTCCAAGGCGGCCTTCATGACACACGACAACGCAGAGTCGATGAGGAGAAAATGATAGCCAAGTTCCGCACACATGAGGACGTCCTCAACCGGGATCTTGGGTTCATGTCACACTATCTGTAACTCCCACGACTTGCCTAGGCTTGCAAAATCTCACCAACTGTCCTGTCTGGAGACAATACACATCTCTTTAACCTGTGCTTAACGCTCTCTCCACGACCATTGTCAGTACCTTTAAGACTTGATTACCTGTAAAGACTTGCATTCCAACCATTATTTTGTAAATTGAGTTTGTGTCTTTACATGCCCTGTTTGTGAACAGAACTCCCACTTACCTGATGAAGGAGCAGCGCTCCGAAAGCTAGTGGCTTTTGCTACCAAATAAACCTGTTGGACTTTAACCTGGTGTTGTGAGACTTCTTACCAAGATTGAAGAGGCCAGTGGAGGCACCATTACCAGCTGGCAGAGACTATTGAGTAAGAGCCACGTAGCTGGACATGACAGAGGATCGGTGCAGAAGAAGGATCCACTCTGTTAAGGGAGACGGTCTCTTTGATCTATAAAGGGATGTCCCCTGAGATCGGCTCTGAGACTGCCAGTGGCAGCAAGAGCTGATTTGGTCAGTGGTCAGGGAAAGGAGGCTGTGACTGTGAGTGAGGCAGGTCAGGGGGTCAGTAGGGCAGGACTGTCGGTCTCTGCCATTGTCTCACAGCTTTGAGGTTCTCTCAGCTTGTTTGGATGGGAGTGGGGGTTGCAGGGAGGATGAGCTGACTCACCCTGGCACCATGGTACAGGAGGCCATTCAAGTGAAAGGGAAAAAAAGGAACATTTTGTTCCTTGGGGGACAGCTTAGTGACGGGGATTGACACCAATCTCTGCAGCAAAGGGACAGAGTCCAGATGGCTGTGTTGTTTGTCTGTGTCAGGGTTCAGGGCATCTGCTCAGGGCTGGAGAGGAACTTGCAGTGGGAGGGAGAGAAACCAGTTGCCCCGGTTCATGTAGGTACCAATGGCAGAGGAAGAACTAGGAAAGAGGTTCTGTACAGAGAATACACAGTTCTGTACACACCTGAACCGTGCTGGGACCAGTGTTCTAGCGAGACACATCACCAGAGAAGAGAGGGATTGAAATGAAATAAGAGTGCACAATATATCAAATGTTGAAAGATGTGGGCTGGAATTTTCCAGCCAATCATACCAGTGGGATCTTCCAGTCCTGCCGATTGCATATTCCCAACACGGGTTTCCCAGCAGCGAAGGTGCATTCAACGGGAAACCTCCTTGAGAACGGTGGGACCAGACCAGCATCAGCCAATGCCAGGCCAGCTCAGCCCCAGCAAAACACACAGCGGGTTGCGTGGAAAATCCCGCCTGTGGTACATCGAAGCGTCGAGACAAGAGCCGGAATTCTCCAATCTCATTTGCCTCGACATCACTGTCGGTGAGAACGGAGAATTTGGCACTCAGCCAGATCTCCCTTCAGTACAGCTGGACCGGAAAATCCCAGCCGTGGCGAGTTTGGAGAATTCCGGCCAGGGTAAGAGAGGATAATAGTAAAATGGGAAATAAGGGTCAGAGAATGGCAGCAAGGGACAGAATGAAAAAAAAACTAAGGATGGACAAAGAATAAAGACAAAGATAACAATGAGGCAAAATGGAAGGCTCTGTATCTGAATTCACACAACATTCATTGCAAAATAAAAGAATTGATAGCTCTGTAAGGGGAAAAATGTAAGGAAAGCACACTTTAAAATGGCTGCCTGGCACATAACGAGTTAACTGGGAAAGGAACCATAAAGCAGACACCGGCTTCCACTTATACAAAGATCACTTCAAATCAAACCCAACAGACAAGCCATTTCTAAATCACAGACAGTGACTTAAAGGAAACAAACACCTCAGGAAGCCAAGCCAAGGATCGAGACATCTTTTAGATGAGGAAAAACCCGAGACAAAGGGAATAGATTAGTGTGGTAAACCATCGTTGGTTCCCACTGGATAGTACTGAGCCAGGGTCTGGCCAGTACTACAAGGATGTACATATGTTACTGTTGGGTTGTGCTACTTGTTGCTGTTGGGGTTAGGGTGGGGTTGTTACACCTTTGTACTGTAGTGTTGTGGTACATCCCAGTCGGGCTCCGCCTCCTGGGAGAGGTATAAAGGTCCCTGCTCTGGCTGGGACCCCTCAGTCTGGGATCGTGTATATCATTATTGGCTGCTTCATTACAGTAAATAAAAGCCTTTATTTCCCGAGCATCTAGCCTCGTGTTTGATAACGCGCATCAATTAGTCATAGGAAGAGCGGCAAAATATGAATGCAGGGAAACCGATTAGCACCTGAATGAGCCGAAACCAACCATTGATAGCCACAGACATAGGAAATATACCCATTCATAAGAACAATACTATGTTAAATGTCTGTATCTGTTTGTATCTGCCTATAACGATGTGATAATGTTCAAATCACCGGTCCATCTATTGTGTAAAAAGTATAAAGATGGACCGTTCCCGACATTTTACCGAGAGAAGGTTTTCTACAGACATCTGCCTTGTATCCACGGAGCTCCATTGAATAAATTGTGTGTTGAATCTCGAGATCTGACTACGAGTGGATTTTTCCCACAACAGCTCACATTGAAGTCAATAAATATGATTGGTCGTCATGACATAGACCTGGCTGCAGGATGACAAGGATTGGGTTCTGAATATTGAGGGACTTATGACATTCAAGAAGAATTGGGAGTGAGATAATGGTGGAGGGGTAGCATTGTTACTCGAGGGTATCAATGCTGCAATAGTTAGTGATGACCCTGGTTCAGGAGATCAGGATGCAGAACCTATTTGGCTGGAGGTGGGCAGTTACGAGCTGCCCCCGGGGCATTGGCATTTTGCCCCTTGGGCACTGCTAGGGGAACAGGCTGGCACTGCCAAGGTGCCAATGCTCATGGGGCACCCCCCACCCCCCAGTTCCCGACCCCCTGGGGGGCCCCAATTGCCCCCTTTCATTCCAGTGGGGTTGAGACACCAGCTCCCCAAAAGTGGGGAGCTCCTGTAAACCCCGTTGGAGTGAAATACTCCTTGCGGGGGCAGGGAGGCGAGCAAGTCCGGAGACTTCAGTCCCGGACCCACTCATGACATTTAACTTAGATTTAAATTCTTATCTGAATAATATATGCGGCTCCCAGCCGAGTTCCAGCGTGGAGCTGACGCCGCCAGAAATCTGGTGCTGGCAGATGCTATCGGGGCGGGATGCCCAGCTTAGATCCCATGCATTTGGCACCGCTTGAATCTCCTGGCCTGCTGCGCTGCTTTTGGAGTAGCGAGTGAGTATTCATTGTGCTCCCGATACAACCTGACTGAGAGGGATTGACTGGGAAATTAGCAGTAGCTGTACCCCTATCAGCCACATCCCGTGCCCTGGGACCAGAGAAATGGGAGAACCCCAAGAGTGGGAACAGACACTGAGAAAGTATCTGAATAAGAAATGGCCCAAGTGGGCAGAACACTGCAGTAAGTTGTTCGTGGGTCTGGGATCCGCAGGTCAGAGACGTTGGAATGAGAGAAACAGAGATCAAGGAAAAAACACTTTGAAATTAAGTAATGCTGCCCTAATTGTTATTTTGTTCGAAGAGTTAGAAAGAGAGAAATCAGAATAAATGAAGTTAAAAGATGATTTAGAAAATATGAGAGAAGTAGTTGAGAAGTTAAGAGAAGAAAATGAGCTGTTCTGTGAAAAGTATTGACAGTAAGAAGTCTCACAACACCAGGTTAACGTCCAACAGGTTTATTTGGTTGAAATGTGCACATTTCCACTCCATCTGACGAAGGAGCAGCGCTCCGAAAGCTTATGGTATTTGCTACCAAATAAACCTGTTGGACTTTAGAATCATAGAAACCCTACAGTGCAGAAGGAGGCCATTCGGCCCATCGAGTCTGCACCGACCACAATCCCACCCAGGCCCTCCCCCCATATATTTACCCGCTAAGCCCTCTCACCTACGCATCTCAGGATTCTAAGGGGCAATTTTTTTTTTTTAACCTGGCCAATCAACCTAACCCGCACATCTTTGGACTGTGGGAGGAAACCGGAGCACCCGGAGGAAACCCACGCAGACACGAGGAGAATGTGCAAACTCCACACAGACAGTGACCTGAGTCGGGAATCGAACCCGGGACCCTGGAGCTGTGAAGCAGCAGTGCTAACCACTGCGTTACCGTGCCGCCCTAATGTTTAACCTGATGTTGTGAGACTTCTTACTGTGTTCACCCCAGTCCAACGCCGGCATCTCCACATCATGAAAAGTATTGAAGCAGGAGCAAAAGAATCAAATATAAATATTGTTTATGAGTCAGTTTAAAATTCAATGTGAGAAAGCATATCAAGTTCGTGAAGTGAACCGAAACTCTGATCACTCCCAGTGCCAGCAGGAGATTAATAAATTAAAATCTCAGCTGTCAAAGCAGAAAGGGATGATGTCTGTATTTGGGACAGTTGAGTTTGAGGGAGGTGATGATTGTGGATTGGTTTATGGGATATATCGAGAAGAGAATGTTTGGCAATGTGTCACACATGGTGCTGACTGGGGGCCCCCACCTCCCTTTCCGGAGGCTCCTAATCGCTCAGCACCCTGAGAACTTGCCCCTGTCCCGATGAATCCTGTGACTACTAGTCGCAAGGAAAGCACGGAATTGCCACGAGACAAAGGAATGAATGCCTTAAAGTACCCCAACTCCACATGTAGTTCCAAATACAGAGTTAACCAGCCCCCACCAATGGATAGTCTTGTGTTTTTAGAAAATGCCATGCCCATGAACCCCATTGAAACAGACCATATGGGGCAAGGAGCAGGAGCTCAAACCCTCACTTACACCGTAAAGAATACGAAGGGGCCATTTACATTAAAGGACTGAAGAGCGGTTGGGGGAGTGTGGTGTTACAGAATAGAGTTACAATGGAACTATGTCTTCTCACCTTACCAGGGAAATATTGTTAATTATTTGGCGAGGTGCGAAAATATTCTACAGGTCCACCTCTGTGCAGTAAACATGGTGAGAAACCCAGCTCAGTTACAAATCAGAAAACACATGTTTCGAAAACGCTAATTAAAAGCCTGGGGAAGATTTTTGAATTGTTTCATTCTGACAGCATATTTAAAACACAAGGCTGATTGGTGGAAACCTGAAGTTGAGCTTCTTGCTGTCGCTGCACACTTACTTTCAGTGACTGATGCATGAGGACACCAAGGTCTCACTGAGTATCCAACACTCTCAATTTATACCCATTCAATAATAATCTGCCTTCTTATTTTTGCTATCCAAGTGGATACCGTCACAGATATCCACATTATACTGCATCTGCTATGCATATGCCCACTCACTCAGCCTGTCCAAATCACACTGAAGCATCTCTGCACCCTCCCCACAGCTCACCCTCCCACCCAACTTTGTATCATCTGCAAATGTGGAGATAATTTAGTTCCCTCTCCCAAATCATTGATATATAATGTGAACAATTGAGTGCTAGCACAGATCTCTGCAGTTCCCCACTAGTCACCGTCTGCCAATTGGAAAAATACCCATTTCTGCCAGCTCTTTGATTCCTTTCTGCAAACCAGCTTTGGCAGAGGCGAGAGTAGGTTTTTTTTTTCTTTTTCAGACAGTTTATTCCTGTATTTCCCCAGAGTAAAAAAAAAATGCCAGGCAAGATGTTGGAATGCTCCTCTTGCAGGATGTGGGAGATCAGGGAGACCTCCGGTATCCCTGACGACAGCACCTGCAAAAGATGCATTCAGCTGCAAGCAAAGCGTGTTAGGGAACTGGAGAAGGAGCTTGATGACCTCCATCTAATTTGGGAGAATGAGAATTATATAGACAGTAGCTTGAGGGCGATAGTTACACCTAAGCAGCAGAGCACAGGAAATTGGGTTACTGTAAGGAGACGAAATGGCAGTGTGAAAGGACAGGCAGAGCAGGGTTCCCCTGTGGCCATACCCCTCCAAAACAGGTATACTGAATTGGATACTGTTGTGGGAGATGCTTTACCTGGGACAAGCTGCGACAGCCGGAACTCTGATACTGAGTCTGGTTCTACAGCGCAAAAGGGTGGGATGAAGAAGAGGAGAGCAGTAGTGATAGGGGACTCAATGGTCAGAGGTACGGACCGGAGGTTCTGTGGTCGGGACAGAGACTCCCGCATGGTTTGTTGCCTCCCAGGTGCCAAGGTCAGCGATGTCTCTGATCGCGTGCACAGCGTTCTAAAGTGGGAAGGTGATCAGCCAGATGTCGTGGTACACATCGATACCAGTGACGTGGGAAGGAAGAGTGAGGAGGTCCTAAAGAGTGAGTACAAAGAGCTTGGAAGGAAGTTAAAAAGTAGGACCCCGAGGGTAGTAATCTCAGGATTGCTACCTGAGCCACATGCCAGTGAGGGCAGGAGTAGGATGCTTGGGCGGATGAACACGTGGCTGAGGATCTGGTGCAGGGGGCAGGGTTTCCAATTCTTGGATCATTGGGACCTCTTCTGGGGCAGGTGGGACCTGTACAAGAGAGACGGGTTACACCAAAACTACAAGGGGACCAATATACTTGCAGGGAGATTTGCTAGTGTTATTGGGGAGCGTTTAAACTAGATTTGCAGGGGGATGGGAACCAGAGTGCCAGAGCAGATAGTGGAGCAGGGGTAAAAAGACAGGTTAGTTCAAGCAAAATCACAAATGGAAGGGTAGAGTGTGGTGGAAATAATCTTTTGAGGTGTGTCTACTTCAATGCCAGGAGTATTGTGGGGAAGGCAGATGAGCTGAAGGCGTGGATAGACACATGGAAATATGACATGATAGCCATTAGTGAAACTTGGCTACAGGAGGGGCAGGACTGGCAGCTCAATGTTCCAGGGTTCCAATGTTTCAGGCGGGATAGAGGCAGAGGCTTAAAAGGTCGGGGGGGGGGTGGCATTGTTGGTCAGGGAAAATGTTACAGCGGTACTCAGGCAGGATAGATTAGGGAGCTTGTCTACAGAGGCCCTATGGGTGGAGCTGAGGAACAAGAAAGGTATGACCACATTAATGGGGTTGTATTATAGACCACCCAATAGTCAGCGAGAATTGGAGGAGCAAATCAGCGGAGAGATAGCTGACAACTGCAAGAAACACAAAGTTGTGAGAGTAGGGGATTTTAATTTTCCACATATAGATTGGGATTCGTATACTGTTAAAGGTTTAGTCGGGGTAGAGTTTGTAAAATGTGTTCAGGAGAATTTTCTACATCAGTATATAGAGGTGCCAACTAGAGAGGATGCGATATTGGATCTCCTATTGGGAAATGAGTTAGGGCAGGTGATGGATGTGAGTGTGAGGGAACACTTTGGATCCAGTGATCATAATGCCATTAGTTGCAACCTGATCGTGGATAAGGATAGATCTGGTCCTCGGGTTGAAGTTCTGAACTGGAAAAAGGCCAAATTTGATGAAATGAGAAGGGATCTGGGAAGTGTGGATTGGCACAGGCTGTTCTCTCGTAAGGATGTAAATGGAAAGTGGGAGGCCTTCAAAGGAGAAATTTTGAGAGTGCAGTGTTTGTATGTTCCTGTCAGGATTAAAGGCAAAGTAAATAGGAATAAGGAACCTTTGTTCTCGAGGGAGATTGTAACACTGATTAAGAGGAAGAGAGAGTTGTATGAAATGTACAGGCAGCAAGGAACAGATCAGATGCTTGAGGAGTATAAAAAGTGCAAGAAGCTACTTAAGAGGGAAATCAGGAGGGCTAAAAGAAGACATGAGGTTGCTTTGGCAGACAGAGTGAAGGAAAATCCAAAGAGCTTCTATAGGTATGTTAGGAGCAAAAGGATAGTGAGGGATAAAATTGGTCCTCTTGAAGACCAGAGTGGTAGACTGTGTATGGAACCAAAAGAGATGGGGGAGATACTAAATGGTTTTTTTGCATCCGTATTTACTGAGGAAACAGGCATGGAGTCTACGGAAATAGGGCAAACAGGTAGGGAGGTCATGGAACCTTTACAGATTAAAGGGGAGGAGGTGCTCGCTGTCTTGAGGCAAATCAGAGTGGATAAATCCCCAGGACCGGACAGGGTATTCCCACGGACCTTGAGGGAAGCTAGTGTTGAACTTGCAGGGGCCCTGGCAGACATATTTAAAATGCCAGTATTCACGGGGGAGGTGCCGGATGATTGGAGGGTGGCTCATGTTGTTCCGTTGTTTAAAAAAGGTTCCAAAAGAAATCCGGGAAATTATAGGCCAGTCAGTTTGACGTCGGTGGTGGGCAAGTTATTGGAAGGTGTGATAAGGGATACGATCTACAAATATTTGGATAGACAGGGACTTATTAGGGAGAGTCAACATGGCTTTGTGCGTGGTAGGTCATGTTTGACCAATCTATTAGAGTTTTTCGAGGAGGTTACCAGGAAAGTGGATGAAGGGAAGGCGGTGGATGTTGTCCACCTGGATTTCAGCAAGGCCTTTGACAAGGTCCCTCATGGGAGGTTAGTTAGGAAGGTTTAGTCACTAGGTATACATGGGGAGGTAGTAAATTGGATAAGACACTGGCTCAATGGAAGAAGCCAGAGAGTGGTTGTGGAGGATTGCTTCTCTGAGTGGAGGCCTGTGAGTAGTGGTGTGCAGCAGGGATCGGTGTTGGGTCCATTGTTGTTTGTCATCTATATCAATGATCTGGATGATAATGTAGTGAATTGGATCAGCAAGTTTGCTGATGATACAAAGATTGGAGGTGTAGTGGGCAGTGAGGAAGGTTTTCAAAGCTTGCAGAGGGATTTGGACCAATTAGAAAAATGGGCTGAAAAATGGCAAATGGAATTTAATGCAGACAAGTGTGAGATATTGCACATTGGAAGGACAAACCAAAGTAGAACGTACAGGGTAAATGGTAGGACTCTGAAAAGTGCAGTTCAACAGAGGGATCTGGGAATACAGGTACAGAATTCCCTAAAAGTGACGTCACAGGTGGACAGGGTCGTAAAGAGTGCCTTTGGTACATTGGCCTTTATAAATCGGAGTATCGAGTATAAAAGTTGGAGTGTTATGGTAAGGTTATATAAGGCATTGGTGAGGCCGAATTTGGAGTATTGTGTACAGTTTTGGTCACCTAGTTACAGGAAGGATGTAAATAAGGTTGAAAGAGTGCAGAGAAGGTTCACAAGGATGTTGCCGGGACTTGAGAAGCTGAGTTACAGAGAGAAATTGAATAGGTTGGGACTTTATTCCCTGGAGTGTAGAAGATTGAGGGGAGATTTGATAGAGGTGTATAAGATTTTGATGGGTATAGATAGAGTGAATGCAAGCAGGCTTTTTCTGCTGCGGCTTGGGGAGAAAAAAACCAGAGGGCATGGGTTAAGGGTGAAAGGAGAAAAGTTTAAAGGGAATATTAGGGGGGGCTTCTTCACGCAGAGAGTGGTGGGAATGTGGAATGAGCTGCCGATAAAGTGGTAAATGCTTTTAACATTTAAGAAAAACTTGGACGGGTTCATGGATGAGAGGGGTGTGGAGGGATATGGTCCAAGTGCAGGTCAGTGGGACTAGGCAAAAAATGGTTCGGCACAGAAAAGAAGGGCCAAAAGGCCTGTTTCTGAGCTGTAATTTTCTATGGTTCTATGGTTCGATCCATCTCAAATCACCACCCGCAACCCGATGCGCTGTAACTTTACATAGTAGTCTGCTATGTGAGACCTTGTCGAAAGCGTTCTGAAAGTCGAAATAAACCACATCCACCGACTCCCCCGGTCAACTCTACTTGTTACATTTTCAAAGAATTCCAACAGATTAATCAAAAGTGAGTTCCTTTTTGGAAACCATGTTGACTTTGTCTGATGAGACCACTGCTTTCCAAATGCTGAGCTATGAAATGCTTGATAATGGACTCCAGCAACTTCCCCAATACCAACGTTAGGCTCACTGGTCTATAGTTCCCTTTTATCTCTCCAGCTTCCTTTTTGAATTGTGGACTTACATTAGCTGTCCTCCAATCAGTAGAAATCTGTCCAGAGTCCAAAGAATTTTGAAAAATGACCACCAATGGATCCACTATTTCCAGGGCCACTTCCTTAAGCACTCTGAGATGAAGATTATCAGGCCCTGGAGATTTATCCACCTTCAATCCTATCAATTTCCCTCAAACCATAAACTCTACTAATACTGATCTCCTTCAGCTCCTCACTAAAACTTGTTTCTCTCTGAACTTCTGTACATTATTTATGTCTCCCTTTGCAAAGACAGAAGCAAAGTATGAATTTAGTTCCTCAGCCATTTCTTTGTTCCAAATTCTGAATTCTCCTGTTTCTGTCTGTAAGGGCCTACTTTCGTTTTTGTCAATCTTATTCTCTTAATATATTTTTTAAAACATTTACAGTCAGTTTTTATGTTCACCACTAGCGAACTTCCATACTCTCTTTTTTCCAATTAAATCAATCCCTTGATCCTCCTTTGCTGAATTTACAGATTAAAGTTTATTTATTAGTGTCACAAGTAGGCTTATGTTAACACTTCAATGAATTTACCATGAAGATCCCCTCGTTGCCACAATCTGGCACCTGTTCAGGTACCCTGAGGGAGAATTTAGCATGACTAATGCACCCAACCAGCATGTGTTTTGGACTGTGGGAGAAAGCCAGAGCCATAGAAAACCCATGCAGTCACAGGGAGAACGTGCAGACTCTGCACAGATAGTGACCGAAGCCAGGAATTGAACCTGGGTCCCTGGAGCTGAGACTGCTAATCGCTGCTCCTAATCCTCAGTTCTATTGCTTTATCTTGCAAATTTGTATGCTTAAATCTAACACTATCTCTAACTTCCCTTTTAATTCATGGTTTGGCCACAATTCCCTGACCAACAAACAGGAATAAACACCTCCTCGAGTTCATCTATTCGTTCCTTAAATGCCTGCCATTGCCTATCCACGATCCTTCCTTTCAGTAATGTTTCCCAATCCATCATAGCCAATTCATACCTCATACCATCATGGTTCCTTTATTGAGATTCAAGACCCTTGTTTCAGAATCAACTACGTCATTATTCACTTTGAGGATGAATTCTATCATATTATGGTCACTCATCTCTTAGGGTTCTCTCACAACTAGATTGCCAACTAATCCTTTCTCATTGCACAGAATCCAATCCAGGATGGCTTGCTCCCTTGTTGGTTCCTCAATGTATTGGTCCAGAAAACCATTCTGTATACACTCCAGAAATACCTACTCTATTGTACTGTGACTAATTTGACTTTCCCAATCTAAATGCAGATTAAAGTCACCCATAATCACATTTGTTCCTTTAACACATGCATCTCTGATTTCCTGTCTAATGCTATTCCCAACATTATTACTTGTTTGGTGGCCTGTAAACCACTCCCACAAATGTTTTTTGCCCCTTGGTGTTTCTTAACTCGACCCATACAGATCCCACATTGTCTGTGCTGATATCTTTCCTCAATATTATGTCAATATTTTCTTTAATCAACAATGCAACTCCACCACCTTTTCCTTTCTGTCTGTCAATCCTAAACACTGAATACTCCTCAATGTTTCGTTCCCATCCTCGGGATGTCACTTCAATATCAATCCATTGACTGTAAAAGACTTTCAGACATCCTAAAGTTGTGAAGAGCACTGTATGAATTCCAACTATTTCTTGTAGATAATTCATTAGCCTGTGTTATAAAACATTTCAAAATCATTGAAAAGATCTTTAATCACATATCTCACACCATTGAAGAAAATTGCACCCACTAATATGGGCTGAGACATAAACCTGTATAAATAGAGGGAGAGAATAAAAATTACAATGGATCCTCACTCCAGCCTGGAAATAAATCAACTGGATCCTGGAAATCAATCCATGGTTAGTTAGAATCCACTGACTGTGGCAGAACAAACACAGCAATATTGAATGAAGCAGATTGACTCCAGTCTGAATATCTGAAGCAGTGGAGAGGCTGCAATAAAGGATATTGAGGAATATCAATGATCAACAGGATTTGAAATAATCACCACAAATATATGTACCTGTAACAAATTCAACACCAACAAGTTCCACTATTAGAGCAGTCAAACCAGCAATGGTTATAATAACTTACATAGAACTCCAACCACTCCAAGGATGTGATAGTAAACGGGTGCGACATCATTGGCCAGAAAGAGTAGATCCACCTGAACCATGTTCTGTGATGAACTCTATTGTCCTTTAATTTTCATTGACTCTCTGAGCTCACTCACTCAGTGGAACCTTTTATTAATACAGGTGAGTGACACCCTCTGAGACCATGAGGCTGACATAAACATTGTTATTAGTTCCAGTAATTTGAGGAAACAGATTAGACATGCATGAAATCTCGATTAGTTAAAGAAAAACAGAATTGTTTTATTCACACTTGATAAACACCAGCACAAACACTGGAATAGAAACATCATGGAACTGGCGACAGAAAAGGGACCATTCAACTTCTCACATCTGCTCTTGCTGTTAAAAGAATGATCCACTCACATCCATTTCCCTCTCCTTTCCCCATAGCTTTTATCCTTGGATCAACCTTCAATGGATTAACTGTCCTGTTGGGTGCTGAAAAATCTAATAACAGTTTTGTGTGCGTGTGTGTGTGTGAGTGAGTGTGTGTGTTTGTGTGTGTACGTGTGTGTTCTGTGTGTGTGTGAGTGCTTCTGATTGTGTGTGAGTGTGTGTTGTGGATGAGTCTGTGTGTATGTATGAGTGTGATGCGAGTGTGTGTATGTGCATGAGTGCGTGTCTGTGTGTGTGTCTGTGTGTGTGCGAGTGTGTGCGTTAGTGTGAGTGAGTGTCTGTGTGAATCTCCTGGACTCCGATACTGCGGTTTAAGTGAAACTTAGATTCTCTATACTGATGGAACAGTGAGCGAGACTTTTCCATTGTCTTCATCCAGCATCATTTGAGTGTCAAATCTGCTGAAACGTTTTGTCAAGTAAAGAGCACAGACGAATAAAATATATTCGGAATCTGTACAAATTTCCTGACAACTTTTCCCTCTGAAATTTCCTGAAGCCACACTGTTATTGGAAGCTGCCAATGTCAAAAGGTCACACTGTAATGAGAGCCTCCCACCAGAGGATGTGCTGCAGCACCCCCTGATGAGAGGGGGTGAGACAGAGAGAGAGATTTCTAAAGGGAGGTGGGGGGAGAGTTCAAGATTGAGCTGAGAGCACGAGTGAACCTGAAATAGAATGAGGAGGGAATGGAGGGAGGAAAGGCCAGAGTGAGGAGCGAATGGAGGGAGGAATGGACAGAGTGAGGAGGGAATGGAGGGAGGAATGGACAGAGTGAGGAGGGAATGGAGGGAGGAAAGGATAGAGTGAGGAGGGAATGGAGGGAGGGAAGGCCAGAGTGAGGAGGGAATGGAGGGAGGGAAGGACAGAATGAGAAGGGAATGGAGTGAATGAGGAGCAGAGTGAGATCAGAATGAGAGTGAGTGAGGAGCAGGGTGAGATCAGAATGAGAGTGAGGTGGAAATGGGTGATGAGGGAAAAGGCTGAGGTGGATACAGAGTGAACTGTAAGATTCTAAAGTGGGAACTTGGTGAATTTGGATATTCTGCAGTGATTGGGAAGGAGCTGCTCATTCACAGAAGAATAGGGATAGCTATTACTGGAAACTAGGGAAAGGATTTGTGTTTGGATATTTTCATTTAAAGATCTTATTCTCACACCAAGTCTCGCTCAGCCACCACCCTGTGCTCTCTGATCTACATTGGCTCCTGCTCTGACACTGCCTCATATTTATAACAAGTTCTTCTTTGTGCTCAACTCCTCCATTTCAAGATGGCGCTGGAGCGATGCAGCCTCTTGCGAGCTGTTCCCAGCATATCCACTGATACCATCTTTCAGTCTTGTTCTAAGCTCCTAAAACTGTACCCGAACTCTTTTAAACTATCCAATAAGCTCTTTTAAAATCTCTTACAGATTTGGTGATCCTCCGAACTGCAAAGACTCCTGACCTGTAAGCGACCCGGACCCCGTGGGCCCGACGGCCGGCACAGCAATTTCGGAACCGGGACCTTCACTCCACCCGTCCCCAACCACCCCCACTGAACAGCGCAGCAACTCCGGAGCTCGGGCCCTCACTCCACCGGCCCCCAACCCCACCGACCCGGAGCATTGCGACTCTCTGCAGGGCCCAAGCATTCCCTCCAACCCTGCCCCACTTTATAATCGCCCCACACTTCTAAAAATCAATTCCCACCATTTAAAAATGACTAATACTGCTCTTTTAAATCTACCTGGAAATCTCAAGATCCTTCGACCTCCGAAGGTAGACCCTGACCTGGCAGAGTCCTGGAGAACCCTATACGTGGACCCAGCCATCAGCTCATCCGCGACCACGACTCCAGAGACACCATCCAGTTACTGGTCATCTGGACATCCTCCGACCTCTGAAGTCAATTCTCAGCCCGACAGCGACCCGGAATGCTTGACCAAGCAGACCCGACTGCCGAGGTGAAACCACAATCATGGCAACCAATCCTCTACCCACACACCGACCAACGTGAAGAACCTCACTGGACGCACCTATACCCGTGATACCGTAGTCTGCTCACACCGACCCCAGGGCCTGACCGGAAGCAGCCACTCATCCAGAAGCATGGGAAATGCACAGGTCTGCCGGTGAGATTGAAACAACGTGGTACCAAATCCCCCTCCCCAGCTTACTCCCGGCAAATGTCCAATCTCTGGAAAACAAGCTGCATGAACTGAAAGCCAGACTCACTTTCCAAAGGGAACTGAGAGATTGGTGTGGACTCTGTTTCACGGAGACATGGCTCAATCCCGCCCCACCAGACTGTGCCCTATAACCGGAGGGTCTCTCAATCCAGCAAGTGGTCTGCACGGCAGCCTCAGGCAAGGCTAGGGGAGGTGGGGCCTGCCTTCTAATCAACACTTCTGGGTGCTCAGACGTGACAATACTGGCGAGTTTCTGCTGCCTGGACCAAGAGTATCTGACATGAAATGCCGCCCCTACTACCTGCCGTGGGAGTTCACCTCTGTTATCCTGACAGCAGTTTACATCTCACCCCATATGGACATGAAGACTGTGCTGGAAGAAATATATACCACCACAAATAGCCTTGGGACAAAACATCCCGAGGCTTTGTTCATTGTGGCCGGGGACTTCAACTAGGCCAAGCTTAGGAGTGTCCCACCAATATACCATCAACACGTCTCCTGTACTCCTGCTCCCAGCTTACAAACAAAACTGAAATGAATGGGAGAATCCAAGAAAGAAACTTGTGTAATGTTGGTCTGAGGAATTGGATGATCTCCTACGGACTGCTTCAAGTCAGTGAACTGGTCAACATTCAAGAACTCAGTGACTAACCTGAATGAGTTGGCCACTGCAGTACCAGACTTCATTACTGTTAGAAGACTGTTGAATACTGTGTGCCAAAGAAGCTAATCCGAGTGTTTCCCAACAGGAAATCATGGATGAACAGGGATATCCACTGCTTACTCAAGTCCAGGTCTGAGGCATTCAAGTCAGGTGACCCTTGCCTATCCAAGAAATCCAATACGATCTATGGAGAACCATCAAAGATGCTAAGAGACAATACTGCAACAAGCTAGAATCCCAGGCTAGCCACATGAACACTCATTGATGATGGCAAGGCCTGTAAGATCTAACAGGTTACAAGGTGAAGATGAGTAGAATCATTGGCAGCAATGCACCCCTCCCCGAAGAGCTCAATGTCGTCTATGCCCGTTTTGAGCAAGAGGTTAGCGAGAGCACGACTTTCACCCCGACAACGTCAGTGGAACCGGTATCCAAGGTCACATCGCAGACATTACATCGGCCTTCATGGGAGTCAACCCATGGAAAGCAACTGGTCCGGATGGAGTATCCAGACAAGCATTCAGACCCTACACTGACCAGATGGCAGGGGTATTCGCAGACATCTTTAACCTCTCCTTATACCGATCTGAGGTCCCTACCTGCTTCAAGAAGACAACAATCATCCCTATACCAATGAAAAGCCAGGCAGCATGCCTTAATGTGAATCGTGCATTCTCACAACACCGATACAAATAAAGACACAGATTCTCTTTCTGGGATACAAGGTATTTCCACCATTTCAGAGATCTCTATCCGGCATGAACCTTTCCTTGCGAGGTCATAACGGGAGGGGGGCCTGGACTACTGAGTGCCGGGCTCGCTAAACAGATGTAAAATAGCATTATAATAAATTTCCATATATGAACCTGCCTCCCGCCCATTTCTGACGGGAGGCTGATGGTGTCGGAAATCCAGCGCTCGTAAAATGGCACTGGTCGTGAAAACCGGTGCCAATCACGCTAAGTGCTTTACACCCGACTTTACCACTGCGTCGTACCTGAAAATGGGCACAATGCAATGGCAATATTGCCCCCCATGTATTCCAATTCCTTGTTCTTTTATTCTTACAACATTTATGGTGATGGGCAGAAAGTTCTCCGTTACTGACACCAGAGAGATTAATGATTAAATTGCTGGGAATTTAATGACTGATTGAGCTGAATGTGAGTTCAAAATATTCAGTTAAAATATATTCTGTTCCAGAATCAGCACCAGAAGGAATACAGTGTGAATTTGTTCAGCTGACAGTAACTAAGAACATACAAAGACAACTTGTTCCCATGCTGACTGATATTAATTCCACTCATTGAACAAGCACGTTAAAAATATCCCTTTCCATCGACTGTGCAAATGCATCTGGAAATTTTATAAAAGTCAGAATGTTACTATGATTGTTGTTCCTGCAATAATGATCAATGTGAATCGTGCAATCTCACAATACTGATACAAATAAAAACACAGATTCTCTTTCTGGGATACAAGGTATTTCTATCATTTCAGAGATCTCTATCCATCTCTCAAGGGTGAGTTTAACACAGACAAAGAGATTGAATCATCCCGGAGCCCTTTCCAATTCACGTTCTCGAGCATGAGAATGACGAAAGTCCGTTCTTGTTTTTTTGAAAGCTGTAATTGTAAAATTCTGATCTCCAGCGCTATTAAGATTCAATATTCAAATCCATTCGGCCCTTCAAGTTCAAGTTGGGACTGAGGAAATCGGTGGTAAAGATGGAGTCGGAGCACATGTGGAACGTGAGGTGTATTCAGATGGTTTGGAGCTGAGCATGTGGATGACCAAGGAAAGATATTTGACAAATAAAATCAAGTGTAGTATCGACATCGACTTGGTTGAAGTCATAAGGTAACATTGTGGCTTCATTTGAAGCAATTTTTTAAAGCGGCATCTTGGCGTTTTGGCTAAGATGCAAATGAGATCAAGCCTTGGAGAAGGTGCAATGCCTACTCCAATCAGCTTGGATCATGTAGATCAAGCCCAAGACAGGAGCTGAGAGCCCTGTCTTGTCAGCTTGGATCGGGAATGTCTCACTTGATGAGACTCTGAATTGGGCTTTGATTGGATTGAATTGGATATTTAAAAACAGTGTGAGAGAGTGAGGAGAAGCCAGTGTGAATGAGTCTCTGACAATGACTGGACACAGAAGAATGGAACCAGGGAGGAGAAACTGGAAATGAGGCATTGACGGAGGATGGGAATGTTAACCATGTCAAAGCTGCAGACAGGTTGAGAAGGAAGAGGAGGGAGAGTTTGCTCTGGTCACAGCCACACGGATATCATTTGTAACATGAATAAGGGCTGTTTCAGAGCTGTGGCAGGAGTGGAAACCTGGTCAAAGGTGGAGCTATAGAAAAGTTCTTGACTTCAGGACGTTTGAGTTATGATGATTGGCATTGCAACATTTATAATTTAACACCGTGTCGTGAATTTGAAATTTCAGCTCTGACTTTATGACTCTGTCATAAATCGAGGGCGACTCGATGTGGTTCAAAGTAACAAGGGATTTAATGCCAATGATAAATAATATTTACAACAGAATGTCAGATTGAATCAATGATGCGACTGTACAACTCTCTTCCCAGGATCCAGCCACGGGACCTCCTCGACTGGGATACGCAACCTTGCCCCCAATTGGCTCAGCTTCCCACCTCGACAGTCCATAGGGTCCGGGCTGATCGTGTGGCCCTCAGGGAGAGCTCCCTTAAAAAGGGGTAACGCTGGCACAATCCTTCCCCCCTAACTCATGAATTCAACAATGGAGGAATTCAGCACAGACAAACAATGTTTTATTAAAGGGCAGCGGGAATACCCCCGAGAAAAACCCATCATAAGTTTAGTTGGTCTGGAGGATTCCGGACCCGTGTCGAATGCCTCAGTTCTGTGGGAGACTCTTCAGAATTTGAAGAATCCAGCCGGACAGATGCAAAAGGCAAACTCATCAATCCGGGGTCAAGCTCCTCCTCTGGAGCTGCTGATTCCTCAGTTCCAGTAACCACTGGTTGCTCAGATCCCTTGTTTCCAACTGGAATCCCGGTAACCAATCCTGGTAACTTGGAATTCACAGCAGGGGGCGCCGGTTGATCCCCTGTATCGGTCACTGCTCTCCTCCTCAGGTGGTCTACATGTTTCTTGTGATGACAGCCTTGTATCTCCATCACATGGGAGACCGTTCCTATTCTCTCCACAATCTTACCAGCCACACAAGCCGGTCCTGCTGCAAAGTTTCTGACCATGACCTCAACTCGGAACAGTCTGTCTTTGTTCTTTGAATCGTGATTTTCTCTCTGAGAGGCTTGCAAACTCCCCCACCCTCCCCACCAAATCTGGGAATATCATATCCAACCGTTCTCTTAAGCTGCATCCCATTAGTAGCTCAGCTGGCGTGACGCCTGTGGTTGCATTTGATGTGGTGTTATAAGACAACAAAAAACTGGCTGTGCGGAGAGGAAGAGGCCGATTGACTTGATTCTCCATCAATGACTTGAATGTTTGTACCTCATGCTCCACTCACCCATTTGAGGCTGGGCGCTGACTTAACATGGAGGGTGATAAATTTGATTGATAAATTTTTGGAATTACTCCGCTGTGAATGATGTCCTGTTGCCTGACACGAAGACTTCCCAAATATCATGAACAGCAAAATCTTTCCTTAATTTGTCAATGGTGGCAGTGGCTATTGTGGACTTCAACTGCACATTGAACCTCTTTGAGTGTACGTCTACTAATATAAGAAACATATGAGCCATAAATGATCCTGCAAAGTCGATATGTCTCCTTGGACAGGGTCTACCAGGCCATTCTCATGGATGCCAATTCACCAGCACTGGCGGCAAGGCCTGTTGAGCTTCTCAATTGGGGTGTTGACCAAATATCCTTTCGATTTCCTTATCAAGACCCGGCCACCAGACATAACCTCTGGCTTGGGCCTTCATCCTGCTTTGCCCTGGATTGGAGTAGTGCTGTTCCTGTAATAAAAGTCATCTCCCCTGGGGTGGGACTGGAACTCTAGCCCCCCCACAATAACACAGGTTATTTCCATCCTTCTCTGGTTAGTGGTTTAAGCAACTCTGACTTCTCACCTTTGCATCACCATCTTTTTAACTTTCTACAATGCAGGGTCTCTTTCTGTCCACACCTTTATGTGTTTGGCAGAGACTGGTAAAGTCTCGACCAGATTGAGGACTATCTGTTGTGGGACTGGTGGTGATGCTACTAGCTGTGGCAAGGGCAACTGGCTGAGTGATATCTGTGTTCCAGAGTGATGCTGAAATATATAACTGTACGCTGCTGACAAGGGAGCCTATCTCTGCAGCCTTGAAGAGGCAATTGGTGGCTCTGGTTTATCTTTGACATCACAATGGTTTGTGTTTGGAAACTCTCATAATCTGTTGTCATAAATATACTGACGAAATGTTTTGATTGCACAGATGACCGACAAGCTTCCTTTAGCTATCTTGGAATACTTTTATTCTGCCTCTGATAACATTCCAGAAGCAAAGGCAAGGCCCTTTCATTCCATCAGGCACCAGGTGGGACGACACTGCTCCCACTCCGTACGGTGATGCATCGCAGGTTATTACCAAAGCTTTGGTTGGATTGAAGAGCATCAACAAAGCCGACGACTGCAGAAGCTGCTTAACTTTTACAAAGGCTTCCCCACCTCCCATGCTGATGTTTCTTTAACTTTGGTCGATATGTTTTTTAAAAATCTACCATAATAGCTTACCATGCCCAGAAATGATTTCAACTCTGATGCGTCTTTCGGCTGTGGAACCTCCTTAATTGCTTTAACTTTCTCTTCCAAAGGATGTCAGCCCTTTGTGTCTACCCTAAAACCCAAATATGTAACTTCCTCTGCTTGGAACATACATTTCTCCCATTCCAACCTAACCCCTGCTTCTTAAAACTTGCTCAATACTTCTTCCAAATTTGATCTGTGTTCTTCAGGTGACATTCCTGTCATTAGTACGTCATCAAGATAAACCACTACATTAGAGATGCCTTGTAATTGGCTCTCCAATGTATGCTGGGAAATGGCACAGGCTGATGAGACTCCAATAGGTAATTATCATGGGGGATTTTAACCTACATATTGATTGGTCGACTCAAATTGGACGTGGAGGGCTTGAGGAAGAGTTCTTGGAATGCTGTCGGGATTGTTTCATTGAACAGTATGTTACAGAACCTACGAGAGAGCGAGTTATCTTGGATCTGGTTCTGTGCAATGAGACAGGTAGGATTAAGGATCTTCTTGTGAAGGATCCTCTTGGGATGAGTGATCATAATATGGTGGAATTTCTGATACAGATGGAGGGTGAGAAAGTAGGGTCCCAAACCAGTGTCCTCTGCTTGAACAGAGGGGAGTACGATAGGATGAGGGTGGAATTGGCTAATGTAGACTGGGCGAGCAGACTGGTAGGTAGGACAGCTGAGGAACAGTGGAGGATTTTTAAGGAGATTTTTTAAGTACTCAGCAAAAATATATTCCGGTGATAAAGAAGGACTGTAAGAAAAAGGATAACCGGACGTGGATAACGAAGGAAATAAAGGAGAGTATTAAAATAAAATCAGATGCGTACAGAGTGGCCAAAAATAGTGGAGAATTAGTGGATTGGGAAAGCTTTAAAGAAAAACAAAGAACGACTAAGAAAGCGATTAAGAAAGGAAAGATAGATTATGAAACTAAACTCGCTCAAAATATAAAAAATGATAGTAAAAGTTTTTACAAGTATATAAAAAGGAATAGAGTGGCTGGAGTGAATGTTGGACCCTTGGAAGATGAGAGGGGGGATTTAATAGTGGAAAATGAGGAAATGGCTGAGACTTTAAATAAGTTCTTTGTGTCGGTCTTCACGGTGGAAGACACAAATAGTTTGCCGAATATTAGAGATCGAGAGTTGGTGGGAGGGGAGGTCCTGAATACAATGACTGTTACTAAGGAGGTGGTGCTTGGTAGACTAATAGGACAGAAGGTAGACAAGTCCCCGGGCCCGGATGGAATGCATCCCAGGGTACTGAAAGAAATGGCTGAGGTAATAGCAGATGCGTTAGTAGTAATTTATCAAAATTCGCTGGACTCTGGGGCAGTGCCGGCTGACTGGAAAACAGCTACTGTTACGCCGCTGTTTAAAAAAGGAAGTAGACAAAAGGCGGGTAACTACAGGCTGGTTAGCTTAACGTCCGTAGTTGGGAAGATGCTAGAGTCCATTATTAAATAGGAAATAACAGAGCACCTGAATAAGAATGGTTCGAACAAGCAGACGCAGCATGGATTCATGAAGGGAAAGTCGTGTTTGACGAATCTACTGGACTTTTATGAAGATGTCACTAGTGCGGTTGACAGAGGGGAACGGGTGGATGTGGTGTTTTAGGATTTCCAGAAGGCGTTCGATAAGGTGCCTCACAAAAGGTTGCTGCAGAAGATTGGGGTACATGGAGTTAGGGGTAAGGTATTGGCGTGGATTGGGGATTGGCTATCTAACAGGAAGCAGAGAGTTGGGATAAATGGGTGCTTTTCTGGTTGGCAGTTGGTGACCAGTGGCGTGCCGCAGGGATCGGTGCTGGGGTCTCTATTGTTTATCATTTACATAGATGATCTGGAGGAGGGGACTGAATCTAGGGTATTCAAGTTTGCTGATGACACGAAGGTGAGTGGGAAAGCGAATTGCGTGGAGGACGCGGAAAGTCTGCAGAGAGATTTGGATAGGCTGAGCGAGTGGGCGAGGATCTGGCAGATGGAATATAACATTAGCAAATGTGAGGTTATCCACTTTGGAAGAAATAATAGTAAATTGGAATATTATTTAAATGGAGAAAAATTACATCGAGCGACTGTGCAGAGGGACCTGGGGGTCCTTGTGCACGAATCGCAAAAACTCAGTCTGCAGGTGCAGCAGGTGATCAAGAAGGCGAATGGAATGTTGGCCTTTATCGCGAGGGGGAGAGAATATAAAAGCAGGGAGGTCTTGCTGCAACTGTACAAGGAACTGGTGAGGCCGCAACTGGAGTACTGTGTGCAGTTTTGGTTCCCTTATTTGCGAAAGGATATATTGGCCTTGGAGGGAGTGCAGAGAAGGTTCACTAGGTTGATATTGGAGATGAGGGGTGTGGCTTATGAGGAGAGATTAAACAGATTGGGTCTGTACTCATTGGAGTTTAGAAGGATGAGGGGTGATCTTATAGAGACGTATAAAATAATGAAGGGGCTGGATAGGGTAGAGGTGGAGAGATTCTTTCCACTTAGAAGGGAAACCAGAACTAGAGGGCACAGCCTCAAAATAAGGGGGGGCCGGTTCAGAACAGAGTTGAGGGGGAACTTCTTCTCTCAGAGGGTAGTGAATCTCTGGAATCAGTTCCACTTACCCGCCTGCTCTCCATATCCCCTAATTCCCTTATCGATCAGAAAACTATCTACCCGTGATTTAAACATATTCAACGAGGAAGCCTCCACCACTTCAATGGGCAGAGAATTCCAGAGATTCACTACCCTCTGAGAGAAGAAGTTCCCCCTCAACTCTGTTCTGAACCGGCCCCCCCTTATTTTGAGGCTGTGCCCTCTAGTTCTGGTTTCCCTTCTAAGTGGAAAGAATCTCTCCACCTCTACCCTATCCAGCCCCTTCATTATCTTATATGTCTCTATAAGATCACCCCTCATCCTTCTAAACTCCAAAGAGTACAGACCCAATCTGTTTAATCTCTCCTCATAAGCTACACCCCTCATCTCCGGTATCAACCTGGTGAACCTTCTCTGCACTCCCTCCAAGGCCAATATATCCTTTCGCAAATAAGGGAACCAAAACTGCACACAGTACTCCAGTTGCAGCCTCACCAGTGCCTTGTACAGTTGCAGCAAGACCTCCCTGCTTTTATATTCTATCCCCCTCGCGATAAAGGCCAACATTCCATTCGCCTTTTTGATCACCTGCTGCACCTGCAGACTGAGTTTTTGCGATTCGTGCACAAGGACCCCCAGGTCCCTCTGCACAGTCGCTCGATGTAATTTTTCTCCATTTAAATAATATTCCAATTTACTATTATTTCTTCCAAAGTGGATAACCTCACATTTGCGAACGTTATATTCCATCTGCCAGATCCTCGCCCACTCGCTCAGCCTATCCAAATCTCTCTGCAGACTTTCCGCGTCCTCCACGCAATTCGCTTTCCCACTCACCTTCGTGTCATCAGCAAACTTGAATACCCTAGATTCAGTCCCCTCCTCCAGATCATCTATGTAAATGGTAAACAATTGAGGCCTCAGCACCGATCCCTGCGGCACGCCACTGGTCACCAACTGCCAACCAGAAAAGCACCCATTTATCCCAACTCTCTGCTTCCTGTTAGATAGCCAATCCCCAATCCACGGCAACACCTTACCCCTAACTCCGTGTACCCCAATCTTCTGCAGCAACCTTTTGTGAGGCACCTTATCGAACGCCTTCTGGAAATCTAAAAACACCACATCCACCCGTTCCCCTCTGTCAACCGCACTAGTGACATCTTCATAAAAGTCCAGTAGATTCGTTAAACACGACTTTCCCTTCATGAATCCATGCTGCGTCTGCTTGATCGAACCATTCTTATTCAGGTGCTCTGTTATTTCCTCTTTAATAATGGACTCGAGCATCTTCCCAACTACGGACGTTAAGCTAACCGGCCTGTAGTTACCCGCCTTTTGTCTACTTCCTTTTTTAAACAGCGGCGTAACAGTAGCTGGTTTCCAGTCAGCCGGCACTACCCCAGAGTCCAGCGAATTTTGATAAATTACTACTAACGCATCTACTATTACCTCAGCCATTTCTTTCAGTACCCTGGGATGCATTCCATCCGGGCCCAGGGACTTGTCTACCTTCAGTCCTATTAGTCTACCAAGCACCACCTCCTGAGTAACAGTAATTGTATTAAGGACTCCCCTCCCACCAACTCTCGATCTCTAATATTCGGCAAACTATTTGTGTCTTCCACCTTGAAGACCGACACAAAGAACTTATTTAAAGTCTCAGCCATTTCCTCGTTTTCCACTATTAAATCCCCCCTCTCATCTTCCAAGGGTCCAACATTCACTCCAGCCACTCTATTCCTTTTTATATACTTGTAAAAACTTTTACTATCATTTTTTATATTTTGAGCGAGTTTAGTTTCATAATCTATCTTTCCTTTCTTAATCGCTTTCTTAGTCGTTCTTTGTTTTTCTTTAAAGCTTTCCCAATCCACTAATTCTCCACTATTTTTGGCCACTCTGTACGCATCTGATTTTATTTTAATACTCTCCTTTATTTCCTTCGTTATCCACGTCCGGTTATCCTTTTTCTTACAGTCCTTCTTTATCACCGGAATATATTTTTGCTGAGTACTTAAAAAAATCTCCTTAAAAATCCTCCACTGTTCCTCAGCTGTCCTACCTACCAGTCTGCTCGCCCAGTCTACATTAGCCAATTCCATCCTCATCCTATCGTACTCCCCTCTGTTCAAGCAGAGGACACTGGTTTGGGACCCTACTTTCTCACCCTCCATCTGTATCAGAAATTCCACCATATTATGATCACTCATCCCAAGAGGATCCTTCACAAGAAGATCCTTAATCCTACCTGTCTCATTGCACAGAACCAGATCCAAGATAGCTCGCTCTCTCGTAGGTTCTGTAACATACTGTTCAATGAAACAATCCCGACAGCATTCCAAGAACTCTTCCTCAAGCCCTCCACGTCCAATTTGAGTCGACCAATCAATATGTAGGTTAAAATCCCCCATGATTATTGCCATTCCACTTTTGCACGCATCCATTATTTGCTTGTTTATAGCCCTCCCCACCTCTAAGTTATTATTTGGGGGCCTATAGACCACGCCTACCAGTGTCTTTCTCCCCCTACTATTCCTTATCTCCACCCACAACGATTCCACGTTTTGCTCCTTAGAGCCTATGTCGTCTCTCACTCCCGTCCTGATATTATCCTTTATTAACAAAGCTACCCCACCTCCTTTTTCTACCTGTTTATCCTTCCTAAATGCCTGATAACCCTGTATATTCAGTTCCCAGTCCCGGTCACCCTGCAACCACGTTTCTGTGATGGACACTAGATCATATTCATTTGTATGGATTTGTGCCATCAACTCATTTACTTTGTTTCGAATGCTTCGTGCATTCAGGCAAAGTGTCTTTATGCCAGCCTTTATCTGGACCCGGTTTGTTGAAACACTACTAACATCTCCCAAGCCCTCTCCTCCTTTAGCTAGTTGTTTATTCACTATACTCCTGGCATTAGAGTAGACACATCTCAATCCTATGGTCTGACCTCTCCCCTTCTCTGTTCCCAGTCCACCTGCCCTCTTGCACTGCCTATAACCCTTCTCTGTTTGCGAGCGACCTTCCTCACTCTCAGTCACGTCGCTTTGATCCCCTCCCCCCAACCTATCTAGTTTAAACTCTCCCCAGTAGCCTTAGCCAACCTTCCTGCCAGGATATTGGTCCCCCTGGGATTCAGGTGCCACCCATTTTTAGTATACAGGTCACACCTGCCCCTAAAGAGGTCCCAATGGTCCAGGAACCTGAATCCCTGCCCCCTGCACCGTTCCCTCAGCCACACATTCATCCTCCACCTCACTCCATTCCTTTCCTCACCTTCCCGTGGCACAGGCAGCAATCCCGAGATTACAACCTTTGCTTTCCTCCTTCTCAGCTGTCTCCCTAATTCCCTATACTCTTTTTTCATGTTCCCTTCCCCCTTCTTACCCACATCAGCGGTACCAATATGTACCGCTACCTCCGGCTCCTCTCCCTCCCACCTCAGGATTTCTGGGACTCGCCCAGCGACATCCTGGATCCCAGCCCCAGGGAGGCAGACCACAATGCGAGACTCCCGCCTGCCTCCGCAAAATCGCCTGTCCGTCCCCCTGACTGTCGAGTCCCCGATTAATACCGCCTTCCTCCTCCTTTCCTTAGCCCTCTGAGTTACAGGGCCGGACTTCACCCCGGAGACACGGCCACTGCTGCTTCCCCCAGATGGGCTGTCCCCCCCAACAGTAGTCAGACAGGAGTACTTGTTATGCAGAGGCACTTCCACCGGGGTGCTCTCAATCACCCGTGTTTTACCCTTCCTGGCTGTCACCCACTTGGCATAGAAAGTGAGAGATATTTATACTGCAGGGGGAAGGAATGAAAGATGAGTAAAAGCCATAGAAAACAGGGGAAAAGACTGCTAATAGCTATCCACAGAGAGAATAAAGGGTTTGAATGGTCAAACGGCAGAGAAGCTGTAAGCTGTGACAGATGGAGATGTTGTGGGGTGGGGATCGATGTTGAGACCGGAAGGCTGTAAATTACTGAGCCGGAAGATGAGATGCTGTTCCTCCAGTTTGTGTTGAGCTTCACTGGAACATTGCAGCAAGCCAAGGACAGACATGTGGGCATGGGAGCAGAATCGTGTGTTAAAATGGCAAGCAGCCGGAAGGTCAGGATCCTGATTGCGCACAGAGCGAAGGTGCTCAGCAAAGTGATCACCCAGTCTATGTCTGGTCTCTCTGATACAGAGGAGACCACATTGGGAGCAGCGAATGCAATAGGCCAAATTGAAAGAGGTGCAAGTGAAACACTGCTTAACCTGGAATGAATGTTTTGGACCGTGGACGGTGAACATAGAAGAGGTAAAGGAGATGGTGTTACACCTTCTGCGATTGCATGGGAAGGTGCCATGAGTGACGGGAGAGGTGTTGGTTTAGTGAAGGAGTGGACTAGGTTATCCTGGAGGGAATGGTCTCGGTGGAATGAAGGGAAGATGTGTTTGGTGTTGGCATCACGCTGGAGTTGGCGAAAATGGCGGAGGATTATGCTTTGCATGCGGAGGCTGGCGGGGTGAAATGTGAGAATAAGGAGGACTCTATCCTTGTTCTGGGAGGGAGGGGAGGGGGTGAGGGTCGTGGTGCGGGAGGTGGACTGCACGCTGTTGAGGGCCCTGTCGTTAACTGTAGATGGGAATCCACAGTTGAGGAAAAAGGAGCACATATTAGAAGCACAACTTTGGAACGTGGCATCATTGGAACAAATGCAATGAAGGTGAAGGAGCTGAGTGAAAGGGATGGAGTCCTTACAGGATGTGGGGTGTGAAGAGCTGTAGTCCAGATAGTTGTGGGAGTCAGTGGGCTTGTAATGGATACTGGTAGATAGTCTATTGTCGGAAATGGAGACAGAAAGGTCAAGGAAGGGAAGGGAAGTGTGTGAGATGGACCAGGTGAAGGCAATGGAGGGAGGATACTGGAAGTGAAGTTGATGAATTTTTCAAGGTCTGGTTGAGAGCATGAAGCAGAACTAAAATTGTCATCAATGTACAGTAAAGGAGTTGTGGGAGGAGACCTGGGTAGGCCTGGAACAAGGAATGTTCCACATACCCCATAAAAAGACAAGCACAGCTCGGAACCATGTGGATACCCATTGCTACTTCTTTGATTTGGAGAAAATGGGAGGAGTTAAAGGAGAGGTTGTTGAGAGATAGAATGACTTCAGCCAGGCAGAGGAGAGTGATGGTGGATGAGAATTGTTCAGGCCTCTTTTCAAGAAAGAAGCGAAGAGCTCTCAGGCCGCCCTGGTGTGGAATGGAGGTGTAGAGAGATTGCACATCCATGGTGAATAGGAGGTGGTTAGGGCCTGCGGACTGGAAGCTGGCAATATGATGCAGGACATCAGAGGAATCCCAGACATAGGTGGGGAGGGAATGGACCAGGGGAGTGAGGATGGAGTCAAGGTAAGAGGAAATAAGTTCAGTGGGGCAGAAGCATGCGGACACAATGGACATACCAGGACAGTCCTTTTTGTGGATTTTGGGAAGTAGGTCGAAGTGGGCTGTCTGGAAATGGGAGACCATGAGGTTGGAAGCTGTGGGGGGATGGCATCTGGAGGAAATTAGGTCAGTGACTGTGTTGGAGATAATGGCTTGATGTTCAGTGGTGTGATCATGGTCCAGGGGGAGGTAGGAGGAAGTATCTGAGAGTTCGCGCTCAGCCTCTGCGAGGTGGAGGTCAGTACGCCAGACGGCAACAGCACCCCCTTTGTTGGCAGGTTTGATGACAATGTCAGGGTTGGACCTGAGGGAGCGAAGGGCGGAAAGTTCGGAAAGAGAGAGATAGGAATGGGTGAGGGGGGCAGAAAGATTGAGAAGGCCAATGTCCCGACGACTGTTCCCAATGAAAAGATCGAGGAAAAGTAATTGTCCCGGTGGGGGTGTCCAATTGGAGGCAGAAGGTTGGAGGTATGTGAAAAGATCTCCCAGTTTCCTGTCTTGCAGTCAGCTCTCTGTCCATTCCATATTGCCAGAGAAATATGCCATGTAGAACATTGAGCAATATGTTTGATTGGTAGCTGGTGGAATGGAGATAAAGAGACATGGAAGCACAGAAACACATGGGATGATGACTATTGTTCACTGAATGAACTGGATGGGATGTCCAACCTGTCCAATGTTTGTTCAAACTCAATTTTCTGAATCTCGTACAAGTGAGCTGGTTCAAAGTCCCCTTTCCCAATGCTGTTTGTTCTCCCCAGGTTGATGATTCAGCAATTGTCTCCATGTTCCTGCTTTCCAGGAGTTTTCAATTTGTCGACTTTCTAAATTCCTCACAAAGATTTCACTTTCCCTGAAAAGGCAGTTTTCAAACTATTTTTATTGTCAGTTCTCAACAACAACAATCATCGTTTCGACGCGGCTTCTTCAATTTTTCTGCGTCTCACTGAATCAGTTGTTTCCATTCCTTTCAAACTCACTGTATTTATTCTGTGGAGTTAGTGAGAAGTGAAATCTTGTCATTCGAATCTTTGCCTTTGACTTGTCAGAATGTTTAAATTATAATCAGATCTCATTTAAACTTTGTATTTGAGACAAAATAATATTCATCCCAATATCCTCAAATCTATTATTTCTCAGAACCTGGAGAATTCACTTTTAAACTTCCACCTGACTAGAATGTGTAGATTTGAGGAAGATTCTGCTTCTCATTTTCAAAGCCCTTTGGATATGTTTATTCAACAGGAGTTGAGCTGGACAGGAACAATAATTTTGCTACCCAGTCCGTGTTTAAATTTTCCAGCTTTCTTCCCATCATTTAATGAAATTCCGGATGACAGTAAAGGGATATTTCACAGCATTCATCACCTCCTCTCTGAACTTCCTCTGTGTGACTGTGTAAATAAATGTGTTGGTGCAGGAACTGGATAACTGGAGCATTGATCCCATCGTATCTAATGTAACTACATCAGGTGTCCAGATATTAAACATCCCAGTTATTCGTTGACTCGATTGAAATACAACATGTGTCACCCATAACAGGATAAAACTGCCCGATATGGTGAAGAGTAAAATGATGGATCTTCTTCGATTCTTCATTTCTGGATCATTCTGCTCCTCCCTGTTTCGCTGTCCCCTCAGTTTCCTGCGGACTGCACTGGCCAGCAGGATGTGCCTGACAGTGAGAGTATTGAGCAGCAGTAGCAGCACGAAGGGGAGCACTGGAGTTAAAATGCGGTCCGTCCAGTCAAAGACTTTCCACACAGTATAATAGTAGTACTCGGCTGATACCCAGCAGTAATAGGGGTCATACTTAACAAACACCGGGATTTTGGTTAATAAACACAGTAAACTCACCGTTGTGATCACGATGGCTGCTGTTTTCTCAGTGCAGTATTTCATCTTCAGTTTCTGGAAGCAAATGGTCACCATTCGGTCAAAGGTGAAGGCGACTGTGAGCCAGACAGAGCTGCTAACAACTGCGGTGGCAATAACTTCTCTGATGCCACAGGCATGACGACTGTAATATAATACAGCGCTCAGTTTGAAGGGATTAATTTTCTCCAGTATGACCCGAATAATGACAACCAGCAGATCCGCTGCAGCCATCGCCACCAGGTACCGAGTGACACCTTTGGAAAGACCGCACCTCCCTCGAGATAGAGTCACAATCGCGACTAAGTTAGCTGTAAATTTAAAACAGATCGTAAAACAAAGTTGTCCAGTGAGAAGAAGCAAAGATATAAAGAACAAGCAGAGAAAATGTTAAAAGTTGCAGTTTTACAACTCACTTAAAGAAACAGCCCAATGGGTCAGCAGATAAGTTTCTCAATGAACAAGGAGAATGTCATTAGTGCAGAAATATAGCAACTGAGTTCAGGTTAAATTAATCGAAACAGACTCACTGGTGAGACCGGCGGGGTTTCTATATTTAGTTTCAGCTCCTTGGGTTGGAGATTGGATCTGATTCACTGTTGAATCAGTTGAATAATGTACAGGAGCTCTGAATTTGGGCTGTAATAGTGAGCACGTGGATAACTCATGAATCCAATAACGGAGTCACAGCTTATTACTTATCATTTCTTTCAGAGCATTCCAGGAAGATGGAAAATGGTACAGCAAATAATTTACATTCTGTTCACCACAGAACACACCCTCACAATCAACTCCAAGAAAACAGCTACAAGTGCATTTATCGAATGTCTTTCACAACTGTAGTTTATCCTGAAGCTTTTTTCATGCCATAAGGACCTTAGAAATGTATGTGACGTCTCTATCTGTCTACACTGAGACTCCCCTTGTATTTGTTAGTTGTTACTCAGTGGCAGGTGTGATGCTACTGTGACTTTAAGAAATGTAGTTTTTAATATGTTCACTGCAGTTATAAGCAGCTTTGTTTTTTTATCGTGGCACCGGCTGTCTTATTAGAGATCCTTTTATTTCTGCTTAAATTGTTTAAATGTTTTTTAAAAATCTTGGCCTTCAGGGAGTTTCTGACCATTTGGATTGTTGTGGGAAGAATGATTGAAAGGTCAAGTAGGATAGTTTTTTTTCATCACGTAAGAATTTCTTCATTTCAGTTTTGGCTGCTGGTTAGCTAGAATCTGTTTCGACTCAGGACTGGAAGCAGTCTTGCCTCTCTCTGGGGTGAAAATTCTGCTGTTGGTGGTTTTCCAGCTGGGAATTTGAGGCAAGGATTGCCTCTCACTCTTGCAGTGGTTTTCAGGCTAAAGCTGGAGGCCAGCGGTGGCTCTGCCCCTGCCTCGAGGTCTGTGAGAAGTTACAAGGCTGGGAAGTCAGAGTTTCAATTCTCCAGCCAATGGACTAAGTTTCAGCATCACGTGAGCATTCTTACTTTCTGTGCTAAACCTGTGGCGGGTGTATGTTATAAGCAGGTTTGTATTGGAACAGTGCATGTAGTTGTTAAGGTTTATACAATACCATGTTTGTTTATTTTTAACCTTGCTTGTAATTGGTAAAAACTATTGCTATTATTCTTTCAACGTCTTCATAGTGTTCTTAAATAAAATTTGTTTGATAAAAGCTCTCGAGTGGGTCATTTGAATCATACCTGAAGTGAAACACCTCTTGCTGAACCGAGCCAAATTAAATTTGCAAAGCTTATGATCCGGGCATATAAAATGCTTTGGAGTTTGTAAACAGCTTTTTTGTATATTGTTGCTGGGCTATCTGCTAGAATTCTTTTTTTGTTCCTACAATGGCTTAAATGGGTTCTGTTTAGTTCTGGGCCTCAGGTGCTTTCTGGCATTTTTATGACCTTGCATTGTTAGAGGGAAGAATAATTAACACGTCAGGTTACAAGAGTTCTTTTGTCTCAGTTTTGAGCTGCTGGTTTAACTTAGAAGGGGTGTGGACATCAGACTGAAAATCAGTGTTTTTCTCACTCTGTCCTTGGCATTGTAAATTCTGCTGGCCAGCTGGAAGCTAGGCTTCTGGCCTTCCTGGAATGAAAATTCTGCTGTTGGTGGTTTTGCTAGCAAGTACCGAGAGTCTCCCTCTCTCGCTCCATGATGTTTTTGGCAAGCTTTTCTGACACCAAGCTTGTCTGCGTGTATATCAAGAGAACTGCAGCATCTAACTATGATGCATCCAGCATCACTGAGCATTCGTATTTTCTGTGTTAAACCTGTGGCAAGGATTTTGTTTATGGGAATTGTTTATTTAGATGTTGAGGTTTAATACAATATCATGGTTGTTTTATTTGTGTTTGTACGTGGCAGAGGTTATTGCTCATTTTCTTTCTATACATGTTAACAGTATTCTTAAATAAACTTTGTTTGATAGACGCTCCCTAGTGGGTCATTTGAATCATACCTGAGGTCAAACATCTCATGCTCACCCGAGCCAAATTCAAATAGCAAAACCTATGATCCAGGCGGACTTCATAAAACACTTTGGAGTTTCTGACCTGAAATATACAAGTGCCCCACTGAAACCTGGACAAAGTCAAACAGATCCTGAACATCAGTAAACACATGTTTAGTTTGGATACAATGCCTGAAATAAAACATTGCCTGAAATAAAATAATGATCATCATGATTGGAAATATTAACTTCAAGCATACGACTGTGTAACATGCCCGACACCAACAAGTTCCACTATCAGAGCAGCCAAATCAGCAATGATTACAATAACTCACACAGAACTCCAACCACTCCAAGGATGCGATAGAAAATGGGTTTGACATCAAAGAGCAGAGATAATAAATCCACCAGATGCATGTTCTGTGATGAACTCTATTGTCCTTTAGTTTTCATTGACTCTGAGCTCACTCACTCAGTGGAACCCTTTATTAATACAAGCGAGTGACACCCACTGAGACCATGAGACTTACGTAAACATTGTTATTAGTTCCACTGATTGGAGTAAACAGATTAGACACGCACGGAACCTTGATTGAAGAAAAACAGAATTGTTGCATGTACACTTGATGAACACCAGCACAAGCACTGGGATTGAAACATCATGGAACTGGCTACAACAAAGCGACCATTCAACTTCTCATACCTGCTCTGGCTGTTGGAGGAATGGTCCACTCACGTCCATTTCCCTCTCCTTTCCCCATACCTTTTCCCCTTTGGAAAGCATTTAATGGATTCACTGTCCTGCTCGGTGCTGCAAAATCTAATAATGGTTTTGTGTGTGTGTGTGTGTGTGTATGTGAGAGTGTATGTCAATCTCCTTGACTCTGCATTCCATCTCATCTGGATTGAATGAATTTTAAATTCTCTATCCCAATGGAACAGTGAGTGAGACTTTTCCATTGTCTTCATCCCTCATCATTTATGTGTCAAATCTGCCGAAACGTTTTGTAGAGTAAAGAGCACCGACAAATAAAATATATTAGGAATCTGTACAAATTTCCTGATAACTTTTCTCAGTGGAATTTCCGAAAACCACATTGATAATGGAAGCTGCCAATGTCAAACGGTCACACTGTAATGAGAACCTCCCACCAGAGGATGTGCTGCAGCATCATCCCTGACGAGAGGTTGTGATACAGAGAGAGAGGTTTCTAAAGTAAGGTAGAGGGGAGAGTTCAAGATTGAGCTGAGAGCCCGAGTGAACCTGAAACAGAGTGAGGAAGGAATGGAGGGAGGAGAGGCCAGAGTGAGGAGGAAGGGAGGGACAGAGTGAGGATAGAATGGAGGGAGGAATGGACAGAGTGAGGGGGAATGGAGGGAGAAAAGAAGAGTGAGGGGGAATGGAGGGAGAAAAGGACAGAGTGAGGAGGGAATGGAAGGAAGAAAGGACAGAGTGAAGTGGGAATGGAGTGAGACAGGAGCAGAATGAAGAAAAAAAAGTGAGGTGGCAGTGAGTGATGAAGGAAAATATTGAGGTGGGTGCAGAGTGAGCTGTAAGATTCTAAATTAGAATGATCATTTTACCAAGACATTTTATTTATTTCACAGTTAACATCTTCCAGCCCTAAAACCCTCTGAGAACACTGCCCTGGAATTCTCTCTCAATGACTCCTAAACTTTTCCATTTCTCTCCTCCTTTAGTGAACTCTTCAAAACCTCTCCCTTTGACAAAGTGTCCTAATCTTTCCTTAGATGGATCAATCTGATATTTTGAGTGATAATCTTCCTGAGAAGCAATTTGGGAGATGTTTCTCGATTGAAGGTATTGACACACAGACAAGTTATTGTGAATATTTTAAATTGAATAATTGCAGAGCAATGCAAATCATTTAATGCTTAGTTTCTCATTTAACAGGGACAGCTATTAGTGGAAAAAATAGAGAACAGATTTGTGTTTGGATAATTTCATTTAAAGATCTGGGAGGTAATTCTCCCAAAAGGAAACTAAGCGCCCAACAGTTGGGAAAACGGATTCTTCCTGCCCTTTTGTTTGGCTTTATTTAGTTGAATGAATCTCCAGCGCTCTGTGCTCCACAAAGTGCCTCAGAGGGAGATTCACGCCCGTCAGGGGGGCCTCATCCCAGCCAAGAGACTGGCATCAGTGCGCTGTGTGGGGCAGTGTGCATGTCTGACCTGCGCACTGGTCTCCCATCGCTGGCCTCCCGATCACTGGCCTCCTGGTTTCTGGCCAGGCCCCTTTTTCCCGATCGCCAGCTTCCCAACACCCTCCTCCCTCCCGATCGCTGGACTCCCCAACCAACCGACCAACCCCACCGATTGCTGGCCTCCCTGACAACTGTCCCCAATCGCCAGCCACCCATGGCCAGCCCTGATCCATGCACTGCCATGCGCACCCCCAAACCCCATGCCATGTGCAGCTCTGCCCGCCCTCCTCCCTCCCTCTCCCACCGATCGATAATGCAGAGTGCAGTGGGCATGTCTCCCACCACTGCCGGTCGGCCCACCTGGTAGGCCCCATACTCTTGTGTCAAACCCCCTTGGCATTACCTGGTGCCCAATGAGCAGTGCTGGGGTGCCCTGTGGACAGCGCCAGGGTGCCAGGCTGGCAGTGCCATGTTGGCACTGTCCAAGGGGAAAAACGCACCCGGCGCCCTGGGGGGTGGGGTGAGAGGGCGCCTGAATGGCCTCTGTGCCCACCAGAGAGGTGATCACGCCTGGTTCTCGTGGCTGGGGCCAGCTTTAATTCCTGCTGATGGGAACCTCTCCCAGCTGGGGGGAGACAATAGCGAGTTTGAGGAATACCATCCCTGGCTCGTGAACTTTATGGTAATCATACTCACGCTGTTTTCAAGAACAAGGCTGATTATGTAAAAGAAAAAGGCATTAGACACTCGCGATCAGCTGGACGCCGGTTGCAAGTCCTCCTACAGGTCCCCTGCTGATGCCAGCGTGCTGAGAGAGTCCCACCTGCTTATTCTCGCACTGAGTCTCACTCAACCATCACCTCTGTGCTCTCTGATTTACATTGGCTCCTGCTCTGACACTGCCTCATATTTATCATTTATTCTACTTTGTGCTCAGATCCCTCCATGTCTTCACTTTGCTCAGTCTCTGTAAAGTCCCCAACACTACATTCCTCTGAAATATTTCCTCCAAGAATTCTGACCTGTTGCACCTTGTCATGGCTTCAATATTGACAACATTGGATTGAGATTGCCTGGCCCTAGGTTCTGGAACAGAGAGCCTGGACCTCTCCCACTCTCTCATTTTCTTTCGGATGCTGAATAAGTAAAATGTTGCTGAAAAATCTCAGCTTCGATTACTCAACACCATCCACCCTTCTTAACGGTTGTCCATGTGTCATTCTGTTTGTTTCGATGCCTGCATTGTCATGAGGTTTTTGGGACTCAGAAAAAAACACATGGAGTGGGATTCTCCAGGACCATCATGCACACTCCCATGCACATTTGCGCGCATGCTCCCACACACGCTCCCACACGCAATCACACATACACACACAGTCTCACAAACACGCACACTCGCAGTAACAGATGCAATCATACATGCCACACATGCACACTCCACTCACACACTCAAACATAGAGCTGTGCTTAAGACTAAGAGTCTTTGGAAACATTGCAGTGAGGGAACAATGAAGGTATTTGAGATATATTCAAGCATGAAGGGAAAGGTAAATAAACAGAGCTGACTGGCGCCTGAGTTGAAATTCATTAAGCTGTCAGTGGAAATCTATTTCAATGCACTGCACCAAGAAATTGACAAAATATCAAAGGTTTTCAATGGAATAGAGAGGGTTTCAAAGGTTTCAGCTTGCTGGTAAAGCTCAGAGACTTCAACGCAAAGCTGTGTGAATACACTGGGGATGATTGCACAGCTGTGGAGAATGGAACCCCCCCTCCCCCCTATACCCACCCAGCCAGAGAAATTGACATCTCCCTGTCAGAGGAACCCAAAAGGGTCTGCTCAAACCTGCACCTTCTTACAGAGAGAAATGGAAATTCCTGCTGCAGAATGGAGTGCTGCAGTGATTTAAAAGCCGGACAGCTGTCCAGGGGCCATGGAAATTAAAATTATTCGGAAACTTCAAACTTTCTGTGCTGACAGGCAGGAATGAAGATGTTGATCACTGAGATGCCTGAAATCACCATGCCAGTGGTGATCTTCAGTTTTGTCAGTGCTAGAAGGGGTTGTCCATCCACGAGTCCCCCACCCTGGCAGAGAGTGGCGAGGTGTCTCCCTTTCCCCCATCCGATCACACCCAACCCCCAGGACCCTTGAGGGACCCTTCCTTTGGCATCAGCAGAGGTGCAAAGGGCCACTGGACCCACCTCCTTGATTCCCTCTGACCCATGGTGCTAGGTCAGGTTGTCAGTGCTAGGGTATCGGGAGCAGTGCACCGTCAGCATTGCAAAGGTGCGTGGCTTGAAGGGGGCCTGATTAGGGATTTGAGGGGGGAGGGGACTGAGTAGGAATGGGAGGGATATGAGTGGGGGACCTGAGATGGGATTGTGGGGGGCCTGAGGGTGAAAGGGATGGCTCACACTCATGCCTGTGTGGTAAGTGTGGTGGTGGTGGGGGGTTGACCTGTTATTTCAGTGGAGGGAGAGCGGATGCCACCCTTTGCTGAGTGGTTGGTGATGCACCCCTGATCAGCAGGGAGTGGGGAGAGGGGGGTCACCATTTCATTTATTGGAGGGAGGGAGTTCAGCGCACCCTTTAAAAAGGACACCTTGATCTCTGAACAGCAGGGGTGGCCGGCAGTTTTTCCACGATTAACTCCTTTGCGTTTTCCAGGTGGGTGAATCCCAGCTGACAGACGCTGGCAGCGCCAGTGGGGAACACTCTGGTTTTCCTGCTGATGTGGGCATTTAGATCCAATTCAGGTGAATCGCACTCGATAGAAATTAATGGGTGTCATTATAAACTGGCTTCTGTCTTTAAAGACCCACAAACAGACTGAGCATCACATCAGTCAGTCGGCACGTCAACAATCCAATGGCTTCAATGTGGTGATGCTTCTGTCAGGTGGAGACTCTTCCTCAGGTGAAGAGGGGATGAGGAGAAGAGAGAGAAGACCAGCTGGCCATGGATAGCATCAACGTATCTGCCCACTAGAGAGAGCAGATCACCCTGAAGGGGGTGAAGGCCAGTGAGAGTTGTGAAGATTGACTACCATCGACACCGCAAACTGCCGGCTCCAAGTGGAGAGGATCTCCAAGAAGATTGCGCATATCGACACAGACATCAAGTTTCTAGAAAGATGCAAGAAAGCAGACAAGATACCGAAAGGACTACAGATCACGAACCCACTCAGGTCAACCTATAACACAGACTACACTGAGAGACTTTGCCGTCACACCTCTCTCACCCAGCAGAAATCAAGCCTCCCCTGGTACCACAGTAGAAAACAGTACCACTGCAGGGAAGTCCATTATCAACTTGTCGGACTGCACACTTCAACCAGATGAAATCGAAGTTCTCAGCTGAGGGCTCAATTTCTGCCCCACCACCAAAATAGACCCCATCAGTCTCGCAGCAGGCACAGAGGAATTCATCAGGCGAATGATGCTGCGGGAGTTCTTCCACAAACCCCAAGAGGCCAACAGCGAACACAATGAGACAGCCAATGAACCGGAACAGCCGACAGAGAGATCCGCAGTGCAGCAACCGAAGAGGAAAGAGTCGAATCGGACTCCTCCGGAAGGCCGCTGCCCTCGACTCGACATGTATGCCCAAGCGGTCAGGAGGTGAGTCAACACCAGATTCATCAACCGTACTCACAAGACAGCCCCGAACATCACCCAAGCACAATGCAACACCATCCACGCTCTCAAGACCAACCGCAACATTGTCATCAAACCAGCAGACAAAGGAGGGGCCATCGTCATACTGAACAAAACGTATTACTGCAAAGAAGTGTACTGACAACTGAACAATAAGGAACACTCCAGACAGTTACCCGCAGATCCGACCAAAGAACACACCCGTCAACTCATCAGACTGATCAAGACCTTTTATCCAGACCTTCAGAGCACCCTCCATGCTCTCATCCCACGTACTCTCCGCGTTGGAGATCTCTACTGCCTCCCGAAGATACACAAGGCAAACACACCCGGCCGTCCCATCGTATCGGGCAATGGGACCCTGTGCGAGAACCTCTCCGGCTACGTCGAGGGCATCCTGAAACCCATTGTACAAAGAACCCCCAGCTTTTGTCGCGACACTGCGGACTTCCTACAGAAACTCGGCAGTTGAGCATGGAGCAGTTGAACCAGGATCACTCCTCGTCACAATGGATGTCTCGGCACTCTACACCAGCATCCCCCACGATGATGGCATTGCTGCAACTGCCTCAGTACTCAACGCCGACAACTGCCAGTCTCCAGATGCAATTTTGCAACTCATCCGCTTCATCCTGGACCACAATGTCTTCACCTTCAACAATCAGTTCTTCATCCAGACACACGGAACAGCCATGGGGACCAAATTTGCACCTCAATATGCCAACATCTTCATGCACAGGTTTGAACAAGACCTCTTCACTGCACAGGCCCTTCAACCGATGCGAGACACTCGATACATCGATGACATTTTCTTCCTTTGGACTCATGGTGAACAATCACTGAAACAACTATATGATGACATCAACAATTTCCATCCCACCATCAGACTCACCATGGACTACTCTCCGGAATCAGTTGCATTCTTGGACACACACATCTCCATCAAGGACGGTCACCTCAGCACTTCACTGTACCGCAAGCCCATGGATTACCTCACGATGCTCCACTTCTCCAGCTTCCACCCTAAACACGTTAAAGAAGCCATCCTCTACGGACAAGCCCTCCATATACACAGGATCTGCTCAGATGAGGAGGATCGCAACAGACACCTCCAGACACTGAAAGATGCCCTCATAAGAACAGGATATGGCGCTCGACTCATCGATCGACAGTTCTGACGCGCCACAGCGAAGAACTGCACCGACCTCCTCAGAAGACAAACACAGGACATGGCGGACAGAGTACCCTTCGTCGTCCAGTACTTCCCCGGAACGGAGAAGCTACAACATCTTCTCCGGAGCCTTCAACATGTCATTGATGAGGATGAACATCTCGCCAAGGCCATCCCCACACCCCCACTTCATATCTTCAAACAACCGCATAACCTCAAACAGACCATTGTCCGCAGCAAACTACCCAGCCTTCAGGAGAACAGTGACCACGACACCACACAGCCCTGCCACAGCAACCATGCAAGATGTGCCGGATCATCGACACGGATGCCATCATCTCACTTGAGAACACCATCCACCAGGTACACGGTACATACTCTTGCAACTTGGCCAACATTGTCGACCTGATACGTTGCAGGAAAGGATGTCCCGAGGCATGGTACATTGGGGAGACCATGCAGACACTATGACAACGGATGAATGAACACCGCTCGACAATCATCAGGCAAGACTGTTCACTTCCTGTTGGGGAACACTTCAGCGGTCACGGGCATTCGGCCTCTGATCTTAGGGTCAGCGTTCTCCAAGGCAGCCTTCATGACACACGACAACGCAGAGTCGCTGAGCAGAAAATGATCGCCAAGTTCCGCACACATGAGGACGTCCTCAACCGGGATCTTGGGTTCATGTCACACTATCTGTAACCCCCACGACTTGCCTGGGCTTGCAAAATCTCTCTAACTGTCCTGTCTGGAGACAATACACACCTCATTAATGTGTGCTTAATGCTCTCTCCACTCACATTGTCTGTACCTTTAAGACTTGATTGCCTGTCAAGACTCGCATTCCAACCATTATTTTGTTAATTGAGTTTGTGTCTTTACATGCCCTGTTTGTGAACAGAACTCCCACTTCCCTGATGAAGGAGCAGCGCTCCGAAAGCGAGTGGCTTTTGCTACCAAATAAACCTGTTGGACTTTAACCTGGTGTTGTGAGACTTCTTACCAAGATTGAAGAGGCCAGTGGAGGCACCATTACCAGCTGGCAGAGACTATTGAGTAAGAGCCACGTAGCTGGACATGACAGAGGATCGGTGCAGAAGAAGGATCCACTCTGTTAAGGGAGACGGTCACTTTGATCTATAAAGGGATGTGTCCTGAGATCGGCTCTGAGACTGCCAGTGGCAGCAAGAGCTGATTTGGTCAGTGGTCAGGGAAAGGAGGCTGTGACTGTGAGTGAGGCAGGTCAGGGGGTCAGGAGGGCAGGACTGTCGGTCACTGCCATTGTCTCACAGCTTTGAGGTTCTCTCAGACTGTTTGGATGGGAGTGGGGGTTGCAGGGAGGATGAGCTGACTCACCCTGGCACCATGGTCCAGGAGGCCATTCAAGTGAAGGGGAAAAAAGGGAACATTTTGGTCCTTGGGGGACAGCTTAGTGACGGGGATTGACACCAATCCCTGCAGCAAAGGGACAGAGTCCAGATGGCTATGTTGTTTGTCTGTGTCAGGGTTCAGGGCATCTGCTCAGGGCTGGAGAGGAACTTGCAGTGGGAGAGGGAGGATCCCGTTGTCCTGGTTCATGTAGGTATCAATGGCAGAGGAAGAACTAGGAAAGAGGCTCTGTACAGAGAATACACAGTTCTGTACACACCTGAACCATGCTGGGACCAGTGTTCTAGCGAGACACATCACGAGAGAAGAGAGGGATTGAAATGAAATACGAGCGCACAAGATATCAAATGTTGAAAGATGTGGGCTGGAATTTTCCAGCCAATCACACCAGTGGGATCTTCCAGTCCTGCCGATTGCATATTCCCAACACGGGTTTCCCAGCAGCGAGGGTGCATTCAATGGGAAACCTCCTTGAGAACGGTGGGACCAGACCAGCATCAGCCAATGCCAGGCCAGCTCAGCCCCAGCAAAACACACAGCGGGTTGCATGGAAAATCCCGCCTGTGGTACATCGAAGCGTCGAGACAAGAGCCGGAATTCTCCAATCTCATTTGCCTCGACATCACTGTCGGTGAGAACGGAGAATTTGGCACTCAGCCAGATCTCCCTTCAGTGCAGCTGGACCGGAAAATCCCAGCCGTGGTGAGTTTGGAGAATTCCGGCCAGGGTAAGAGAGGATAATAGTAAAATGGGAAATAAGGGTCAGAGAATGGCAGCAAGGGACAGAATGAAAAAAAAAACTAAGGAAGGACAAAGAATAAAGACAAAGATAACAATGAGGCAAAATGGAAGGCTCTGTATCTGAATTCACACAACATTCATAACAAAATAAAAGAATTGATAGCTCACATTGAAGTCAATAAATATGATTGGTCGTCATGACAGAGACCTGGCTGCAGGATGACAAGGATTGGGTTCTGAATATTGAGGGGTTTATGACATTCAAGAAGAATTGGGAGTGAGATAATGGTGGAGGGGTAGCATTGTTACTCGAGGGTATCAATGCTGCAATAGTTAGTGATGACCCTGGTTCAGGAGATCAGGATGCAGAACCTGTTTGCCTGGAGATGGGCAGTTACAAGCTGCCCCCAGGGCATTGGCACTTTGCCCTTTGGGCACTGCTAGGGGAACAGGCTGGCACTGCCAAGGTGCCAATGCTCATGGGGCGCCCTCCCAGTTCCCGACCCCCTGGGGGCCCCAATTGCCCCCTTTCATTCCAGTGGGGTTGAGACACCAGCTCCCCAAAAGTGGGGAGCTACTGTAAACCCCGTTGGAGTGAAATACTCCTTGCGGGGGCAGGGAGGCGAGCAAGTCCGGAGACTTCAGTCCCGGACCCACTAATGACATTTAACTTAGATTTAAATTCTTATCTAAATAATATATGCGGCTCCCAGCCGAGTTCCAGCGTGGAGCTGACGCCGCCAGAAGTCTGGTGCTGGCAGATGCTATCGGGGCGGGATGCCCAGCTTAGATCCCGTGCATTTGGCACCGCTTGAATCTCCTGGCCTGCTGCGCTAAACAAAAGTGCAGCTTTTGGAGTAGCGAGGGAGTATTCATTGTGCTCCCGATACAACCTGACTGAGGGGGATTGACTGGGAAATTAGCAGTAGCTGTACCCCTATCAGCCACATCCCGTGTCCCTGGGACCAGAGAAATGGGAGAACCCCAAGAGTGGGAACAGACACTGAGAAAGTATCTGAATAAGGAATGGCCCAAGTGGGCAGAACACTGCAGTAAGTTGTTCGCGGGCCTGGGATCCGCAGGTCAGAGACGTTGGAATGAGAGAAACAGAGATCAAGGAAAAAACACTTTGAAATTAAGTAATGCTGCCCTGATTGTTATTTTGAAAGAAGAGTTAGAAAGAGAGAAATCAGAAAAAATGAAGTTAAAAGATGATTTAGAAAATATGAGGGAAGTAGTTGAGAAGTTAAGAGAAGAAAATGAGCTGTTCTGTGGAAAAGTATTGAAGCAGGAGCAAAAGAATCAAATATAAATATTGTTTATGAGTCAGTTATAAATTCAATGTGAGAAAGCATATCAAGTTCGTGAAGAGGATCGAAACTCTGATCACTCCCAGTGCCAGCAGGAGATTAATAAATTAAAATCTCAGCTGTCAAAGCAGAAAGGGATGATGTCTGTATTTGGGACAGTTGAGTTTGAGGGAGATGATGATTGTGGATTGGTTTATGGGATATATCTGGAAGAGAATGTTTGGCAATGTGTCACACATGGTGCTGACTGGGGGCCCCCACCTCCCTTTCCGGAGGCTCCTAATCACTAAGCACCCTGAGAACTTGCTCCTGTCCCGATGAATCCTTAAAGGAATGAATGCCTTAAAGTACCCCAACTCCACAAGAAGTTCCAAATACAGAGTTAACCAAACTCCCCACCAATGGATTGTCTTGTGTTTTTAGACAATGCGATGCCCATGAACCCCATTGAAACAGACCATATGGGGCAAGGAGCAGGAGCTCAAACCCTCACTTACACCGTAAAGACCACCAAGGGGCCATTTACATCAAAGGACAAAAGAGCGGTTGGGGGAGTAGTGAGCAGTGTGGTGTTACAGAATAGAGTTACAATGGAACTATGTCTTCTCACCTTACCAGGGAAATATTGTCAATTATTTGGCGAGGTGCGAAAATATTCTACAGGTCCACCTCTGTACAGTAAACATGGTGAGAAACCCAGCTCAGTTACAAATCAGAAAACACATGTTTGGAAAACGCGAATTCAACGCCTGGGGAAGATTTTTGAATTGTTTCATTCTGAGAGCACATTTAAAACACAAGGCTGATTGGGGGAAACCTGAAGTTGAGCTGATAATTTGTGTTGTTTTTGTGTTGCAGTGTTTTTGTGTGGTCGAGAAATCTCTGTCAAATTAAACATAAAAATAAAATTTGTAATCTCCAGTGTGTATAAATTCTCAATCACCAAATTAGGTTGGTAATGAATCAAAGAGAAAATGGTGAAACCTCTGCCAGTTGGAAAGACAAGAGAGGTGAAGCAGTTTCCAATGTAATAACATCACCACCCCTTCAAACTAGACAAAGGGAAGTGAGCACATGTTTCCTGCCAAACTTTATAAATCCTTAACTTTCACAATTTGAACCCAGGATCATTCAAAGTTTGAATCGGTTGCTTACAAACTCCAGTTTATACACTTGGATTATAACATTTCAATTTACTTTCCACAAATTGTGTTGCTTGTTAAATGTATGTGGTTGTTGTTGAATGAGATTGCGAAGAGGAGTTGTTAAAAGCCATTGCTTTGTTCTTGTGAGAGTCGTGATTGTGGGTAATAAATGTGATGCTTTACACATTAGTTTAAGTTCAAAGGGAGCTGAGAGAGAGTTAAACTTAAGTTTAACATTTCTTAAGAATTTATCTCTTCTTTGAGTTTGATGATATTTTTGAAGAAAGAAGAATGAAGATGACTGTCTTAATCTATTTCTTTGTTTTCTTTGAATGCTCTATTTTTATTCAAGTTTAAAACATTAAGATTGAATGGCAGCAAAATGCTATGGAGTTGTGAGCTTGGAAGCTTCCATGAATGAATGTGTTTAACCAAATTTGGGTGGATGTTCTTTGTTATGTTGCTTCCTTTAATGCTTGAATGTTTTCCCCCAATTGTGATTTTACAATACTGGTTTGATACAGAGTTTAAAATCAAATGGCAGTTGTGAGTTGATGAAAAATGTAAAGTGAAATAAGATAATGTTTTTGAAATTCCTTCATCTTGAGTATAATCGATGGCCATGGTTGTTCTCAAGAGGTACAGGATATACATGTGGGACGTTACTTTAAAACAATTTTTGGAAAGTAAATTGAAATGTTATAAACCAAGTTTATAAACAGGAGTTTGTGAGTAACTAATTTGAACTTTGAATGATCCTGGGTTCAAATTGTGAAAGTAAAGGATTTATAAAGTTTGGCAGGGAACATGTGCTCACTTCCCTTTGTCCAGTTTGAAGGCGTGGTAATGTTGTTACATCAGAAACTGCTTCACCTCTCTTGTCTTTTCAACTGGCAGAGGTTTCACCATTTTCTCTTTGATTCATGACTGACCGAATTTGGTGTTTGAGAATTTATACAAACTGGAGATTATTAACTTTCTTTTTATTTTTAATTTCAGAGAGATTTCTAAACCAAATTAACTCATTTGGCTCCAAGCTGAATGTATTTTTCTGTTTAGTTTTAAATAAGTGCATCGTGAATAAGAGATAATAAACAAGTCTCGCAACTTCAAGATTGTTTTTCACAACATAGTGACAACGAGACCTAAAGGCTTTGCCTTTGTGCAAGGGTTTAACTCATTCCGATTTTCTCCCTGTTATCTTATGAATTAAGGTGATTAGTTACACTGAATTGTTGGCATGACTGTTTCTGATATTTAATTGTTTGAATAAATTGATTGCAGAGAATAGCCAACTCATATAAATGGGAAGTTACCTAAATTTTAAGGGGATAAATACATTTTAATTTTTGACAATGAAAGTGTAATGGAAAGAGAATCTGCATGGGTTTGTTATTGAAGAGAGATAAATTGAAACATATTCTCAGGTCACGATGTCACCATTTGAAGCTGGGATAATTTTATAAAGTAATATTTGTTTTATTTTTTATGTTACTTATATTGGGTACATGTTATTTAAGGTAATGCACATGGCAACATGTAAAATCTGTTTTGATTCAATGTGCCTAAATGCTGATAATTTGGGAACTAATCTTTCTGTGAAAGATAAGGGCTCCTGAGTGTTTATGGGTCGGGTGATCTGTATTTGGAGATAGTATTAAATCTGGGGAATGTCAATGACACTGCAACAGATGACAGGATTTTCCTATTGTTTAGTTATCTGGGGTTATGGAATAAAATAAACCATGTATGCAGATCATGCTATACATTACCTAATAACAAATAGTCAAAAACTGATCAAATAATGAAGGAGCTTCCTCTACAATTTGTTAAACTGGCATAAAATCACTTAAGTTACGTCTTTCTTGTGCATTCGGTATATTGGGTGAATTGAGCCTTGAAATAATATAGCATGTGTATGTTAATAGGAGACACATTTTGAGCTGTGACTGTTGGCAATTTAGATTTACCATTGTAGTTGTGACAAAGGGATGCATTATGCAGATATGGATCATTTTTAATATCAAATATGTGGGAGAGTCAAACCTACCCCTTCAGTACCTTTTGGTAAATGACCCTCCTAAATCTGGATTTGAATTTTACTCTGCTCTCTCATCTCCACAAATGGTATATTCTTGTGCTGTGAATACTGTTGGACCTGAAAACGATTTAGTAATAACGAATACAGACAAGATTCTGTATGAAAATATTCGTTATGAATTGGTGCCAGTTGTATTGGATTTCACTAAAATTTATTTACCAGATTGGTGTCCCTCTCAACGAGGGAATTATATGTTCATTTAATACAGAGGTTGTTAAATCAAGAAGCGACAAATGAAGAGCAAGAATGGTTTGGTGATTCAAAGGTTCGCCAGAGGAGGGAGTTAATTAATGATTTAGCAACTGTTTACAGTGCAGGAGAGTCCACAGTTAACACTCCGGATTTGGCAAAACTGGACATTAAACTTCAAACATTAATCCAGTAGGTTAGACAAGTAATGCTGAGGTAAATAACAATAATCAGAATGCTGCAACAGGATCTTTCTTCCTATAACGTGCTGATTAATATATGGGAATGATATTAGATGGGCATGCTAAAACCATTAATCTAATTATTAAAGACAAGGCAATTGATGATGGGAAACAACAGAATAGAAACGTATGTAGTGTTTATGGGAATTGGATGGTAGAGCAACTTGGAGGGAATTGAGAACTGGCTGATCAGGGGCAGGTTCCTTCCTGGATTAATGTACAGTTACATTATTTTAGTCGTGGACAAAGACATCCTAATGTGTCTCAATGTCAGTTTCGATGATTTTCCCGAAGTTTAGTTTAAGATTAATTATGGTGGAACATTGCACAAAGCTTTGAAGTTAATAGTAGGGATTCCAGTGATTCCAATGATAGAAGGTATCAGAGGTTCAGAACATTGGTATCATTATGGATGGTTAATGGATGGGATATGATAATGCTCTACAATATGCTGTCGAAAGAGAGGGAAATTTCGTGGGTACCAGCTTAAGAGGATGCCAAGAATCAGAAAGAATAATTGTTTGTCTGTATCCCAATTATTCAAATGAACAGGCTTCTTGTGGGTTTAAAGTTGATGACAATTTAAGTTGTGCCATGGAAGTTAGGCTTCCAGATACAGACATCATGAAAGTATCTTACAGAGAAAAAGGTGAATGTTGCATTACTCCTTCATTAGACCATTATCAATATGAAGCTTTGGTTTGTAATATTACCTCAACAATTTTTTGTGTTACTCCACAGACACCAGCAAGAATAGTTCTGTGGTGAATTGGTTGAAATACATGAAAGACAAGAGTTGATATGAAATGTAACGGATGAACAACAAGACACTTTAGGTGATATCCATGTGACAAATTCCTGGCCAGGTTTCATACACAAGTGGAAATCAAACTTAAGGTAAGTAAAGTGACAGATAGTGAGTATTGATTTATGCATTGCAAGTATTTACTATTGTCTTAGCTGCTACAAAATAAAGGAAATTGTGTTTAACGATCTAAGGTTGACTTTGTGTCTTTATTCGCCAGGAGAGATAAAACACACAGTTTTGTATTACAATGTAAGCCCCTGTTCACAGTGTTACTAGACTCATCAACATTCCAAAAACCTGAGTTCAATTTGCAGAACCAAACCAAGAGTGTAAATGTACAGTTTACACATTGGGCCCGATTTTACCATTTGGATTCTATGTGCTGAATCTGGGGGTGATCCAGACCCGACTTGTAAACCTTTCTCCGGCGCCCCCATACGTACTCTACCTGAAAAAAAAGCAGCAATTCCGCATCGCACTGCACAACCCTGTGGGTGGGGCTTATCGCTGCTGCTCCGATCGGAGCCACCAACTGCACATGCGCAGTGAATAACATTGAAAACCACTCCCCTGCCACATCAGTCCCGGGCCGCACAGACATTGCCCCACCCCCACAACATAACTGTCCCCCTTATCCACCCACTGGCCTGCTACCCAGACCGATCTCAGCCCCCCTGCCCCACTCCCGCCCCCTCCTATCGCAGGAGAGTGGCGGCAGACCCCCTCTTCCCCCCCGACCAGAGAGACATCTGACCCGCCTCCCTCCTCCTCCCCCGACCAGAGAATAATCTGACCTGCCTCCCTCCCCCACACCAGAGATCCATCTGGCCCGCCTCCCTCCCTCCCACAAGAGAACGATCTGACCCGCCTCCGTCCTCCTCCACCCTCCACCAGAGATCCATCTGGCCCGCCTCCCTCCCTCCCACAAGAGATCCATCTGACCCGCCTCCACCCCCCCCACCCCCCAAAGGTCCATCTGACCTGTCTCCCTGCCCCCAAACCAGAAACGATCTGACCCACCTCCCCACCCTCCACCACCACCACCCGCCCTCACCCCCCCTCCCACCGATTTGAGTTGGAGAGCCGCTGGAAACTCTGAACTTACCTCCTCAGAAGCTGGAGTGCCCGAGACAGGCCTTTTTGGACCATCTCTATTTCGCACCGAATCTAGACGGGCAAACACGATGGTCAAGGGAGAAATGCAGGTAAGTTTGGGCACGGCACCGATCACGGCCATTTTAGCCGCTTGGTAAAGGGGGACCAGGCATGGAGGCGGGCGCAGATCACGCTACTTGCCTCACGCCCGAGTTTACCAAGTTCTCGTGCCCGAAAACAGGCGCAGCTTGTTGGTAAAATCGGGTCCATTGTTTTCAGTTAAAATTGAATTTGTCAGGATCTGATTGTTGGAGAAAAGGGAAGGTTTTACGATCGTCCGAAACCTAATGCTTGGATCAAATAACTGGTGGATGGGATTGTCGGCATGACCAGCATTTGTTGCCTGTCGCTAACTACGTTTGAACTGCTGAGTGGCTACATGTCAGCAAGAATAGTCATTAGTTTGCACGTTCTCCCTGTGCCTGCGCGTTTCCTCCGGGTGCTCCGATTTCCTCCCACAGTCCAAAGGTATGCAGGTCAGGTGGATTGACCTTGCTAAGTTGCCCCTAAGTGTCCTAAGCTGTGTAGGATAGGGGGATGTAAATGCGTGGGGTTACAGGGATGGGGTCTGGGTGGAGTGCTCTGTCAGAGAGTGCAGACTCAATTCTTCTTCACTGAAAGTGTTGAAGAGTCAAGACTGCTGCCAACTGAGCCATTGGCACCTAATGGCATGAAAATATCTGTTACTTTCTGTTTGGAATGCTCTCTCTTTTCCCGAAATGGCCACAGAAATGATGTGAAAGTTTTGTGGTGGGGAATGTGGACTTTGTGCAATGAGAATGGGGAGAATGTGAAACAGGCTGTTGACTCACCATCACCTGTAAAATCTATTCCTCAAAATCAAGATCAACCCATTATACTTCCTGAACCAGTTTCTTCATTTCCTTTCAAAGCTGTGGAATTAGTGAGAAATAGAATTCATTTCCCCACAATCTCATCCATCAGTTCTCTGATCCAAGCACTGGGTTTTTGTTTAAACTCAAAATATTCCCTTTTATCCAACTATCTATATTTCTGATCCTGATCAATTCCGTTTTAATTTCCACCTGACTGTAACGTGTAGATTTGAGGAAGATTCTGATTCTCATTTTCAAAGCCCTTTGGATATGTTTATTCAACAGAAGCTGAGCTGGACAGGAACAATAACATTGCTATCCGGTCGGGTTTAAATTTTCCAGCTTGCTCCCGATTGTTTAATGAGATTCCGGATGACAGTAAAGGGATATTTCACAGCATTCATCAGCTCCTCTCTGAACTTCCTCTGTGTGATTGCGTGAATAAATGTGTTGGTGCAGGAACTGGATAATTGAAGCATTAATCCCATCATATCTGCCATCAGGGTCGGAGTTGTCCACACATGATACATTCCAGTGATTCGTTGATATGATAGAATTGCGACACGTGTCCCCATAACAGGATAAAACTCCCCGATATGGTGAAGAGTAAAATGATGGATTGTCTTCGATTCTTCATTTCTGGATCATTCTGCTCCCCCCCGTTTCGTTGTCCTCTCAGTTTCCTGTGGACTGCACTGGCCAGCAGGATGTGCCTGACAGTGAGAGTATTGAGCAGCAGTAGCAGCACGAAGGGGAGCACGGGAGTTAAAATGCGATCTGTCCAGTCGAAAGCTATCCACACAGGTGCATCGTAGTAGTCATCTGATACATAACAAACATAACTGAATTCATACACTCTGTGTTTGAAAAACACCGGGATGTTGATTAACAAACTCAACACACTCACTGTTGTGATAACGATGGCTGCTGTTTTCTCAGTGCAGTATTTCATCTTCAGTTTCTGGAAGCAAATGGCCACCATTCGGTCAAAGGTGAAGGCGACTGTGAGCCAGACAGAGCTCTCTACGGTGGTGGATGATATCACGTCTCTGATGTTACAGAACGGAGTGCGGTAGAAGAATAAATGATACAGATTTAAGAAATTCATTTTGCACACTCTGACATCAATAATGATGACCAGTAGATCCGCCAGGGCCATAAAAACCAGATACCAAGTGACACCTTTGGATTGGCCACATCTCCCTCGAGATCGAGTCACAATTGTGACTAAGTTCGCTGTAGATTTTTTAAAAATTGAAAAGATTAAAAGAGTAAAGATTAAAAAAGATTAAAATTGTCCATTGTATAGGACGAGAAATGTGAGAAGCTGAAAGGATAAATGTTGGAATTTAAACCATTACAACTGAGATTGTGTCGAGTCCACTTGCCTACCAATCAGCTCTCTCTTCCCATGCAGTATAAATTGTTCTTCTCTTTAAAATTGATGTTCGTGTGAAATGTTCAGATGAGTGTAAGATGAGAATGTTCAATAATGTGTCTCTTTCTTCAGCAATCCTCAAGTTCTGTGCTACCAAATCCCAAAAATGGAGACTGACAATACAGTGGTATTGAGGGAAATTACAGTGTTTGGGGTGCTGCTGTTCCCCTCAGTACTGAAACTGAAAGATCAGCCTTGATTTTTGTGTTGAGTTCCTGGGCTCTTATTCACACGGAGCTGCACGGTGGCACATTAGCACAGCTGCCTCTCAGCACCAGGGACCCGGGTTAAATTCCAGCCTTAGGTGACTGTCTGGAGTTTGCATGTTACATTAAGCATCCCCGCAATGCACGTTACATTAAGCATCCCCGCAATGGCCGTGAACCTTGCTGCCTGGGGTTCCTGATGGGCCTGGTCCAGGTTAAATTTGACGTATCACCTAGCCTGGGCATACAGGGCTTCTGTGACCTGCTTGATACAGGTGTGCACAGCTGATTGGGAGATGCCACAGGCATCTCCACTTGGTGTCCGGAAGCAGCCAGTTGCATCAAGGTTCAGAGCAGCCATCAATTTGACAGCCACTGAGAGTGGGTGCCCCCCTGCCCTGAGGGGCCACATCCTGCTTGGAGGTGGCACAGGTGTTGAACTGTCTTCTTTCGGAGGCCGAGCCTTTGGCAGCACACAGTGTCCGACGTCTGTTGAAATGACATTTGTGCACAACTGTTGGGGTCAATGCTCGCTTCTTCTTCTGCGCCCCTCCTCTGGGCGAATGGTGGCCATATCCCTCTACTCCTGCAAGTGGTAAGGCCTGGGCCTGCTGTGCCCACAATTCTTCCTCCTGCTCCTCCTCCTCAGCTCCAGCAGCAACCAAACGAACAGCAAGATCAATTGGTTGCATCGCAAAAGCCATCTCATCACTCTGAAGGAGAGGGGGGGGTTGGGGGGTTTGGCGATGGAGAGGAACACGTGTGGAGGTTAAGGAACGCTGCTTGCCCCTCGCCCAGCAACAGTCACTGTCCGTACTGCCCACATGCTCCCCAGAATCACAGACCACCCCATTCTCCCACCCACATGCCCCCCATATCACAACTCCTTGAAAAGTTCAGACACTGCAGGAGTGCAATTTAAAAGGGCTTTGTGCAGATCCTTTAGCTGAAGAATGCTGAGTGCACTAGGACCCAGCAGCATCCACAAGACACGAAGTCAGTGCTGAGATCCGGGTCCATGCTACAAATCAGACATTGGACACCTTGCTGAGCAACAGCTCCTCACAGAGCTCCGCCCTCCCCCCCCCTCCTCCGACTCGAGAAACAAAATGGCCTCAACAAAAGCAGCACAGAGCCATCAGATGGCTTACCTCCTCACTAACCCTCACTGATGGAATGCCCGAATTGGACTTGTACGGAGCATGCCTATTTCGCACAGATTCTAGATTGGCGAACGCGGTGGAAAAGGGGGAAGTGCCAGTAAAGTTGTGCATGCAGCCCATTAAATCAATTGAAATGCATGCAGATGCATTTAAATGGCTGTCGCGACCATTTCAGGCGTGGTCCCGATCGGTCCTTGGTAAAGGGGGAACCGGTGCGGAGGGGTTCGTTTATCGCGCTACTCACCTCATCCCCGACTTTACCAAGTTTTCACACCTGAAAACAGGCGCAACTCGATGGTAAAACTGGGCCCAATGTGTCAAACCTTTGGGAGAGATTTACTCGGGCTGGCTGGTGAGTCGGCTGGACAACATTTAAAAGAGCACAGCATGTGATGGAAAAATCAGTGGATAAGAAATCAAAATTTTGAATTTTTGCTTGTGCGGAAAAAATGTTATTACCAATGTTAGTTGAAGCATTAAAAGCAAGGTTTAGTGAGCCTTATCAAATCAAAAGAAAAGTGAGTCAGTTGAATTATTTGATAAGAATGCCAGATAGAAGGAAACTTAGTGTGTCATGCGAATCTGCTGAAACAATATTTGTGAGTGGGAAGGAAAGCAGACCAATCCAGATGATTCTGAATTTGACATTCTTCAAATTAAATTGGATAATAGGGAAGTAATCAATTGGAATAAATGACTGAGTTATGTTCCAGAGGAAAATCAAAATTGCCTGAAAGAGTAATTACAAACACATGAAGCTATATGTGTGAACAAACTGGAAACTACTAAAGTAATTGTGTGTGATGCAGATATAGAAAATTCTGTTCCAATTGAGCAATATTCATATAGACTTAATCCACTCAAGTTTGCACAAGTTCAGAAGGAGAAGCTGCTGTTTGAGGGGAAAGTCGTGCTTGACGAACATGTTGGATTTTTATGAAGATGTGACTAGGGCGGTTGATGGAGGAGAACCGGTGGATGCGGTGTTTTTGGATTTCCAAAAGGCGTTTGATTAGGTGCCCCATAAAAGGCTACTGAAGAAGATTAGGGCACACGGAGTTGGGGGTAGTGTGTTAAAGTGGATTGGGGACTGGCTATCCGACAGGAAGCAAAGAGTCGGAATAAATGGGTGTTTTTCCGGTTGGAGGAAGGTAACTAGTGGCGTGCCGCAGGGATCGGTACTCGGGCCGCAACTATTTACCATTTATATAGATGATCTGGAGGAGGGGACGGAGTGTAGGGTAACGAAGTTTGCAGACGACACAAAGATAAGTGGAAAAGTGAATCGTGTGGAGGACGGAGAAGATCTGCAGAGAGATTTGGACAGGCTGAGTGAGTGGGCGAGGATATGGCAAATGGAGTATAACGTTGATAAATGCGAGGTTATACACTTTGGAGGAAATAATAACAAATGGGATTACTATCTCAATGGAAACAAATTAAAACATGCTACCGTGCAAAGGGACCTGGGGGTCCTTGTGCATGAGACGCAAAAGCCCAGTCTGCAGGTACAACAGGTGATCAAGAAGGCAAATGGGATGTTGGCCTATATTGCGAAGGGGATAGAATATAAAAGCAGGGATGTCTTGATGCACCTGTACAGGGCATTGGTGAGGCCGCAGCTGGAATACTGTGTGCAGTATTGGTCCCCTTATATGAGGAAGGATATATTGGCATTGGAGGGAGTGCAGAGAAGGTTCACCAGGTTGATACCGGAGATGAGGGGTTTGGATTATGAGGAGAGGCTGAGGAGATTGGGTTTGTACTCGTTGGAGTTTAGAAGGATGAGGGGGGATCTTATGGAGACTTATAAGATAATGCGGGGGCTGGATAGGGTGGAGGCGGAGAGATTCTTTCCACTTAGTAAGGAAGTTAAAACTAGAGGACACAGCCTCAAAATAAAGGGGGGTCGGTTTAAGACAGAGTTGAGGAGGAACTTCTTCTCCCAGAGGGTGGTGAATCTCTGGAATTCTCTGCCCACTGAGGTGGTGGAGGCGACCTCGCTGAATATGTTTAAAGCGCGGATGGATGGATTCCTGATCGGTAAGGGAATTAAGGGTTATGGGGATCAGGCGGGTAAGTGGTACTGATCCACGTCAGATCAGCCATGATCTTATTGAATGGCGGGGCAGGCTGGAGGGGCTAGATGGCCTACTCCTGCTCCTATTTCTTATGTTCTTATGTTCTTATGTTTGTTCAGTCTGAGATGCAGCAGCCAAAAGTCTCGAACAAACACGACAAAGGGCAGGTGGATAGTTACAAATCTTGGATAAGGAAGACACAAATGGAGGCAAATGAGTGCCATATGAAACTGATGGAGGCAGAGAAAGAAAGTGTAGCTCAATCAGAAGTTATATGTGATCTCAAGGTGGAGATTGAGGAGCAGAAGTAATTTACTATCGCATTCAGAAGGAAAGGACAATGACATGAAGTAAGACTGTTTAATGAAACGGTACCATCATTCAAAATGAACTGCTGGGATAATGAATCAATACAGCTTGCACAGACATGGACACTCAGAGAAATAGTGCTCTTCATAGCTGGTGTTCAGGTAAATTATGATGGTTTTGACAGCAGCATGACTGCCACATTGATTGCGAAAACAATAATTACAACAAATCCTGACACCAAAGGCAATCTGCTATACATCCTTGCCAAAGAATATGCAGAAAATGATCAAGAGCCAAAACAAGCAAGGGAATTGGTAAACTATCTTGGCATAGAAAGTTGAACAATTGGCGATTCTGGAAATAATTTTGAGCGTACCATTTCACAACAGAAGGTGGAGTTGGACTGCCTGACAGGATCTAAGGCCAGTTAACAAGAAAGGAGGCAGCAGTAAAGTGACCTTTCTGGATGGCCCTGGACACATACATGTGAAGCTGAGACAGCATACAAAGGGGCAGGTTCACTTTGACAATGTCTGCGAGCGCTCAGCCTTCTGCAAAAAGATCACTTTGATTTTGACATTTCAGGACTCTGAAACTCAACAGAATTGGTTGTATCTGGTGAAGAAAAAATGAAGCAAATCCAAAGTGGTTTGTGCCAGTTTGCATTCAATGTAAAGTTTCACTTCTGGATGCTGCCCAGCTCTCTGAAGACATTACCAGAACTAATTTATAATCGTGACAATAGAATTGAGCTTGGATTTGGAATTGAACTCTGGTGGTGTCAGCAAATTTGAAACTGGAGTTGGAACAGAATTTGGCTTCGCAGTCATAGGTGTCTCAGGAGTATAGTAAGAAGCTGAGGACACAGCCTTGCAGGGCACCACTGTTGAAGTTAACATTGGAGGAGGTGTCATTGCAATCCTTAACTGAGTGCGGTCTGTGTATTAGGAAATCTAGGATCCAGTATTAGTGAGAGGAGCTGGGCCCTCGGCCACGGGGTTTGGAGATGAGTTTTTTTGGGATAATGGCGTTGAAGGTTGAGCTGTCGTCAATAAATGGAAGACAAAGTGTCCTTGGTTGAATGTAGGGCCAGAGAGATGGTGTCTGCTGTGGACCTGTTGCAGTGAGAGGTGAACTGTAGTGGATCCAGGCAATCTGGGAGACCAGAGATGATGCCAGGACTACCTTCACATGGTGCCGATTTTGTCTGGTCACCAGGCAGCTCATATGCTGAGAATGGAAGCTAATAAAATGAATTTAAGCTCGGGATGTGTTTGCTTTAATCTGAGTTCATGCATTTTTGTTTGTTTTAGTTTTCCCAAGGAGTTTCACAGAGTTTTGATTCGGTTGATTGATAGTCAAGTGATTAAGGGGAGGGACCAAGCTTACAGGGAAATTCTGGCAGTTACTGCCAAGTTCTGTAAGGTGTCTCTGTCGCCCTCTCTGTCTGTCTCTCTCTCTCTCTCCACAGGTGTTCTGGAGGGCTCAGGACTGGCACTCCAAGTGCAAGCAGGTCAGCATGTGTGCTGCCAACTGATAGTGAAGAGGAATTTAAGTCTTTAAGAGGAGTATTGCTTGAATTGAAACTAATTGAGAAAGCTTAGCAATTAAGAATTGTATTCTTGTCATGTTTAAGTATTTACAAGTTGAGAGGTTTTGCATTTCACAGCTAGATGGTATCAACAATCTGAAGGGTTTGAGTATTCCGCCTCCCAACACTTATAACAGCACCTCAAGTGGATGAAGATAAAGACTCAATGAGATACTGAGTTTGAAGGAAGTAGGTACAGAATATTGCAGTCAAGATTTAATGGTGACTCTCGATAAAACCTCCGTCAACCCACACTTGGAGAACTATGTGTGTATTTTGAATTCCCACTATTGGAAGATTTTGCTGGAATCAAGAGGATACAACACAGATTCCCCAAAATATTTCCTGGTATTCACAGGTATTGTCTTGTCAAACAGTTTATCGCGTTCAGACACCTGGAAGAAAGAATTGGAAACAAAAACTTTAACTTCAAGTTAAACATTCACTTCAAATTGAGGTGAATACAATCAGAACCCACAGATGTCCATATAAGAGAGAATCAGCAGTGCCTCAATATAGATGTTTAATGGGTGACTGCCCATGTTGACATCAATGAAAGACACAAAGTGTATTTTTAGAAATATTACTATGTCCGAACATACCCATCCTCCATGAGATTGAATCAACACAGTAAACTCACCGTTGTGATAACAATGGCTGCTGTTTTCTCAGGGCAGTATTTCATCCTCAGTTTCTGGAAGCAAATGGCCACCATTCGGTCAAAGGTGAAGGCGACTGTGAGCCAGGCCGAGCTGCTAACAGCTGCAAAAGCAATAACGTCTCTGCTGCCATTGGCATGTGTGCACAAGTTCAATCCAATGTGCAGATTGGAGGTATTAATTTTCACCAGTATGACCCAAATAATAACAACCAGCAGATTCACTACAGCCATCGCCACCAGGTACCGAGTGGCATCTTTGGAAAGACCACACCTCCCTTGAGATAAGCGGTAAAACAAAGTTATCCAGTGAGAAGAAGCAAAAATATGAAGAGCAAATAGAGAAAATGTTAAAAGTTACAGTTTTACAACTCACATTAAAGAAACAGGGTGGAGCCTGTTACCCAATGGGTCAACAGATAGGTTTCTCAATGAAAAGGAGAATGTTATTCATGCAGAAATATAGTAACTGAGATCAGGTTGAATTCATCGAAACAGACTCACTGGAGAGACAGGCGGGGTTTCTATATTTAGTTTCAGCTCCTTGGGTTGATGATTGGATCTGATTCACTGTTGAATCAGTTGAATAGTCGACAAGGTCTCTCAACTTGGGCTGTAATAGTGAGCACGTGGATAACTCATGAATCCAATAATGGGGTCACAGCTCATTACTTAGCAATGCTTTCAGAGCATTCCAGGAAGGTGGAAAATGCTACATTTACATTCTGTTCACGGCAGAAAACACCCTCACAATCAACTCCTACAAATAGTGACACACAACACTGAGACTTTCCTTGTATTTGTTAGCTGGTTCTCTGTGACAGCGCGCATACATTTGAGACTGAGAATTATGGGCTGTGGGGAGCAGGAAGTGGCTCTCAGAGACAAGGTGAGCTGTCAAAGGCATGATAGGAGAGAACTACACAAAGATGTGAGTTCAGGGCTGGGGCAGGTGGACATCAGGACATGGTAGACATGTCTGAACCCTGCCAGAGTGAAATTGTACTGGCTGGGTGGGAGATGCTGGCGAGCCCAGAGACTTCAGTCCCGGGCCCGATAATCACATTTAAATAAGAGTAAAAATAGATTTAAATGACTTCCCTGCTGTTCCCATCGGTTTCCAGCATGGTCCCGACTGTGCCGGATATCCGGCGCTGGGTGATGCATGCATGCCGGGAATGCATGTGCGAATCCCACGAATTGTCCGGCACGTGATTCTCCAGGGGATAATCGCCCCAAGGTCTTTTCTTGATGTTCACAATGATACAAATTCCTGACTCAACACCAATTTTCTTTTTGTCATTCCGAACTCGGTTAAGAGCTGTTGGTTTCAACAAAAAGAAACAGATGTGCTTTGCACACATAGATTCAAAATAACAACAACAGATTTATTGCAGGAGCTGTTGCCTTCATCGAGTATGAATGAAACTAAAGCAGGAGGCTGCAAAACACCTCAGTGACATCACCATCCAATCATGTGGCTAAAACTACAATGCAACCACTTAACTATCTAACATCACTTCACTATGGAAACGATGTGATTGCACTTGAGACAGGGCAGAGGATATTCACCAGAATGTTTCCTGGGATGGAGCATTTGAGCGATGACAAGAGGCTGGATAGGCTTGTGTTGTTTTCTTTAGAGCAGAGAAGGCTGAGTGGGGACCTGATTGAGGTGTATAAGATTACGAGGGGGTAATGGCAGGGTGGATAAGAAACAGCTGTTCCCCTCAGTTGAGGGGTCAATAATGAGGGGGCTTAATTTTAAGTTGAGGTGCAGACAGCTGGGGGGGGGGCGGATTTGAGGAAAATGTTATTCACCGAGAGGACGGTGGGAGTCTGGAATGCACTGCCTGGAGGTTAGTCGAGAAGGGAAACCTCAAAGCCTTTAAAAGGTATGTGGATGAGTGCTTGAAATGTCATCGCATTCAAGGCTAAGGGCCAAATGCTGGAAAGTGGAATTAATGTAGGTTTTGTGTAGTTTTGTTTGTGTCCACCCAATAGGTCAAAGAGACTCTTCTCTACTTTATAACTTTATGACTATGACTCTATGAAACTGCAAAAGTACAGGTCCCCCGCTGTGTGAAGGATATGTTGTTGATGCAACCAAGCAGTACCAATATTTTAATGATGAGCTTCAGGTTTATCTGAAACATCGACTGAAATTGCAAACACCAACTTCTTTTCAACCGAGAGTCAGAGCAGTCATTCTTTTCATCAAAATTTAAAGACAGGGGCTTGAAATGACTTGACAGCTTCATAGTTCCACAGACCATATCCCCATGTCAGGAAGCAGAGATAATGTTAGCAATCTATGTTTGTATTGTTGGAAATTTGAAAGACGGTATCGGCAGGGATTCTCTCAAGAAGGTTCTAAGTGCCGAATTTGCGTAAAAAGTGGAGTAACCTCTGCTGTTTCTTTTAGCGGGATTTTCAAAATGAGTCTTCCACAATCTGAAGGAGATTCACACTGAAAATCAGGGGTGGGGTCTTTTCCCGCTGGAGAGGCCAGCAGCATAGCGCTGACCACTGTGCATGCTCCAATCAGTCATGGCGGAGATCGATGCATGCGCAGTATCCCTGCATTGCTGGCCTCTCAGTCACTGGTCAGCTCCAACGCTGGCCAACCCGGTGGCCCCCCAATCGTTGGCCTCCCAGAAATCTCCCAATGTGCCCACCCGCCAGCCCCGAACTCCCCGACCACCCACAACTCCAGCAGTCCCGACCCCCCACCACCCGCAGTCCTGGCAACCTCCACGCAGCCAGACCTACCTGGCAGCCCCCCTGATCATGATGACCAGCCCCTTTCAGCACCTTAACTCCCTCTGCCACTGATTCTGACTGCAGAGTGGCAACAGGACACACCACTGATCGCACCCCATAGCCCCATCCCCAATAGGCCCTACTTTCTCTGCCTCTGGGTCCCTTGACACTGCCCGATGACTGGTAGGCAATGCCGAGGTGCCCCTTAGGCATTGCCAGTTTGCTGTTTGGGCAGTGCCAGAGGGCCAGGCTGGCACTGCTAGGCTGGCAATGTCCAGGGGGCTCCCTGTTACCCCCCCCCCGACCTCCTAGGGGGCCTCCATGTCCTCCCTTCAGTCATGATGTGGAGATGCCGGCGTTGGACTGGGGTAAACACAGTAAGAAGTTTAACAACACCAGGTTAAAGTCCAACAGGTTTATTTGGTAGCAAAAGCCACACAAGCTTTCGAGGCTCTGAGCCCCTTCTTCAGGTGAGTGGGAATTCTGTTCACAAACAGAACTTATAAGACACAGACTCAATTTACATGAATAATGGTTGGAATGCGAATACTTACAACTAATCCAGTCTTTAAGAAACAAAACAATGGGAGTGGAGAGAGCATCAAGACAGGCTAAAAAGATGTGTATTGTCTCCAGACAAGACAGCCAGTGAAACTCTGCAGGTCCACGCAACTGTGGGAGTTACAAATAGTGTGACATAAATTCTGATTCTAGGATCGCATGATAAAGACTCAGGAGGAAAAAAGCAGAAATATTTATGTGAAATAGTGTGACATAAACCCAATATCCCGGTTGAGGCCGTCCTTGTGTGTGCGGAACCTGGCTATCAGTTTCTGCTCCGCGACTCTGCGCTGTCGTGTGTCGCGAAGGCCGCCTTGGAGAACGCTTACCCGAATATCAGAGGCCGAATGCCCGTGACCGCTGAAGTGCTCCCCAACAGGAAGAGAACAGTCTTGCCTGGTGATTGTCGAGCGGTGTTCATTCATCCGTTGTCGCAGCGTCTGCATAGTTTCCCCAATGTACCATGCCTCGGGACATCCTTTCTTGCAGCGTATCAGGTAGACAACGTTGGCCGAGTTGCAAGAGTATGTACCGTGTACCTGGTGGATGGTGTTCTCACGTGAGATGATGGCATCTGTGTCGATGATCCGGCACGTCTTGCAGAGGTTGCTGTGGCAGGGTTGTGTGGTGTCTTGGTCACTGTTCTCCTGAAGGCTGGGTAGTTTGCTGCGGACAATGGTCTGTTTGAGGTTGTGCGGTTGTTTGAAGGCAAGAAGTGGGGGTGTGGGGATGGCCTTGGCGAGATGTTCGTCTTCATCAATGACATGTTGAAGGCTCCAGAGGAGATGCCGTAGCTTCTCCGCTCCGGGGAAGTACTGGACAACGAAGGGTACTCTGTCCACTGTGTCCCGTGTTTGTCTTCTGAGGAGGTCGGTGCGGTTTTTCGCTGTGGCGCGTTGGAACTGTTGATCAATGAGTCTAGCGCCATATCCTGTTCTTATGAGGGCATCTTTCAGCGTCTGGAGGTGTCTGTTGCGATCCTCCTCATCCGAGCAGATCCTGTGTATACGGAGGGCTTGTCCGTAGGGTATGGCTTCTTTAACGTGTTTAGGGTGGAAGCTGGAGAAGTGGAGCATCGTGAGGTTATCCGTGGGCTTGCGGTACAGTGAGGTGCTGAGGTGACCGTCCTTAATGGAGATGCGCGTGTCCAAGAATGCAACCGATTCCGGAGAGTAGTCTATGGTGAGCCTGATGGTGGGATGGAACTTGTTGATGTCATCATAGAGTTGTTTCAGTGATTGTTCACCATGAGTCCAAAGGAAGAAAATGTCATCGATGTATCTAGTGTATAGCACCGGTTGAAGGTCCCGTGCGGTGAAGAAGTCTTGTTCGAACCTGTGCATGAAGATGTTGGCATATTGAGGTGCAAATTTGGTCCCCATGGCTGTTCCGTGTGTCTGGATGAAGAACTGGTTGTTGAAGGTGAAGATATTGTGGTCCAGGATGAAGCGGATGAGATGTAAAATTGCATCTGGAAACTGGCAGTTGTTGGCGCTGAGCACTGAGGCCGTTGCAGCAATGCCATCGTCATGGGGGATGCTGGTGTAGAGTGCTGAGACATCCATTGTGACGAGGAGCGCTCCTGGTTCAACTGCTCCATGTGTGCCGAGTTTCTGTAGGAAGTCCGTCGTGTCGCGACAAAAGCTGGGGGTTCTTTGTACAATGGGTTTCAGGATGCCCTCGACGTAGCCGGAGATGTTCTCGCACAGGGTCCCATTGCCCGATACGATGGGACGGCCGGGTGTGTTTGCCTTGTGTATCTTCGGGAGGCAGTAGAGATCTCCAACGCGGGGAGTACGTGGGATGAGAGCACGGAGGGTGTTCTGAAGGTCCGGATCAAAGGTCTTGATCAGAGTGTTAAGTTGACGGGTGTGTTCTTTGGTCGGATCTGCAGGTAACTGTCTGTAGTGTTCCTCGTTGTTGAGTTGTCGGTACACTTCTTTGCAGTAATCCGTTCTGTTCAGTATGACGATGGCCCCTCCTTTGTCTGCTGGTTTGATGACAATGTTGCGGTTGGTCTTGAGAGCGTGGATGGCGTTACGTTGTGCTTGGGTGATGTTCGGGGCTGTCTTGTGAGTGCGGCTGATGAATTTGGTGTTGACGCACCTCCTGACGGCTTGGGCATACATGTCAAGTCGAGGGCAGCGGCCTTCCGGAGGAGTCCAATTCGACTCTTTCCTCTTCGGATGCACTGCGGATCTCTCTGTCGGCTGTTCCAGTTCATTGGCTGTCTCATTGTGTTCGTTGTTGGCCTCTTGGGGTTTGTGGAAGAACTCCCTCAGCCTCATTCGCCTGATGAATTCCTCTGTGTCTGCTGCGAGACTGATGGGGTCTATTTTGGTGGTGGGGCAAAAATTAAGCCCTCGGCTGAGAACTTCGATTTCATCTGGTTGAAGTGTGTAGTCGGACAAGTTGACAATGGACTTCCCTGCAGTGGGACTGTTTCCTACTGTGGTACCGGGGGAGGCTTGGTTGCTGCTGGTGGTGATGCCGAGTTTCTCAAGTTTCCTGTTCTTGGTGTGCATGTAGATGGTGTAGTTCCTTTGTCTCGTCTGCTTGGCAGAGTTTCGCAGCTGGTCTGCGTCCTGAGCGCAAGTTGAGAATATGGATTCGATCTTGGTTTCCAGGCTGCGGCGTTTGCTGTAGAGTTGGTGTATGAGGTGGTTGAGGAGGGTGAGAGAGGTGCGACGGCAAAGTCTCTCAGCGTAGTCTGTGTTATAGGTTGACCTGAGTGGGTTCGTGATCTGTAGTCCTTTCGGTATCTTGTCTGCTTTCTTGCATCTTTGTAGAAACTTGATGTCTGTGTCGATATGCGCGATCTTCTTGGCGATCCTCTCCACTTGGAGCCGGCAGTTTGCGGTGTCTATGGTAGTCATGATGTGGAGATGCCGGCGTTGGACTGGGGTAAACACAGTAAGAAGTTTAACAACACCAGGTTAAAGTCCAACAGGTTTATTTGGTAGCAAAAGCCACACAAGCTTTCGAGGCTCTGAGCCCCTTCTTCAGGTGAGTGGGAATTCTGTTCACAAACAGAACTTATAAGACACAGACTCAATTTACATGAATAATGGTTGGAATGCGAATACTTACAACTAATCCAGTCTTTAAGAAACAAAACAATGGGAGTGGAGAGAGCATCAAGACAGGCTAAAAAGATGTGTATTGTCTCCAGACAAGACAGCCAGTGAAACTCTGCAGGTCCACGCAACTGTGGGAGTTACAAATAGTGTGACATAGATTCTGATTCTAGGATCGCATGATAAAGACTCAGGAGGAAAAAAGCAGAAATATTTATGTGAAATAGTGTGACATAAACCCAATATCCCGGTTGAGGCCGTCCTTGTGTGTGCGGAACCTGGCTATCAGTTTCTGCTCCGCGACTCTGCGCTGTCGTGTGTCGCGAAGGCCGCCTTGGAGAACGCTTACCCGAATATCAGAGGCCGAATGCCCGTGACCGCTGAAGTGCTCCCCAACAGGAAGAGAACAGTCTTGCCTGGTGATTGTCGAGCGGTGTTCATTCATCCGTTGTCGCAGCGTCTGCATAGTTTCCCCAATGTACCATGCCTCGGGACATCCTTTCTTGCAGCGTATCAGGTAGACAACGTTGGCCGAGTTGCAAGAGTATACTCTTGCAACTCGGCCAACGTTGTCTACCTGATACGCTGCAAGAAAGGATGTCCCGAGGCATGGTACATTGGGGAAACTATGCAGACGCTGCGACAACGGATGAATGAACACCGCTCGACAATCACCAGGCAAGACTCTTCTCTTCCTGTTGGGGAGCACTTCAGCGGTCACGGGCATTCGGCCTCTGATATTCGGGTAAGCGTTCTCCAAGGCGGCCTTCGCGACACACAACAGCGCAGAGTCGCGGAGCAGAAACTGATAGCCAGGTTCCGCACACACAAGGACGGCCTCAACCGGGATATTGGGTTTATGTCACACTATTTCACATAAATATTTCTGCTTTTTTCCTCCTGAGTCTTTATCATGCGATCCTAGAATCAGAATTTATGTCACACTATTTGTAACTCCCACAGTTGCGTGGACCTGCAGAGTTTCACTGGCTGTCTTGTCTGGAGACAATACACATCTTTTTAGCCTGTCTTGATGCTCTCTCCACTCCCATTGTTTTGTTTCTTAAAGACTGGATTAGTTGTAAGTATTCGCATTCCAACCATTATTCATGTAAATTGAGTCTGTGTCTTATAAGTTCTGTTTGTGAACAGAATTCCCACTCACCTGAAGAAGGGGCTCAGAGCCTCGAAAGCTTGTGTGGCTTTTGCTACCAAATAAACCTGTTGGACTTTAACCTGGTGTTGTTAAACTTCTTACTCCCTTCAGTCCACAGGGTCGGGCTGCCACCTCCCAGTTAGTGGGGAGCTGTTGTACACCCCGCTGGAGTGAACCACACCTGGTGGGAGGAAGAGGCTCGCAGCCCGGAGACTTCAGTCCCGGCCCGCGAATAGGATGTAAATGCCGATTATAATATTTAAATCAGATCTGCGCCGATTTCCAGCGCGGAGCTGACGACGCCACAAATCTGGACCACGGAGATGCGCAGAGGATGTGGCTCCCCACGGAAAGCCCCCCAAATGGCCTCTGATTCTGTCTCGCTGCCTATTTGGCTGCTGGAGCAGCGCAGCGGGCAGGGAGAATCACCCCCAGGGGCTTTAAATGAATTGCCAACTTAAACGTTCCACACACAGGGGAATTTCACAATAACTTCATTGCAGTGTTAATGTGAGCCTTACTTGTGACTCACAAATAAACTTTATTTCTTATTTTATCTGCCAGTCAGGAAGCGGAGGTAGTTTTAGCAATCTATGATTGTATTGTTGGATATTTGAAAGAAGTTACAGGCCAGGATTCTCCAGCCATTCACGCCGTGGCATTCCCTGGTCTTGCTGATGGTGCACCCCCTGTGGTGGGTTTCCTGGCGGTGTGGATTGGCTTCAATGGGAATTCCCATGGAAAGGGGCGCAACTCGAGGATCCACCACCAGCGAACGGCGTGTCACATACCCCTGCTGAGAAAAATGCTGAGGGGAGGCCAGAGAATCTCACCCATAGATTTAAGTCAGTCAAATTGCTGTGTAAGAAAATTTTAAAACTCGAGTTAGATTCATGTTAAATAAAGGTGTTTGCATGGATGGAGGTGTTGCTTTGATTTTACACTTTGCCCCTACTGTGCTGAGAGAGTTTGAAGAACAAGTTCTCCAAAGGACAAATATAATAATGCATTAAAATAATGCATCCCACCCCCCCCCCCACCAAAGATACATCTTACCCGCCTCCCTCCTCCACCCCACCCCCTCAGAGAACGATCTAGCCTCACTCCCCCCACCCCACGAATAGTCTGGCCTCACTCACCGCCCCCTCCACCCCCCCCACCCCCCCCCCCCCCCCCCCCCCCCCCCCCGCCCCCAGACAATGATCTGGCCTCAGTTGCCCCCGTCTCCGAGAATGGTCTGGCCTCACTCACCCCACCCACCCCCAGACAACGATCTGGCCTCACGCACCACCCCCCCCCCCACCCCTGCCGCCCCGCACCACAGACAATGATCTGGCCTCACTCATCCCCCCTCCACCCAGAGAATGGTCTGGCCTCACTCACCCCCCATCCCAAAGGAACATCTGACCCGCCTCCTCCTCCCTCCCCACCAGACAACGATCGGCCCTCCCTGCCCCCCAGACAACGATTGGCCCTTCCCCCCACCACCAGCCAACGATCAGGCCTCCCTCCACCCCCTCCCCACTGGGGATAGATCTGACCTGCCTCCTCCCCGCCCCTCCAACCAGACAACGATCTGGCCTCACTCCACCCCCTCCCCACTGGAGATAGATCTGACCTGCCTCCTCCCCCTCCCCCCGCCCAACCAGCCAACGATCTGGCCCCACTCCACCCCCTCCCCACTGGAGATAGATCTGACCTGCCTCCTCCCCCTCCCCCCGCCCAACCAGCCAATGATCAGGCCTCCCTCCACCCACCCCCTCCCCCCCCACTGGAGATAGATCTGACCTGCCTCCTCCCCGCCCCCCCAACCAGACAACGATCTGGCCTCACTCCCCCCGCCCCCAACCAGAGAATGATCTGACCCGCCTCCCTTTCCCCCCCCCACCACCAATCTGAGTCAGAGAGCTGATGGAAGCTCTGAACTCGCTCTTCAGCAGCTGGAGCGCCCGATTCAGACTTTTATGCAGCAGGTTCATTTTGGCGCGATTCCGGATCGGCGAACGTGGCAGTAAAGGGAGAAATGCTGATTAAGTTGGGTGGGCAGTTCATTAATTCAATTGAAATGCATGCAAATGCATTTAAAACGCCGTTGTGCCCATTTTGGGCGCGAATCGGATCGCCACCATTCCCCGGTTTCGGTAAAGTGGCCAGCTGCGCGGATGCGGGCGCGGATCACGTTAATGGCCTCACACCCGACTTTACCACGCGCGACGCAATGGTAAAATAGGGCCATTAAGTCCTGAAAAAAAAGTATATTAATATATAAAATATATATATAACATACGTATATAAATTATGACGTTAGTGTCTGGAATAAGTTTCAGCTAAAGTCCATTTGGAATTGGCGATGTATTTTAAGAAGTGTTTATCCTAATTTTAAGAGCCTCCCTGATGCAATGTTGATCCTTAGAAACCCCTTGGAGAAATGACCTCTAACTTTACAGTGGGAAGAATGCAACTTGGCTGGATCAAATGCTTTAGGTAACTATTCCTTAAGGTGACATTTGCAAGTCTCCTGTAAGCTGATGTGAACACTGTCTGTTAGGGATTGCAGAATTCAGGGCAGATTGAAAATCTGGAGTCATGTTCCACCACCTCTGGTACATCATGCTTTTAGCTAGGCTTTTTAACTGAAGTTCTTTTGAGGCTTTAACCGAGGCACAGAGGAGTCAGGCTACATGTAACATACAATTTTTTGATGTTCATACTCTTCACTCCCCCCTCCCTCCCTTCTCCTCGTTCTCCCATCCTCACCTTCTCCTCCTTTCCCCTCCTCATCGGGAGGAAGACACGTGGGTCACAGCTAGGAGGAGTAAATGTCAGAAGGGTAACGTACCAGAGAGTACTCCAGTGGCTGTCTCTCATAATAGGAAGGGCTCGGCGACAGGTGTGAGAGGGGTGGGGAGTGAGCAATTAGTGGAGGGGTCACCTGTGGTGGTCCCACTCCAAAACAAGTATATTGTTTTGGATAGTGTGGAGGAGGATGACTCTCCAGGGGTAAGCCACAGTGACCAGGTCACTGGCACAGAGTCAGGCTCTGTGGCCTGGAAAGGAAAGAGAGGGGTTAGGAGAGCAATCGTGGTGGGGGATGCATCGGTTAGAGGCACGGACAGGCGATTTTGTGGGTGCGAACGGGACTCCAGGATGGTAGTCTGCCTACCTGGTGTTGGGGTAATGGATGTCTCCAAGCGGATAGGAGGCATCTTAAAAGGGGAAGATAAAGAAACGGATGTCATTGTACACATTGGTGCAAATGACGTAGCTAGGAAGAGCAGGGGGATCGTACGAGAGCAATTCAGGGAGTTGGGAAATAGACTAAAAAGTAGGGCCTCCAGGGTGGCCATCTCTGGGCTGCTCCCAATGCCTCGTGCCAGTGAGGCTAAGAATAGGGAGTTAGTACAATTGAATGCTTGGCTAAAGGACTGGTCCAGGAGGGAGGGCTTCATTTTCCGAGATCAATGGGAAGTTTTCAGGAGAGGACAAGAAGGACGGGTCACAACTAAGTTGGACGGGCACGAATATCCTGGCTGGGAGTTTTGTCAGTGCAGTTCGGGGGGGTTTAAACTCGTATGGCAGGGGGGTGGGGATCAAAATGTTAGGTCTACAAGTGTAGAGGCTGGGGACGAGCTTGGGGCTGGGACAAGGCTGGCAAAGAAGAAGAGCACTCTGGGGGAGGATGACCCCACTGGACCTGGAGATCTGGAGTGCTTATACTTCAATGCAAGGAGCGTAGCAGGTAAGACAGACGAACTTAGGGCCTTAATGCTCACGAGGAATTTGGATGTGGTTGCGGTGACAGAGACTTGGTTGAAAGAGGGACAGGACTGGCAGCTGAATATTCCGGGGTACAAGTGTTTTAGGCGAGACAGAGGAGGGGCCAAAAGAGGTGGGGGAGTAGCAGTATTAGTTGGAGAGCATATTACAGCGGTGCAGAGGGAGGACAATTCAGAGGGGTCGTGTAACGAGTCACTGTGGGTGGAGCTTAGAAACAGGAAGGGCGCAGTCACTATGTTGGGGGTATACTACAGGCCCCCCAACAGCCCAAGGGAAGTGGAAGAACGGATTTGTCAGGAGATACTGGATAGGTGCAGGAAAAATAGGGTTGTTGTAGTGGGAGACTTCAATTTCCCTGGTATAGACTGGAAATCGCTGAGAGCTGGGACTCTGAATGGGGAGGAATTTGTAAAATGCGTACAGGAGGGTTTTTTGGAACAATATGTAGATAGCCCGACTAGAGAGGGGGCTATACTGGACCTAGTACTGGGGAATGAGCCCGGTCAGGTCTTCAAAGTTTCGGTAGGGGAACATGTGGCAAATAGTGACCACAGTTCTGTTAGCTTTAGGATAGTGATGGAAAAGGATGAGTGGTGTCCCAAGGGTGAGGTGTTGGATTGGGGGAAAGCTAACTTTAGTGGGATTAGGCAGAAATTGGCAGCTCTTGATTGGGAGAGGCTGTTTGAGGGTAAATCCACATCTGGCATGTGGGAGTTTTTTAAGGAACAGTTGTTAGGGCTACAGGACAGGCATGTGCCTGTAAAAAAGAAGGATAGGAAGGGTAGGATTCGAGAACCGTGGATAACCAGGGAAATTGAGGGACTGGTCAAAAAGAAAAGAGAGGCGTATGTTAGGTCCAGACAGCAAAAAACGGAGGGAGCTCTGGAGGAGTACAAAGAAAGTAGGAAAGAACTCAAACGGGGAATTAGAAGGGCAAAAAGGGGTCACGAAATGTCCTTGGCAGACAGGATTAAGGAGAATCCCAAGGCATTTTATTCATACGTTAGGAACAAAAGGGTTGTCAGGGAAAAAATCGGACCTCTCAGGGACAAAAGTGGGGAATTATGCTTGGAGCCCAAAGAAGTAGGGGAGATCCTAAATGAATACTTTGTGTCGGTATTCACAAAGGAGAGGGATGTGTTGACTGGGAGTGTCTCGGAGGGGAGTGTTGAACCGTTGGAGAAAATCTCCATTACAAGGGAGGAAGTGTTAGGTTTGTTAGAGAATATAAAGACTGACAAATCCCCAGGGCCTGATGGAATCTATCCAAGGCTGCTCAGGGAGACGAGAGATGAAATCGCTGGGCCTCTGACGCAAATCTTTGTCTCGTCACTGGACGCAGGTGAGGTCCCAGAGGATTGGAAGATAGCTAATGTGGTCCCGTTATTTAAGAAGGGTAGGAAGGATAACCCGGGTAATTATAGGTCGGTGAGCTTGACATCCGTGGTGGGGAAGTTGTTGGAGAAGATTCTTAGAGAGAGGATGTATGCGTATTTAGAAAGGAATAAACTCATTAACGATAGTCAGCATGGTTTTGTGAGAGGGAGGTCATGCCTCACTAACCTGGTGGAGTTTTTTGAAGAAGTGACCAGAATGGTTGACGAGGGAAGGGCCGTGGATGTCGTCTATATGGACTTTAATAAAGCGTTTGACAAAGTCCCTCATGGTACGCAGGTGAAAAAGGTTGGATCTCATGGGATAAAGGGTGAGGTGGCTAGATGGGTGGAGAACTGGCTTGGTCACAGAAGACAGAGCGTGGTAGTGGAAGGGTCTTTTTCCGGCTGGAGGCCTGTGACTAGTGGTGTTCATGATGTGGAGATGCCGGCGTTGGACTGGGGTAAACACAGTAAGAAGTTTACAACACGAGGTTAAAGTCCAACAGGTTTATTTGGTAGCAAAAGCCACACAAGCTTTCGGAGCTCTAAGCCCCTTCTTCAGGTGAGTGGGAATTCTGTTCACAAACAGAGCTTATAAAGACACAGGCTCAATTTACATGAATAATGGTTGGAATGTGAATACTTACAACTAATCAAGTCTTTAAGAAACAAAACAATGTGAGTGGAGAGAGCATCAAGACAGGCTAAAAAGATGAGTATTGTCTCCAGACAAGACAGCCAGTGAAACTCTGCAGGTCCACGCAACTGTGGGAGTTACAAATAGTGTGACATGAACCCAATATCCCAGTTGAGGCCGTCCTGGTGTGTGCAGAACTTGGCTATCAGTTTCTGCTCAGCGACTCTGCGCTGTCGTGTGTCGCGAAGGCCGCCTTGGAGAACGCTTACCCGAATATCAGAGGCCGAATGCCTCGTGGTGTTCCGCACGGCTCTGTATTGGGACCTCTGCTGTTTGTGATTTATATAAACGATCTGGAAGAAGGTATAACTGGGGTGATCAGTAAGTTTGCGGACGACACAAAATTGGCAGGACTTGCAGATAGTGAGGAGCATTGTCAGAAGCTAAAGAAGGATATAGATAGGCTGGAAATTTGGGCAAAGAAATGGCAGATGGAGTTCAATCCTGATGAGTGCAAAGTGATGCATTTTGGTAGAAATAATGTAGGGAGGAGCTATACGATAAATGGCAGAACCATAAAGGGTGTAGATACGCAGAGGGACCTGGGTGTGCAAGTCCACAGATCCTTGAAGGTGAAGTCACAGGTGGAGAAGGTGGTGAAGAAGGCATATGGCATGCTTGCCTTTATAGGACGGGGCATAGAGTATAAAAGTTGGGGTCTGATGTTGCAGATGTATAGAACGTTGGTTCGGCCGCAATTGGAATACTGCGTCCAGTTCTAGTCGCCACACTACCAGAAGGACGTGGAGGCTTTGGAGAGAGTGCAGAGGAGGTTTACCAGGATGTTGCCTGGCATGGAGGGGGTTAGTTATGAGGAGAGATTGGGTAAACTGGGGTTGTTCTTCCTGGAAAGACGGAGGATGAGGGGAGACTTAATAGAGGTGTATAAAATTATGAAAGGCATAGACAGGGTGAACGGTGGGAAGCTTTTCCCCAGGTTGGTGGTGATGTTCACGAGGGGTCATAGGTTCAAGGTGAAGGGGGGGAGGTTTAACACAGATATCAGAAGGACATATTTTACACAGAGGGTGGTGGGGGCCTGGAATGCGCTGCCAGGCAAGGTGGTGAAGGCGGACACACTGGGAACGTTTAAGACTTATCTCGATAGCCATATGAACGGAGTGGGAATGGAGGGATACAAAAGAATGGTCTAGTTTGGACCAGGGAGCGGCATGGGCTTGGAGGGCTGAAGGGCCTGTTCCTGTGCTGTATTGTTCTTTGTTTGTTCTCATATACCTCCCTCCCTGACCTCCTTGTTTAGAGACAACAGAACTGTTGCGTTAATGTATAAAAATATTTCATTGATTGTTGTCTTAAAGAGGAAAATATATTTTGTGAGAAATTTGAAAAGATGAGGCAATTAAACAAAATGTCATGGGGCGGCTGCTGAGTAAAATGTTTCGTCAAATGTTTACATAGTATCAAAGTTTTGTATTTATAACATTATTTTTGTTCATAAAAGTATTCCATAAAATGTCACAGAATTCTACTAATGTTTCATTAAAACATTAAAACAAAACATTTAAATATGGAATAATACAAATACCTTTTGAAACATCAAAGCAGAAGAGTGAAATATAAGGTAAATAAAAATGAAGGAAGCAAGACAGAAGCATACTAATAATAAACACATTGAAATTTTCCACAGCCCAAAATGTGAACTCTCCTTTGCTCAACCTCATGCAGGTTTCCAAATCATTGTCCACGAAGTTCTGACCACTCATCTTCCCAATTAAATTTGCAGTTTCCATATTCTAAATTAAAACATCCGAACACTTATAAGCATGCCACACGTAAAGTTATATAATAATTTAATGCAGATTTAAATTGGAGTTCCACAGATTTGAAACAAACAACAAAACTTATGTCCATTTATATATATATTAAATAATACTCATCTTCAATCAGAAAAATAAAATTAAAAAATTTCTCTATAAATGAGCCAATAACAATAGGATTAACTACTTAAAAGAAATAGCAAAAAAAAATCAACAATCTTCAACGTTCCTTTTCCAAGAGCAGGGAATCCTTCTGCTCTGTTTTCAGTGGAAAACTGCTATTTCCAAGCAAGACCTCAAAGGGAGTTCCCAAGCTTGCCCATCATAAGAGAGGGTGGAGAGAGTCCTCCTGTGTCGCACTGGGGCCTGTGGTGATTGTATCGCTGAAGGCTGAAGGCTGTTGCTCCCATTGGGAGTTGGATGGCAATTTTTGAACACAGGTAAGAGGGCAAAAAAACTTCTGTATTTGGTTGCCTCTGGCTTTCCGCCGTTAATCGGAAGTTATGGGGCATTGTTAACTTGAATAGAGAATTTACCGCATGTAAATTTGGAAATTGGGTTCATGAATGGAACTCTGCCTCCAAAGAGCAAAAAGGTCAATAAGACTGTGGATTTAAATAAAACATTCTTTTCTGTGTAAAAAAAAAACAAAACTGAAAACCAGAAGGAAATGCAATACAATACTTGAGTAATGAGGATGCTAGCATGAGCAGATTCTGATAATGGGCCTGATTTTACCAAACCTTAGGCGCAAAATCGCGGTGAAGTTGGGCGTCGGGCCTACACCGAGACCTGCACCCGATTCCAAGCAGATCGCGGCTTTACCAACACCCGATCCTGGTGCGGGTCCAGCCCGTGCCCAAATCGGGTGGCCCGATGATTTAAATGCATGAGCATGAAGGGGGGGGGGGTGGGACCCAGATCATCTTCTGGTCGGGGGGGTGGTGCTGCTGCCAGTCTGCGGCCGATCGGTGGGGAGGGAGGGGCAGGGGGGTCCGCCGCCACTCTGCGGGCGATCCCTCCTCCCCACTGGAGGAACGAATCCCTCCTGCCGGTGTGGACGTGCGGCCATGCCATCCCACAAAACCTTCAGGATGAAGTTATTCCTCGCTAAGAAGATGAAGCAGAACCGGCCGATTCCACAGTGGATCTGCATGAAAACTGGCTACAAAATCAGTACAAGTCCAAGAGGAGACACTGGAGAAGGACCAAGCTGGGCCTGTAAAGGGATACACCATCACTGGTACACTACCAGCCACAGCCATCTCTCCCGCTCTCTTGCCCCTGCAGGGAAGATAAACTGTCCCCTGCCCCCTCCCTCCCCACCAATTGGCCGCAGACTGGCAGCGGAACCCTCCCCCCGATCAGAGGATGATCTGGATCCCACACCCTCCCCAACCAGAGGATGATCTGGGTCCCGCCCACCCTTCTCCTCCCCCCCACCCCGAGGATGATCGTCAGAGAGCCGCTCTCTCCGCTTTCTGCTTTTTTTTCTTTTGCGCCCGGACGCGCTGTCAGATTTTTTTCGAACTGCGCATGCGCAGTTCAGAGCTCCGATCGGTCCGCCAGCGCTATGCCCCGCCCACAGTGCGAATCGGACCGGAGCCGGCAAAACGGGTATGGGTGCGCTGGAAAGAGGATTCCAGACTCGGATCTATTTGACGCCCAGATTCGGCACTTAGACTCAAAATGGTAAAATCAGGCCCTATGTTTTTACATTGGGTGCTTTGGTTTTGGTTAAATCCTTGGAATGATGCGATACAACATGTAATTGTGAAATGAGAGAAGTCTACATGCATGATGTAACAAGTTAATTTGTGAGGTATTTGTGACGATCAGTTTGTGTGAAGTGGAAGGAACACCAGTGTAAAGAAACCTTCATGGTTATGAAGTAAGCACGGCAGATGAATATTAATGATACACACATTTAGATTTTCCATGGCCCAAAATGTGAACTCTACACCTGACACTTACTGGAATCCGTGACACATGTGGCGTGTGGAGAAATGCAGTGCATGTTGTGTACATGGATCTTCAGAAAGCTTCAGTACAATACCTCACAGGATCCGAAAATGCTGGAAAATCTCAGCAGGTCTGACAGCATCTATGGTGAGAGAATAGAGACAACGTTTGAAGTCGAGATGACCCTTCGTCACAGCTGAATGAAGAGTCATCGAGATTCGAAACGTTGGCTCTATTCTCTCCTCACAGATGCTGTCAGACCTGCTGAGATTTTCCAGCATTTTTCATTTTTGTTTCCGATTCCAGCATCCGCAGTATTTTGATTTTACCAATTAGAATCTGATTGGAGAAAATGAAGCAGAATTAAATCAGGGGGAGGGAAGCAAACTGCTGAGATGGGAAGAAACAATGGGAGTTGAGAGCAGTTCCTCTGCATGTTTGGAATGAGGCAGTGGAGACCCAGAAGGGTTTTGCTCTGGACTCACTCCTGTTAACTGCATAAAACAATGAACAGGATACAGGGCTGGAGGGAGTGATGTAGAAATTTGCAGACAATATTAAAATAGGAAGCGCAGTACTGAATTCTGAGGATCAAAGCAACGTGGCTGAGATAAATGGGCCAATGAATAACAATGGAATTTAATGTCAGTAAGTGTGAGGTTTTACATTTCACTGAAAAAATATTTTGAGTGGGGGAAATTTGGATGATATCAAGAAGCTGAAGGGTTTGGGGATTCCGGCTCCCAACATTAAAAACAGCTCCTCAAGTGGATAAAGATAAAGAACCAATAAGATCCTGACTATGATGGCAGTCATAGAGTCGTAGAGGTTTACAGCATGGAAATGGGTATTCGGCCCAACTCGTCCCTGCTGCCCAGTCGGTATAGAACATTAAAGTCAAGATATAATGGTGAATCTAAATAAAACCTCCGTAAACCCACAGTGGACAAATATGTGTGGATTTTAGGAAGATGTTGCTGCAATCGAGAGGATACTGTTAGCGCGAGTGAACAGATACCACACCACTCGCACCCAGAGCCAAGATCGATAACGGCACAGTTTATTATAGTTTTTTACGTCGACGGAGGTACAATCAGGACACAGACAAGACAGTCCCGCAAAGTACTCTGCCTGCCTGCCAAAACGGAGTATAGTTATAGTAACGATCTGTTTTGATATGTAAATGGTTTGTGAGTGGTTTCCTGATATAATCATCCTGTTTCAATAGGTTTGTGGGTGTGGAGTTTGATGTGTAAATGGTTTTCTTTTATAGTTATCCCGTTAATGGGTTTTCTGGTCTAGAGTTTTAATATGTAAAGTTTGGTTTAAGAGTGTGATAATTGCTTTATGTCTCTGAATTCCTTTGGACAATGGGTGTTTGATGGGATGTCAGGAAGTTTTCCAGGTCTCAAGATATTTTCTGAATAGCATATTGATGCGAGTTCCTGAGTCTTTGTCAACCTGGTTTCTGTGTTTAAAAGATGCCTGCTTGCCTTACTCACACCTTTCTGGCTGAATGCTGTCCTGTTTTGCTTCATTTATTGAGTTATAGTTTAAGAAATATTCTAATCCTAATACCCACAAAATTTATGCCCGCCTACAGTCCCCCCTGTCGGTCAAAAGTGAATTTTTGTTGTTTATTTCCTTTTCACTTTTCTAACCGATCTTTCTCCCCTTTATTATATTTTGTGTCCGGTGCTTCCTGCCTCCGTACGCTGCAGTCGTACAGTTTAGGGGAGTCCCGGAGTTTGTCAAATCATGTGTAGGCGGGAGTAATCATCCCGCTTGGCTACCTGCCCCATCATACCAATTGTTCTAACTAAGTTCTTATGTGCTTTCATTCTCTTCCGCTGGCGGTAGGTATAACATGTAGCCAATCCCCAGGAAAGGGCTAAGATGAGTTGGATGACCACCAGTGTGTGCGATGTAATTCGGACCCAGGGGTGGATGTTTACATTTAGACCCCAGTCCCACACCTTCTGTACCCATGTTTGACTTCGTAACGCCGTCTCGGTATCTTGTTCCAAGGTTTTGATGTGTGACTGTAACCGGTGGTATAATCGGACGGAATGTCCTACTTTAAGTCGGAGCTCCCTTAGGACTTCGGTCAGGTGTGGGATGGGGGCTTGCTCGGGTTCTTGGTAGTCTCTTAGGTTGTCTTTTAGGGGGTCTGTGGCATTAAAGGCTATGGTCTGCCTATTTCGAATATTGGTGATGTGAGCTTGACCTATAGTGACTGGCTTGCGAGGGGTAAAACAGAAGTTAGGGTCGGGGATTGGGCATGTTAATCCGTTATATGTGAATGATGTACGTGTGGTGGCTACACAGTATCTACCCCGCCCCCCGTATCCTGCCCGGGCGAAATGTGGGTCTACGGGTATAATCTCTAAGGTGCAGTCCTGTGTTCGGTTAAACCCACATTCTGCTGCCTCTCCTTGTCTCAGTGGGTGAGGACAGATGGTGACCTCTCCCCTCTGCTTGCACCCTGCGAGAGAAACACTGGACATTATGCCATGTTTGGAGATGGCCATGTTTTCGGTTATGTGGTAGCGGAGGGAAGCATTGCCCCTAACAACACCAATATTTTCAATTCGGAAGATGGGGAATGGTCCAGCGTCCTGTGTGACCGTTGGAATTAGCAGAACCATTCCTATCCCGGTGCCCTCACTAACCTCGCAGTCGGGGATTACTGGATATACTCGTGTCATCCCCTTCAGGGTCCGGTCATCCAGCACCCCCTTCTGATCTGCGAGTTGCGCTAGTTGGGCGCTGTCGATCCAATCGGGCACTTCCCCCCTGTGTACCTGGTCCAAATTGTGTCGTATTTGTGCCACCATCCACTGACCATATGCATGGCATAACTGTCCCTGTTGTACCCGGGCAGTGTCTTCCCTTTCCCTGTCTATGAGGCGATTGATAGTTCGGGCATGTGCTTCTAACACTGCAATCCCATCTAGTTGGATATGGGCGCCCGCTTCCCCTAAGAATGCTTGTTCCGCCTGCTGGTCTAATGACCGCTGTAATATGTTTTTCATTACCCCTTTCAGCTGTTCAATTTTACTGTTGAGGCCCTGGATGTCAATGGAGTTAATCATTGTGTCTCCTGTATTCAGCCCTGTGAGCATATCATTGATAATACCCCGTTTGCTTCGGTATGTGTTGGTGTTTATGTTTCCCCTGTAGTGTGTGGCCCCCATTGCGTCAATGGCCCGTTTTATGGTCTCTCTCTCTAACATCTGATACAAGTTCTGTACCTGTTCTGAGCAATGCCTGGGTACCTGGATTCCTGAAATGTCGATCAGGACAGGTACCACCTCATGTTTTACGTTGTCGTACACAATTTCCCCCTCGTTCCACAACACCAGTCCTCCCTCCGGTCCCCTGCTTTGCAAGGGACAGGGTAAGATTTCGGGCCTTGTGGTCGTGGGGGCCCGCGTTGGAAGCGGTGCAAAACATACATACAATGAGACTGCGGGAGCCTCAACAAGTCCGTAATAGCCGCAAATGTCCATGTTTGAATTCAAAGTGTCCTGTGGTCGGGCCTCTTGTGGGTTGTCGGGGAGGGCGCAGAGAGTCCCAAAAACGCACTGGTCTCTGTTCTGGAGGTCCCGCTGTTGAATGCATGTTCGGAGTCCTTCTAAAGTGCAAGTGAAGCAGATCTCGTTGATACCCGGGTAAACTTGTAGCCATGCGTTAAGATAAGTTCTACTGTTCATAGGGTCCGGTCCAGCTGGCACACATAGTGCCTCGGATGTGTTGAAGGCTATCCCATGGAATCGCGGGTAGATGGGGTGTTCTTCGGGTGCCACACTCGTCAGGAAGGTCGCCGCGAGGATCATCCTCCAAGTGGTCCACATGGTTCTGGAGAGGGGTTGGGGGAGGATATATAAAACCTGGTGGCCGCCAGTCGTTAGGTTCATATTAGGTGATGAACTTGTCTTACTTATCTTATTCTTATTTCTATCTACATATATACATTCATGCCTCGGTTGGCATATAGTTCCTTTAGTGTTGGAAAATAAAGGTTGTTATTTCGATTTCCGCTGTAAGGACAAAGATGGTTAAGGGCCAATACGTGGAGTGGACGGAGCATCCTCTGTCCTTTCAGTCAGTCTGCTCTGTCCTCTTTCCCCGTGGTGATAGGATTTTAATTGCGACCAATGATTCCATCGGCCTTTTCCTTTCACATCGACACACGCACATGTATCGCTGGTAAGGATAACCTCGTGGGGTCCCATCCATTTCGGTGCAAACCCGGGTCGGTCTGGGGCAATCCGAATCAAAACCCTATCCCCTACTCGAGGGAGGGTGGGGGTATGACTGACATTTTCCTTTTTAGCCTGGTCTCTAATGGCTTGCTGGTCCCTGGCTGTGTGGTGCAGGTCTCGGAGTTGTGAATCTAAGTGTTGCACATATCGTTTGAGCTTGTCCCGGAGGGGTGTCATTTCTTCCCCTCCCACGGCGATGTTTTCGGGGAGTCGCATTGCTCTCCCGGTCATTAGTTCGAACGGGGTGAGCCCTATGGTTCGACCTGGGGTGGCCCGTAGGCGCATCAGGATACAGGGAAGGACATCTACCCACCCCTGACCTGTTTCTGCGATAGTTTTTGCTATCGTGTTCTTGAGGGTGCGATTCATTCTCTCTACCATTCCAGCACTCTGGGGGTGGTATGGTATATGGAACCGCTGTCGGATCCCTAAGGTTTTACATGCGTGTTTCATTACCTTGCCTGTGAAGTGTGTCCCCTGGTCGGAGTCCAGTTGTAACGGGACTCCCCATCTGGGTATTATCTCATATGCTAAGATGTGGGCTACAGTGGTTGCCCCGCAATCCCGGGTTGGGAAGGCTTCTACCCATCGGGTGAACTGGTCAATGAGGACCAGGCAGTACTTCTTCCCACGACTGGTGGGTAGAGGGCCGATGAAGTCAATTTGGAGGTTTTCCCAAGGTCCCTTTGGCCTGGGTTGGTTTGCTAGTTTAACCTTCAGGGGCCGGCCAGGGTTATGCTGTGCGCATATGATGCATCTTTGGCAGTGCTTAGCTACATCCCGCCCCATCCCTGGCCACCACCAATCTCCTGATAAACGAGCTAGGGTCCCATCCCGTCCGGAGTGGTTTGGTTCGTGGTGGAGTCGAAGTAGTTCCGCCTGTATGAATGAGGGGGCGACTACTTGATGTCCTTTCCTCCATATACCATCTTCGTCTAAGGACGCCCCGGTCTGTTTCCACTGCGCCACCTCGTCTGGGTCAGCGCTACCCTGTAGTTTATGAACATCCATCTCTTCCATGGGGGAAGAGGTGATGGCAGCTACCTGTGGGAGGGCTTCCCCTGCTGCAGCTTTAGCAGCGGCATCTGCTAGTTGGTTCCCCTTCTGCTCTACAGTCCTTGTCTTTTGATGGGCTTTTATTTTAATTACGGCTGCTTCTGAGGGTAGTCTGGATGCTGTGGCCAGGTCTCGAATTATATTTTCATGTTTTATGTGTCCCCCCGCTGCGGTAATGAATCCGCGCCTATTCCATGCTATCATATAGTCGTGAACCACCCCGAACGCATATTGACTGTCCGTGTATATGTTTACCCTTTTGTCCCTTCCTGCGCTAAGGGCCTTTGTTAATGCTATAAGCTCGGCCACTTGAGCAGAGGTCTCCCCCCCCCATGGTGCCCTTTGCTATTAGTGTTCCTTCCTGATCTACCACTGCCCATCCTGTGCGGTACTGTCCCTCCACCTGCCTTCGGGACCCGTCTACGTATAGTATTATATCGGGGTTCTCCAGTGGCTGATCACTAATCCCATCCTCTGTATCCATGTCTGGGTTAATCGGACAGTGATGTGGACTGCCGTCTGGAAGGAACCCCTCTGCTGGGTTTCTTCCGGTATCTCGTACGATTTTAATAGATTGGTCCTGAGGAAGGAGCACTGCCTCCCAAGTTGCCCTTCGAGCATCTGAAACAGTTCGGAGTCGACCTGTGTTTAATAATTCTACTATTGTATGTTTTGTGTGCAGGATGATCTGTCCTAACATAGTAATGGGTTCGCACACCCTGACTGCCCATGCGGCACAGTCCAGGGCTGCCACACATTTGTGTAGTCCTTTGGCTATCGGGGACTGCCGCACCGAATAATATGCTACAGGTCTCATGGTGCCCCCACTTTCTTGAGTCACAACGGAGCTATAGAATCCGTCCTCCGCATTATAAAAAAGATGGAACGGTTTCGCTATGTTGGGCAGGCATAAGGCTGGGGCCGCTAATAATTCTGATTTCAGGTGGGAGTATGCTGTTTCTTGTTCGGGTCCCCATTCAATGATTTCTGCCCCCGGCCTCCCCCCTTTTACCAATCGCTGGATAGGTTCTGCTATGGATGCAAACTGATCGATGAAATTCCGACAGTAATTAAAGAGTCCCATTACCCTACGCACCCCCCTAACTGTGTTCGGACGGGTCATGTTGGCAATTGCTGTTTTTCGGTCCGTGGGGAAGGGTTTTCTTTCCCTGACTTATGTAATGCCCCAGATATCGGACCTCTGGTTTTGCGAGTTGTGCTTTGGTTGGGTTAACCTTAAATCCTGCTGTTTGTAAGCCCCGCAGGATTACTGACAGGGCTCCCAAATGCCCCGTCGGGTTAGTGGAGGCGATCAAGATGTCATCCACATATTGGAGAAAAGCGCTCTCATAGGGGGATAAGTTACAATTTTCGAGGGCTTTGCTCATAACCCGGTGGAATATGTTGGGGCTATTGTGGAATCCCTGGGGGAGACGGGTCCAGGTGTACTGTCTACCTCCACAGGTGAAGGCAAACTTCTCCTGGGAGTCTGGGTGGAGTGGAATTGACCAGAATCCGTTTGCTATGTCTAGCACGGAGAAGATACAATATTCAGGTCGCAGTCCGTTAAATATAGTGGCCGGGCTCGCAACGATAGGGTGTTCCTTTGGGGTGACCTTATTCAGGGCGGTATAGTCGATGGTTAGTCGGTAGTTCCCGTCTGGCTTACGGACGGGCCACATCGGGGAATTTGTGTGGGACACGGTGGGTCTCAGGATGCCCCGTTTAACCAAAGCCTGGACGATTGTTTCGGTTGCCTGTAACGCCTCGGGTTTTATGGGATATTGTTTATGAGGGGCATGGGCTGGTCCTTGTATTTGTAAAGGAAGGATTGTGACGAGACCGCAGTCTTGCTTGCCTGTCGCCCAGACCCGGGGGAGTGCTTGACATAAGAGTCCCACTAGTCCCTCCTTCTTCCAGTCTCGGGCCGTTGGAGCCGGAGCCCCCATGCCTATGGCTGCTACGTTCTTATTAGGGACCCAGTATCCTTGGATCCCGCTCTTGTGTTCTTTCCTTGCCGTCCACAGCAGGCGCTTATTGAAAGCGTCCACCACTGCTCCTAACTCTCCCAGGAGGTCTATTCCCAAAATTGTCCCTTCTTCATTTGGGCCCACCCAGAAGTGTACGGGGAGTATGATCCCCTCTACCTCAAGTAACACTGCTTCGCTCTGATATGCTATAGTCCTAACCCCCCCTATTCCTACTACTACTATGGAACGGTGGGTGGTGGGTAGTGCCATGTTGGTGAGGGATATCGAAGCCCCCGTATCTATTAATATTTTGCATCGCCGGCCCCCTAACGATGCATTCACCCAGATACGGGGGTCCGTTCCCGGGGCGGGGGCCGATGCCACTCATGCAGATTTTTGTGCCGCCAAGGTTTGTATAATGTCCAGCAGCTGCTGGTGGCTGAGGTGCGCTGGGTCCGAAACCACCTCATTCTCCCTTATATCTGGGGCGCTTGCCGGGGTTTTCTCCAGTCTCTTCGGGGGCGCTCCCTTTCTCCTTGGGATCCTTCTGTCTTTGCAGGTAGATTCGGTGTGTCCGATTCTGCCGCACTTATTACATGTATTAGGAGGGTGCGGGATTATAGCTCGGCATTCCCTTTTGAAATGGCCTAATTCCCCGCACCTGTAGCAATTTCCTCCTTCAGTTCCTACCGCTGATATCCCTGCTCTGGCGCCCTGTGTTTTCCTTTGCTGGTTGTCTACAGTGACAGCCCAGTTTTCTAATTCATCGAAGGTGTTAAAGTTTACCAATCCTGTCTTTAGGATAGCTTGGTGTGCTGGGCTCAGCCCATCCCTATATAACTGGAGGAATGCCGGGTTCTGTCTATCTGCATCTGGCATTCCTCCGTGGGCTACAAAGGCATCGAATTTTCGTCACCCGTATTCCTGAGCCCCTTCCTCCTTTTTCTGCGTTACTCCTACTATTACACTCCAACTCACGGGGACCTCCCCCATGGTCAGGATGATATCGTTTTTAAAGCCTGTCAGAGCCTGTTCCTGCTCCCGGCGGCTCCCGTCTAGGTCTGCACACCAAGTCCCATTCTGGTGTTCTGCCCGGAGCCGAGCCCAGTGATTCTTGGGCATCTTGGCTCTTACTAACCCTGCTATATCTCGGTTGTGTAAGTTGTGGCACAGTTGCATCTCTTTCATCTTTTGCCAAAAAATTGCGTTACTGTGCCTGGGCTGCAGGGTTGGGAGCTTTTCTAGTAATTTCATAGTGTCCCCTGGCGAGAGTGACACATAAGTCATTTTAATTTGGGCCTGCCTTCCTCGCCCGTCTCTCCCTTGTCCCCCTGGGATACATTCGATCTTAAGAGGTGCTGCTTTGGCGTTTGGGGGATCGGTGGTTACCGGGGGACTCCCCCCTGTTGGGCACCGAGGACTTGTCTCGTCTATTAAGCACTCCCAATCGGGACATTCCTCGTATGGGGCTTCACGGGAGAAGTCGGTCAGTGCCGGCAACACGGGGTTAATAGCCATCACAGCAGCATGCTTTTTCTGTTCAGCCTTTTCTTGTTTATCCTGAACGTATTTATGGACTCGCCCTGCTAGGGTGAGGTGTGCCTTTAGTATGAGGATCCAAGCCTTATCATCCTTGTTCCTCTTTTCCGTTGCCCACCATTCCCGTTGGCTCTCAAGGGGGTCTTGGGGTTTCCACCCTGTTTTAATCATGCTTTTAATTAGGTTCTTGTTTTTATCTGCTAGATAGCGGGTGAGGGACCCTTCCGGCCCCCATTCAAAAATGGTCTCAATGCTATCCATGTCGAATCTCTTAGCTAAGATCAGTGGTGTACTAATCCTGGTTTGGTGCTTCCCACAGATACTTGTGTAGGTATCCCTGGGGTTCCTGGTTTGGTGTTTCCACTGTCAGTACCTTTAAACCTTCAGCAGTAACACGCAGAGCCCGTCCTGCATGTAACGGGGAGATCACCGCTCACAGAGACAGGGGGAGGGGGGCTCTGACCACGACTACAGGGGCCGGGGGCCACTCTTTCCTGACCAAATCCTACCGCTAAATCAATCCACAGAGGCTCGCCGTTTCCCTATCTCCCCGGGAATCACCCTGACCTGGGTGCGGACAAGCGTGGGATTGACCGCAGGTAGGAGTTCCCCCGGCGTGTAGCCGTTCTTTCGCGCTACCAGAGGTCTCCTGCTTGTAGTGCCCGAAGCACTCACAGAGGCTCCAGACTTAGTAGCGCCCGGACATGTAGCAGACTCCTCGCGGATCTGTTTCCAGTGGCCCAGACTTTCGCGCCTGCAGAGGTCCTACCCGACTTGCAGCGCCCGGACTTAAACCGAACTTCGTGAGTCCGCGTTCATTGGCCCTAACCCTGGACGTCCTCCCGGCCTCCCGGCCACTTAACCCTTGTCTTCCTTAGGTACCTTTTGGGTCAGCTAATGTCTGGTCGGGTCCGCTGTCAGGGATACACGGAATGCAACAGTACACAATCAATTACAATTCGCGACCCCGCTCACCCGCCCAAAGAAGAACCTACCCCGCTGTGCAGCTCTCGATCGGGCTCTGTTCACAAGTTCAGATCGTGGCAGCCGTGGAACACCGCTGGCACTGGGAATTCCCGCGGACTTTAAATGAGTAAAGATACTCACCCAGTGTTTGAGAGGCGATGTTCCAGCGGCGGTCACTATCCCGGACGAGCCCCCAATTGTTAGCGCGAGTGAACAGATACCACACCACTCGCACCCAGAGCCAAGATCGATAACAGCACAGTTTATTATAGTTTTTTTACGTCGACGGAGGTACAATCAGGACACAGACAAGACAGTCCCGCAAAGTACTCTGCCTGCCTGCCAAAACGGAGTATAGTTATAGTAACGATCTGTTTTGATATGTAAATGGTTTGTGAGTGGTTTCCTGATATAATCATCCTGTTTCAATAGGTTTGTGGGTGTGGAGTTTGATGTGTAAATGGTTTTCTTTTATAGTTATCCCGTTAATGGGTTTTCTGGTCTAGAGTTTTAATATGTAAAGTTTGGTTTAAGAGTGTGATAATTGCTTTATGTCTCTGAATTCCTTTGGACAATGGGTGTTTGATGGGATGTCAGGAAGTTTTCCAGGTCTCAAGATATTTTCTGAATAGCATATTGATGCGAGTTCCTGAGTCTTTGTCAACCTGGTTTCTGTGTTTAAAAGATGCCTGCTTGCCTTACTCACACCTTTCTGGCTGAATGCTGTCCTGTTTTGCTTCATTTATCGAGTTATAGTTTAAGAAATATTCTAATCCTAATACCCACAAAATTTATGCCCGCCTACACCTCAAATTCCTAGCTAGAAAACCACCGACAGCAGAGTTTTCACTCCAGAGAGAGAGGCAAGACTGCTTCCAGTCTTGAGTTGAAACAGATTCTAACTGACCAGCAACCAAAACCGAAAGGACAAAACTCTTGGGAGAGGAAAAAAAACTATCCTACTTGACCTTTCAATCATTCTGCCCACGACAATCCAAAATGTCAGAAACTCCCTGAAAGGGCATTAGGTCAAGATTTAAAAAAAACATTTCAACCATTTAGCTGAAATAAAAGGTTCTCTAATCAGACAGCCGATGCCACAATAAAAAAACAAAGCTGCTTATAACTGCAATGAACATATTAAAAACTACATTTCTTAAAGTCACAGTAGCATCACACCTTCCACTGAGATCCAGCTCACAAATACCTGGGAAGTCTCAGTGTGGACAGATAATGACGTCACAACAGTGATTACATTTCAAAGGTTCTTCTGTGGCATGAAAAGAGCTTCAGATCAACTACAGTTGTGAAAGACATTCGATAAATGCACTTGCAGCTGTTTTCTTGAAGTTGATTGTGAGGGTGTGTTCTGTGGTGAACAAAATGTAAATTATTTACCGTGCCATTTTCCAACTTCCTGGAAGGCTCTGAAAGAATTGACAAATAATCAGTTGTGACCCCATTATTGGATTCATGAGTTATCCACGTGCTCACTATTAGAGCTCAAATTCAGAGCTCCTGTACATTATTCAACTGATTCAACAGTGAATCAGATCCAATCTCCAACCCAAGGAGCTGAAACTAAATACACAAACTCCGCCTGTCTCACCAGTGAGTCTAGTTTTGATTAATTTAACCTAATCGCAGTTACGATATTTCTGCAATAATGATATTCTCCTTGTTCGTTGAGAAGCTTATTTGCTGACACATTGGATAACAGGCTCCACCCTGTTTCTTTAATGTGAGGTGTAAAACTGTAATTTTTAACATTTTCTCTCCTTGCTCTTCATATCTTTTCTTCCACTCACTGGACAACTTTGTTTTACAATCTGTTTTAAATTTACAGCTGACTTAGTCGCGATTGTGACTCTATCTCGAGGGAGGTGCGGTCTTTCCAAAGGTGTCACTCGGTACCTGGTGGCGATGGCTGCAGCGGATCTGCTGGTTGTCATTATTCGGGTCATACTGGAGAAAATTAATCCCTTCAAACTGAGCGTTGTATTATATTACAGTCGTCATGCCTGTGGCATCAGAGAAGTTATTGCTACCGCAGTTGTTAGCAGCTCTGTCTGGCTCACAGTCGCCTTCACCTTTGACCGAATGGTGGCCATTTGCTTCCAGAAACTGAAGATGAAATACTGCACTGAGAAAACAGCAGCCATCGTTATCACAACGGTGAGTTTACTGTGTTTACTAACCAAAATCCCGGTGTTTTTTAAGTATGACCCCTATTACTTCAGGGTATCATACGAGTACTACTATTATTCTGTGTGGAAAGTCTTTGACTGGACGGACCGCATTTTAACTCCAGTGCTCCCCTTCGTGCTGCTACTGCTGCTCAATACTCTCACTGTCAGGCACATCCTGCTGGCCAGTGCAGTCCGCAGGAAACTGAGGGGACAGCGAAACGGGGGGGAGCAGAATGACCCAGAAATGAAGAATCGAAGAAGATCCATCATTTTACTCTTCACCATATCGGGCAGCTTTCTCCTGTTATGGGTGACACGTGTTGTATTTCTATCGATTCAACGAATCACTGGAATGTTTGGTTTCTTGTCAACTGATGGACTTGTAACCGATATGATGGGATCAATGCTCCAGTTATCCAGTTCCTGCACCAACACATTTATTTACGCAGTCACACAGAGGAAGTTCAGAGAGGAGGTGATGAATGCTGTGAAATATCCCTTTACTGTCATCTGGAATTTCATTAAATGATGGGATGAAATCTGGAAAATTTAAACACGGAGAGGGTAGCAAAGTTACGGTTCCTGTCCAGCTCAACTCCTGTTGAATAAACATGTCCAAAGGGCTTTGAAAATGAGAATCAAAATCTTCCTCAAATCTACAAGTTCTGGTCAGGTGGAAGTTTGAAAGTGAATTCTTCATGTTCTGAGAAATAATTGATTTGCGGATATTGCGATGAATTTTATTTTGTCTCAAATACAAAGTTTAAATGAGATCTGGTTATAATATACACATTCTTACTAGTCAAAGGCAAGATTCAAATGACACAGATTTCACTTCTCACTAACTCCACAGAATAAACACTGTGAGTTTGAAAGGATTGGAAGCAACTGATTCCGAGAGAAGCAGAAACATTGAAGCAGCTGTATAGAGATGATGATTGCAGTTGTTGGGAACTGACAATGAAAATAGTTTGAAAACTGCCTTACCAGGGTAAGTGAAGTCTTTGTGAGGAATTTAGAATGGCAACAAACTGAGAGATCCTGGAAAGGAGCAACATGGAGACAATTGCTGAATCATCAACCTGGGGAGAACAAACAGAATTGGGAAAGGGCACTTTGAGCGATCGCACTTGTGCTAAGTTTAGAAAATAGAATGTGAGCAAACATTCTGAAACAGGTAGTACAGCCCATCCAATTCATTCAATGATCAATAGTCATCATCCCATGTGTTTCTGCTGTTCCCATATCTCTTTATCTACATTCCCACAGTCACCAATCAAACATATTGCTCAATGTTCTACACTGTATATTCCTCTGGCAATGTGGAATGGTCAGAGAGCTGACTGCAAGACATTGCTGTAAGCCAGGCTCCTGATGCTGCCGCTCTGTTACTCCTTTGGGAGAGATTCTCACTGCTCAGCCAGGAAGAAACCTCAGGAACTGGCCTGGAAATGTTCACAAATATATATTTAAAATGCGGAATGTTCTCTACCCGTGTCCCCATCTGTGGGATTCTTAGTCTCTGGTATTGATGTCCCCCTGGACTTTCACATGGTGGTCACCACCAATTAACTGATGGCTCCTCACAAGATGCAGAGCTGCCCCACCATTGAAAAAATGCCAAGAGCCCAATGAATTGACACCTATTTGGGACAGTGTCTCGATATAAACATATAATTCCAAATACGCACATCCTCGATGTATAAATGTATCACCTGCTCCTGTCCAAGTCTCTTCCATTTAAATCTTACATCCATGTGCCATCAGCCTCTACTGCCTTTTTCCATCAATCCTGTCCCATCTCTTCATAATTTAAAATTGTATCCAATCACCTTGGGAACAAAACAATTGTCCAAGGTTGTATTTCTATCTGTCTTTCTTCACACTGTTAATATTCAGATTACTGTTGTACATTTTGCTGTAATTCGCCCAAACCTAAGAATTAACCACATTTTATCTAAATCGCAGCAAAGTAAAATATAATTGTTGAATGTTGCAAGCTGTTTTTCACAGACAAGGAAAGCCCTGGACAGGAATGAACTGTTGGAAATGATGAAAAACATGAGCATCTCCAGATCACAGCGTGTCCAGATTTAATCCCAAGGGAATGAGTGATTGATGAGGTACAAGAGGAAAAAGAACTTTCCAATTCTGGAGTGTGGAAGTTATTGATTCCATGTGAGGGTTGGAGCAGATAGTCATTACAAGAAGCACTAAACAGGCAAAGACGCACAGGGACTCTCCTGAAATTGAGTTTGAGGGTTGGAGATAGGATGTTGGGCAGGGGATTTAGGGGGTATATGAGGAAAAACCTTTTCATCCAGTGGGTGGTAATGGTCTGGAATGCGCTGCCTGGGGGGCTGGTACAGGCAAGCTACCTCACATCCTTTAAAACATCTCTGCATGAGCACTTGGCATATCATAACATTCAGGGCTATGGGCCAAATGCTGGCTGATGTGATGAGGTGGAAGTTCAGGTGCTTGTGATGTGTTGGTGCAGAGTCGATGGGTCATAGGGCCCCTTCTCTGCTGTCTGATTCTATGACTCTACGTTTTAAAGCATTTGTGGAACTGGTCATGGGGAATATCACAGGATGGGATAAGGGAAGAGGAGATAAAGGCCTGGTTAATCAAAGACAGAAGGAATGAGCAAAGGCACTAAAATCTCCTGAAGGGTGGGTAACATTAGGGCTCACTTTGAATATCTTTGAAAGGTATTTGGAGCTCTAGCCAAGGCCAAAATGGTCAGTCACAAATTAAACATCGATGTTGAGTAACTGCCGAACTGACCACTTGCTCTTGTTCATTAATATCTGGCTTTTGATCACAGTCACTAGAACTTAAAATCAATGGAAACTCTTTGGGCCATAACCACCTGGCTACCCTATGTGGGATTTTGGGGGGTTTCCATTTCCAGCATGTGAGTCGTTACGGAATGTCACTCCACCACTGATTGCCACGCTGAAGACGGGTCTTTGTTTCCAATTCTTTCTTCCAGATATCTGAACTCAGTAAACTGTTTAGACAAGACAACACCTTACAATGGCAGAAAATATCTTGGTGAATCTGTGTTGTATCTTCTCGATTGCAGCAACATCTTCCTAAAATCCACACATATTTCTCCAACTGTGGGTTTACGGAGGTTTTATTTAGATTCACCATTATATCTTGACTTTAATGTTCTGTACCGACTGGGCAGCATGGACGAGTTGGGCCGAATAGCCGTTTCCATGCTGTAAACCTCTACAACTCTCTGACTGCCATCAAAGTCAGGATCTTATTGGTTCTTTATCTTTATCCATTTGAGGAGCTGTTTTTAATGTTGGGAGCCGGAATCCCCAAACCCTTCAGCTTCTTGATATCATCCAAATTTCCCCCATTCAAAATATTTTTTCAGTGAAATGTAAAACCTCACACTTACTGACATTAAATTCCATTGTTATTCATTGGCCCATTTATCTCAGCCACGTTACTTTGATCCTCAGAATTCATTACTGTGCTTCCTATTTTAATATTGTCTGCAAATTTCTACATCACTCCCTCTCGCCCTGTATCCTGTTCATTGTTTTACGCAGTTAACAGGAGTGAGTCCAGAGCAAAACCCTTCTGGGTCTCCACTGCCTCATTCCAAACATGCGGAGGAACTGCTCTGAACTCCCATTGTTTCTTCCCATCTCAGCAGTTTGCTTCCCTCCCCCTGATTTCATTCTGCTTCATTTTCTCCAATCAGATTCTAATTGGTTAAATCAAAATACTGTGGATGCTGGAATCGGAAACAAAAATGAAAAATGCTGGAAAATCTCAGCAGGTCTGACAGCATCTGTGAGGAGAGAATAGAGCCAACGTTTCGAATCTCGATGACTCTTCATTCAGCTATGACGAAGGGTCCTCTAGACTTCAAACGTTTTCTCTATTCTCTCACCATAGATGCTGTCAGACCTGCTGAGATTTTCCAGCTTTTTCGGATCCTGTGAGGTATTGTACTGAAGCTTTCTGAAGATCCATGTACACAACATGCACTGCATTTCTCCACACGCCACATGTGTCACGGATTCCAGTAAGTGTCAGGTGTAGAGTTCACATTTTGGGCCATGGAAAATCTAAATGTGTGTATCATTAATATTCATCTGCCGTGCTTACTTCATAACCATGAAGGTTTCTTTACACTGGTGTTACATCCACTTCACACAAACTGATCGTCACAAATACCTCACAACATAACTTGTTACATCATGCATGTAGACTTCTCTCATTTCACAATTACATGTTGTATCGCATCATTCCAAGGATTTAACCAAAACCAAAGCACCCAATGTAAAAACATTGGGCCTGATTTTACCATTTTGAGTCTAAGTGCCGAATCTGGGCGTCAAATAGATCCGAGTCTGGAATCCTCTTTCCAGCGCACCCATACCCGTTTTGCCGGCTCCGGTCCGATTCGTGCTGTGGGCGGGGCTTAGCGCTGGCGGACCGATCAGAGCTCTGAACTGCGCATGCGCAGTTCGAAAAAAATCTGACAGCGCGTCCGGGCGCAAAAGAAAAAAAAGCAGAAAGCGGAGAGAGCGGCTCTCTGACGATCATCCTTGGGGTGGGGGGGAGGAGAAGGGTGGGCGGGACCCAGATCATCCTCTGGTTGGGGAGGGTGTTGGGGGGGTGGGGTTGGGGGTGGTGGGATCCAGATCATCCTCTGATCGGGGGGAGGGTTCCGCTGCCAGTCTGCGGCCAATTGGTGGGGAGGGAGGGGGCAGGGGACAGATTATCTTCCCTGCAGGGGCAAGAGAGCGGGAGAGATGGCTGTGGCTGGTAGTGTACCAGTGATGGTGTATCCCTTTACAGGCCCAGCTTGGTCCTTCTCCAGTGTCTCCTCTTGGACTTGTACTGATCTTGTAGCCGGTTTTCGTGCAGATCCACTGTGGAATCGGCCGGTTCTGCTTCATCTTCTTAGCGAGGAATCACTTCATCCTGAAGGTTTTGTGGGATGGCATGGCCGCACGTCCACTCCGGCAGGAGGGATTCGTTCCTCCAGTGGGGAGGAGGGATCGCCCACAGAGTGGCGGCGGACCCCCCTGCCCTCTCCCTCCCCACCGATCGGCCGCAGACTGGCAGCAGCACCACCCCACCCGACCAGAAGATGATCTGGGTCCCACCCCACCCCACCCCCCCTTCATGCTAATGCATTTAAATCATCGGGCCGCCCGATTTGGGCACGGGCTGGACCCGCACCAGTATCGGATGTTGGTAAAGCCGCGAGCTGCTTGGAATCGGGTGCAGATCGCGGTATAGGCCCGACGCCCAACTTCACCGCGATTTCGCGCATAAGGTTTGGTAAAATCAGGCCCATTATCAGAATCTGCACATGATAGCATCCCCATAACTCAAGTATTGTATTGCATTTCCTTCTGGTTTTCAGTTTTGTTTTTTATTACACAGAAAAGAATGTTTTATTTAAACCAACAGTCTTATTGACCTTTTTGCTCTTTGCAGGCAGAGTTCCACTCATGAACCCAATTTCCAAATTTACATGCGGTAAATTCTCTATTCAAGTTAACAATGGCCCATAACTTCCGATTAACGGCGGAAAGCCAGAGGTGACCAAATACAAAAGTTTTTTTGCCCTCTTACCTGTGTTCAAAAATTGCCATCCAACTCCAAATGGGAGCAGCAGCCTTCAGCCTTCAGCGATACAATCACCACAGGCCCCAGTGCCACACAGGAGGACTCTCTCCACCCTCTCTTATGATGGACAAGCTTGGGAACTCCCTTTGAGGTCTTGCTTGGAAATAGCAGTTTTCCACTGAAAACAGAGCAGAAGGATTCCCTGCTCTTGGAAAAGGAACGTTGAAGATTGTTGATTTTTTTTTGCTATTTCTTTTAAGTATTGTTGGCTCCTATTGTTATTGGCTCATTTATAGAGTAATTTTTTAATTTTATTTTTCTGATTGAAGATGAGTATTATTTAATATATATATAAATGGACATAAGTTTTGTTGTTTGTTTTAAATCTGTGGAACTTCAATTTAAATCTGCATTAAATTATTATATAACTTTACGTGTGGCATGCTTATAAGTGTTCAGATGTTTTAATTTAGCATATGGAAACTGAAAATTTAAATGGGAAGATGAGTGGTCAGAACTTCGTGGACAATGATTTGGAAACCTGCATGAGGTTGAGCAAAGGAGAGTTCACATTTTGGGCTGTGGAAAATTTCAATGTGTTTATTATTAGTATGCTTCTGTCTTGCTTCCTTCATTTATATTTACCTCATATTTCACTCTTCTGCTTTGATGTTTCAAAAGGTATTTGTATTATTCCACATTTAATTGTTTTGTTTTAATGTTTGAATGAAACATTAGTAGAATTCTGTGACGTTTTATGGAATACTTTTATGAACAAAAATAATGTTATAAATACAAAACTTTGATACTATGTAAACATTTGACGAAACATTTTACTCAGCAGCCGCCCCATGACATTTTGTTTAATTGCCTCATCTTTTCAAATTTCTCACAAAGTATATTTTCCTCTTTAAGACAAAAATCAATGAAATATTTTTATACATTAACGCAACAGTTCTGTTGTCTCTAAACAAGGAGGTCAGGGAGGGAGGTATATGAGAACAAACAAAGAACAATACAGCACAGGAACAGGCCATTCGGCCCTCCAAGCCCATGCCGCTCCCTGGTCCAAACTAGACCATTCTTTTGTATCCCTCCATTCCCACTCCGTTCCTATGGCTATCTAGATAAGTCTTAAACGTTCCCAGTGTGTCCGCCTCCACCACCTTGCCTGGCAGCGCATTCCAGGCCCCCACCACCCTCTGTGTAAAATATGTCCGTCTGATATCTGTGTTAAACCTCCCCCCCTTCACCTTGAACCTATGACCCCTCGTGAACGTCACCACCAACCTGGGGAAATGCTTCCCACCGTTCACCCTATCTATGCCTTTCATAATTTTATACACCTCTATTAAGTCTCCCCTCATCCTCCGTCTTTCCAGGGAGAACAACCCCAGTTTACCCAATCTCTCCTCATAACTAACCCCCTCCATACCAGGCAACATCCTGGTAAACCTCCTCTGCACTCTCTCCAAAGCCTCCACGTCCTTCTGGTAGTGTGGCGACCAGAACTGGACGTAGTATTCCAAATGCAGCCGAACCAACGTTCTATACATCTGCAACATCACACCCCAACTTTTATACTCTATGCCCCGTCCTACAAAGGCAAGCATGCCATATGCCTTCTTCACCACCTTCTCCACCTGTGACTTCACCTTCAAGGACCTGTGGACTTGCACACCCAGGTCCCTCTGCGTATCTACACCCTTTATGGTTCTGCCATTTATCGTATAGCTCCTCCCTACATTATTTCTACCAAAATGCATCACTTCACATTTATCAGGATTGAACTCCATCTGCCATTTCCTTGCCCAAATTTCCAGCCTATCTATATCCTTCTGTAGCTTCTGACAATGCTCCTCACTATCTGCAAGTCCTGCCAATTTCGTGTCGTCCGCAAACTTACTGATCACCCCAGTTACACCTTCTTCCAGATCGTTTATATAAATCACAAACAGCAGAGGTCCCAATACAGAGCCCTGCGGAACACCACTAGTCACAGGCCTCCAGCCGGAAAAAGACCCTTCCACTACCACCCTCTGTCTTCTGTGACCAAGCCAGTTATCCACCCATCTAGCCACCTCCCCCTTTATCCCATGAGATCCAACCTTTTTCACCAGCCTACCATGAGGGACTTTGTCAAACGCTTTATTAAAGTCCATATCGACGACATCCACGGCCCTTCCCTCGTCAACCATTCTGGTCACTTCTTCAAAAAACTCCACCAGGTTAGTGAGGCATGACCTCCCTCTTATAAAACCATGCTGACTATCGTTAATGAGTTTATTCCTTTCTAAATGCGCATACATCCTATCTCTAAGAATCTTCTCCAACAACTTCCCCACCACGGATGTCAAGCTCACCGGCGTATAATTACCCGGGTTATCCTTCCTACCCTTCTTAAATAACGGGACCACATTAGCTATCTTCCAATCCTCTGGGACCTCACCTGCGTCCAGTGACGAGACAAAGATTTGCGTCAGAGGCCCAGCGATTTCATCTCTCGTCTCCCTGAGCAGCCGTGGATAGATTCCATCAGGCCCTGGGGATTTGTCAGTCTTTATATTCTCTAACAAACCTAACACTTCCTCCCTTGTAATGGAGATTTTCTCCAACGGTTCAACACTCCCCTCCGAGACACTCCCAGTCAACACATCCCTCTCCTTTGTGAATACCGACGCAAAGTATTCATTTAGGATCTCCCCTACTTCTTTGGGCTCCAAGCATAATTCCCCACTTTTGTCCCTGAGAGGTCCGATTTTTTCCCTGACAACCCTTTTGTTCCTAACGTATGAATAAAATGCCTTGGGATTCTCCTTAATCCTGTCTGCCAAGGACATTTCGTGACCCCTTTTTGCCCTTCTAATTCCCCGTTTGAGTTCTTTCCTACTTTCTTTGTACTCCTCCAGAGCTCCCTCCGTTTTTTGCTGTCTGGACCTAACATACGCCTCTCTTTTCTTTTTGACCAGTCCCTCAATTTCCCTGGTTATCCACGGTTCTCGAATCCTACCCTTCCTATCCTTCTTTTTTAAAGGCACATGCCTGTCCTGTAACCCTAACAACTGTTCCTTAAAAAACTCACACATGCCAGATGTGGATTTACCCTCAAACAGCCTCTCCCAATCAAGAGCTGCCAATTTCTGCCTAATCCCACTAAAGTTAGTCTTCCCCCAATCCAACACCTTACCCTTGGGACACCACTCATCCTTTTCCATCACTATCCTAAAGCTAACAGAATTGTGGTCACTATTTGCCACATGTTCCCCTACCGAAACTTTGAAGACCTGACCGGGCTCATTCCCCAGTACTAGGTCCAGTATAGCCCCCTCTCTAGTTGGGCTATCTACATATTGTTCCAAAAAACCCTCCTGTACGCATTTTACAAATTCCTCCCCATTCAGAGTCCCAGCTCTCAGCGATTTCCAGTCTATACCAGGGAAATTGAAGTCTGGCACGACAACAACCCTATTTTTCCTGCACCTATCCAGTATCTCCTGACATATCCGTTCTTCCACTTCCCTTGGGCAGTTGGGGGGCCTGTAGTATACCCCCAACATAGTGACTGCGCCCTTCCTGTTTCGAAGCTCCACCCACAGTGACTCGTTACATGACCCCTCTGAATTGTCCTCCCTCTGCACCGCTGTAATATGCTCTCCAACTAATACTGCTACTCCCCCACCTCTTTTGGCACCTCCTCTGTCTCGCCTAAAACACTTGTACCCCGGAATATTCAGCTGCCAGTCCTGTCCCTCTTTCAACCAAGTCTCTGTCACCGCAACCACATCCAAATTCCTCGTGAGCATTAAGTCACTAAGTTCGTCTGTCTTACCTGCTACGCTCCTTGCATTGAAGTATAAGCACTCCAGATCTCCAGGCCCAGTGGGGTCATCCTCCCCCAGAGTGCTCTTCTTCTTTGCCAGCCTTGTCCCAGCCCCAAGCTCGTCCCCAGCCTCTACACTTGTAGACCTAACATTTTGATCCCCACCCCCCTGCCATACTGGTTTAAACCCCCCCGAACTGCACTGGCAAAACTCCCAGCAAGGATATTCGTGCCCTTCCAACTTAGTTGTGACCCGTCCTTCTTGTCCTCTCCTGAAAACTTCCCATTGATCTAGGAAAATGAAGCCCTCCCTCCTGGACCAGTCCTTTAGCCAAGCATTCAATTGTACTAACTCCCTATTCTTAGCCTCACTGGCACGAGGCATTGGGAGCAGCCCAGAGATGGCCACCCTGGAGGCCCTACTTTTTAGTCTATTTCCCAACTCCCTGAATTGCTCTCGTACGATCCCCCTGCTCTTCCTATCTACGTCATTTGCACCAATGTGTACAATGACATCCGTTTCTTTATCTTCCCCTTTTAATATGCCTCCTATCCGCTCGGAGACATACATTACCCCAGCACCAGAGGTGGTGGAACATGACTCCAGATTTTCAATCTGCCCTGAATTCTGCAATCCCTAACAGACAGTGTTCACATCAGCTTACAGGAGACTTGCAAATGTCATCTTAAGGAATAGTTACCTAAAGCATTTGATCCAGCCAAGTTCCATTCTTCCCACTGTAAAGTTAGAGCTCATTTCTCCAAGGGGTTTCTAAGGATCAACATTGCACCAGGGAGACTCTTAAAATTAGGATAAACACTTCTTAAAATACATCGCCAGTTCCAAATGGACTTTAGCTGAAACTTATTCCAGACACTAACGTCCTAATTTATATACGTATGATATATATATATGTTATATATTAATATACTTTTTTTTCTGGACTTAATGGCCCTATTTTACCATTGCGTCGCGCGTGGTAAAGTCGGGTGTGAGGCCATTAATGTGATCCACCTCCGCGCAGCTGGCCACTTTACCCAAACCGGGGAATGGTGGCGATCCGATTCGCGCCCAAAATGGGCACAACAGCGTTTTAAATGCATTTGCATGCATTTCAATTGAATTAATGAACTGCCCGCCCAACTTAATCAGCATTTCTCCCTTTACTGCCACGTTCGCCGATCCGGAATCGCGCCAAAATGAACCTGCTGAATAAAAGTCTGAATCGGGCGCTCCAGCTGCTGAAGAGCGAGTTCAGAGCTTCCATCAGCTCTCTGACTCAGATTGGTGGTGGGGGGGGAAAGGGAGGCGGGTCAGATCATTCTCTGGTTGGGGGCGGGGGGAGTGAGGCCAGATCGTTGTCTGGTTGGGGGGGCGGGGAGGAGGCAGGTCAGATCTATCTCCAGTGGGGGGGGGGGCGGGGGTGGAGGGAGGCCTGATCGTTGGTTGGTGGTGGGGGGAAGGGCTGATCGTTGTCTAGGGGGCAGGGAGGGCCGATTGTTGTCGAGTGGGGAGGGAGGAGGAGGCGGGTCAGATGTTCCTTTGGGAGAGGGGATGAGTGAGGCCAGACCATTCTCTGGGGCGGGGGGTGGGGGGGGGGGTGGCTGCGAGCCTCTTCCTCCCACCAGGTGTGGTTCACTCCAGCGGGGTGTACAACAGCTCCCCACTCACTGGGAGGTGGCAGCCCGACCCTGTGGACTGAAGGGAGGACATGGAGGCCCCCGAGGAGGTCGGGGTAACGGGGAGCCCCCTGGACATTGCCAGCCTAGCAGTGCCAGCCTGGCCCTCTGGCACTGCCCAAACGGCAAACTGGCAATGCCTAAGCGGCACCTTGGCATTGCCTACCAGTCATCGGGCAGTGTCAAGGGACCCAGAGGCAGAGAAAGTAGGGCCTATTGGGGATGGGGCTATGGGGTGCGATCAGTGGTGTGTCCTGTTGCCACTCTGCAGTCAGAATCAGTGGCAGAGGGAGTTAAGATGCTGAAAGGGGCTGGTCATCATGATCATGGGGGCTGCCAGGTAGGTCCGGCTGCGTGGAGGTTGCCAGGACTGCGGGTGGTGGGGGGTCGGGACTGCTGGAGTTGTGGGTGGTCGGGGAGTTCGGGGCTGGCGGGTGGGCACATTGGGAGATTTCTGGGAGGCCAACGATTGGGGGGCCACCGGGTTGGCCAGCGTTGGAGCTGACCAGTGACTGAGAGGCCGGCAATGCAGGGCTACTGCGCATGCACCGATCTCCACCATGACAGATTGGAGCATGCACAGTGGTCAGCGCTATGCTGCTGGCCTCTCCAGCGGGAAAAGACCCCACCCCTGATTTTCAGTGTGAATCTCCTTCAGATTGTGGAAGACTCATTTTGAAAATCCCGCTAAAAGAAACAGCAGAGGTTACTCCACTTTTTTACGCAAATTCGGCACTGAGAACCTTCTTGAGAGAATCCCTGCCTGTACCTTCTTTCAAATATCCAACAATACAAACATAGATTGCTAAAATTATCTCTGCTTCCTGACATGGGGATATGGTCTGTGGAACTATGAAGCTGTCAAGTCATTTCAAGCCCTGTCTTTAAATTTTGATGAAAAGAATGACTGCTCTGACTCTCGGTTGAAAAGAAGTTGGTGTTTGCAATTTCAGTCGATGTTTCAGATAAACCTGAAGCTCATCATTAAAATATTGGTACTGCTTGGTTGCATCAACAACATATGCTTCACACAGCGGGGGACCTGTACTTTTGCAGTTTCATAGAGTCATAGTCATAAAGTTATAAAAGAGAGAATAGGCTCTTTGACCCATTGGGTGGACACAAACAAAACTACACAAAACCTACATTAATTCCACTTTCCAGCATTTGGTCCATAGCCTTGAATGCGATGACATTTCAAGCACTCATCCACGTACCTTTTAAAGGCTTTGAGGTTTCCCTTCTCGACTAACCTCCAGGCAGTGCATTCCAGACTCCCACCGTCCTCTCGGTGAATAACATTTTCCTCAAACCACGCCCCCCCCTCCTCCAGCTGTCTGCACCTCAACTTAAAATTATGCCCCCTCATTATTGACCCGTCAACTGAGGGGAACAGCTGTTTCTTATCCACCCTGCCATTACCCCCTCGTAATCTTATACACCTCAATCAGGTCCCCACTCAGCCTTCTCTGCTCTAAAGAAAACAACACAAGCCTATCCAGCCTCTTGTCATCGCTCAAATGCTCCATCGCAGGAAACATTCTGGTGAATATCCTCTGCCCTGTCTCAAGTGCAATCACATCGTTTCCATAGTGAAGTGATGTTAGATAGTTAAGTGGTTGCATTGTAGTTTTAGCCACATGATTGGATGGTGATGTCACTGAGGTGTTTTGCAGCCTCCTGCTTTAGTTTCATTCATACTTGATGAAGGCAACAGCTCCTGCAATAAATCTGTTGTTGTTATTTTGAATCTATGTGTGCAAAGCACGTCTGTTTCTTTTTGTTTAAACCAACAGCTCTGAACCTAGTTAGGAATGACAAAAAGAAAATTGGTGTTGAGTCAGGAATTTGTATCATTGTGAACATCAAGAAAAGACCTTGGGGCGATTATCCCCGGGAGAATCACGTGCCGGCCAATTCGTGGGATTCGCACATGCATTCCCGGCATGCATGCATCACCCAGCGCCGGATATCCGGCACAGTCGGGACCATGCTGGAAACCGATGGGAACAGCAGGTAAGTCATTTAAATCTATTTTTACTCTTATTTAAACGTGATTATCGGGCCCGGGACTGAAGTCTCTGGGCTCGCCAGCATCTCCCACCCAGCCAGTACAACTTCACTCTGGCAGGGTTCAGACTAGCTCCACACTATCGGGGAACTAGCAGCCTGACCCTGCTGGAGTTAAGGGAGGGCAATCGGGGCACCCAGGGGGTCGGTCATCAGGGGCGTGGTGCTCCCTGGAGGTGGGCACACGGGCAGCGCCAGCCTGTGTCCCCCAGCACTGCCCAAGTGGCAAAATACCCATGCCCAGGGGCATATTGGCACTGCCCATCAGGAATGGGTCAGTGCCAATGGGGTCGGGCCTGGGGACAGCGAGAGCTGGGGGTGGGGCCTAGGGGCTGATTGGGAGCTGCCACTCTGCATGGGGATCAGTCGAGGCTGGAGGGAGGCCAGCGATCGGGGCGGGCTGGGAGTTGGATCTGCCAGGGGTCTGCATCTTCCGGGGGTGGCTCCACCAGGTGTAGGTGTGTCTTCGGGGGGGATCTGCCTCCCGTGGAGGGGGGGGGTGGGGCGGACAGCTGCCGGGGAGATTGTCATTGCTGAGTGGCGGGGGGTGAAGATCGGGCGATCCAGGATGGGAGGAGAATCGGGGCTTGCCCGGGAATGGCCGTGCAGACTGCGATCGGACTGCAGTCTGGGTGGTGGGGCGGGGGGCGGAGAGGGGGGGGGGAGGCGTTGATTTGGGGGAAAGCACTGCGAGGGTCCCAGAATGGCCAGCTTTCAAACTGGTCAGCAAACGGCAGGATGACAGTTCGGGGCCACTGCGCTTGCACAGAGGCCCTGAGCTGTCAGACCCTGGCATAAATAGCTCCCACCCACCCACCACCCCCCTCCAAGCTTTTAATAATGTTCATGATTGTGACCTTTGCATTGCACAGAGTGCGGGAGATTCTAATGTGAACTCCCACTGAATAAACAATTGTGATTTACCCCAGTTTTCCCATAAATTCAACACTTACAATTGGGAGAATCACCCCCCTTAAGTGTGAGAAAAGATTGTGGGTGTGATTTTCCAGGCCTGTTGAGCTGCTTGAGTAGCGCAGCGAGCCGGGAAATGTCAGCAGGAGGTCCCAAACAGGAATCACAACCGGCGTCATGTCACTTGTGATCTTCCCAGACTATTTTCATTAACGTAATCAGCTGGGCACCAGGGAACAGCATGAGGCTGATTACACAATGCAAATGCTTATTTGCAACACAGAGCAATCTGGGGAAGCAATCATCTGGGCTCGCTAAAGATTCTGACCCCTCCAGTGGAGGTCCACACCAGCGGGGATCACATGTGGTCCCCAGCAACAGGGACCTAACGTGTCGGCCTTGCGGGTGGGAGCAATGGCCATAGAGGCCCCTGGGTGGGTGGGGACTGGGGGTTACCCCTTGTGCAGAGCCAGCCTGGCACCCTGACATGCCCAATGAGCACCCTAGCACTGCCCACAGGGCACCCTGGCATTGCCAGCCTGGCACCCTGGCAAGTGCACAACGGGGACCAGGGATTGCCAAGAGGGAGTGGGGCCTGAGGGTGCAGGGCCAGATGGGGTGGAACCAAAATGGGGGTGGGGCAAGTTAGGAGGGGAGGAAATGAGGCAAGTCTTCATTGCGTTGTGTGGGCTGGTGGTGGGGCCAGGCTCGGAGGCTGGAACCGGCCACCAGGGGGGTGGCCATCAGGGGTCGGGACCAGTCTTTGGGGGAGTTTATGGCTGGCAATCGGGGAGGGTCGCACCCCGTCCCCCCCACTCAGTGCTGTGGGGATTCAGGGCCAGCAATGTCAGAGGGGAAGGAGTCTGGGCTGGCGATCGGAATGCCGGCAATGTCCCAGGTAGGCGCATGTCGACCTATCTCTCTATCTAATGAGTGCTAGCCCCCTCAGCCATCCGACACCGGACTCCTGGATGAGAGCAGGCTCCAACACTGCCCCCCGCCCCTTCCACCGGTGTGAGCTCCGTGATGGACTCTGTAATGCACAGAGGGCCATAAAGAAAAGAAGCAGTGACAGGCTAAATAGTTGGCTTTGTCCGGGGAAGGTCTTGTTTCACCAACTTGATCGAGGTTTTTGAAGAAGTGACAAAGATAACTGATGGGGGAAGGGCTGTGGATGCAGCTTATATGGAATTCAATAAGGCATTTGACAAGGTCCCAAATGACAGACTGGGATGAAAACTAAAATCACCTGGTATTCGAGGTGGGCTGGCAAGATGGATACAGAACTGATTTGGTCACAGAAGACAGACAGCAGGGGTGGAAGGGTGCTTTTCAGAATTGAGACCTGTTGCTAGTGGTGTTGCGCAGCGATCAGCGCTGGGACCTCTGTTGTTCATAGTATATATAAATGATCTGGTGAAAAATATGGGTGGTTTGATTAGTCAGTTTGCAGATGACACGAAGATTGATGCATTTGCTGATCGTGCTGGGGATTGCCAGAGGAGACAACAGGATAAAGATTTATTGGAAACTTGGGCACAGAAATGGCAGATGGAGTTTAATCTGGACAATTGCGAAGTGTTACTTTTAAGAGGATTAATTTTAAGTGTGAATTACACTGTAAATGGCAGAGCCGTTAAGAACATTAACATACAGAGGGATCTGGGTGTGCAAGTCCACAGTTCCCTAAAAGTGGCAACACAGGTAGCCAAGGTGATTAAGAAGGTCTACGGCATGCTTGTCTTCATCAGTCAGGGCATTGAGTACAAAAGTTGGCAAATCATGTTGCAGCGATATAAAACCTTGCTCAGGCCGCATTTGGAGTGTTGCGTGCAGTTCTGGTCACCATGCCACTAGAAAGATGGAGAACATTTGCAGAGAGTGCAAAAAACTGTTCACCAGGATGCTGCCTGGCCATGGGAGTGTTGGCTCTGAGGAGAGGTTGAATAAATAAGGATTGTTTTCACTGGAAAGGCGGAGGCTGAGGGGATACCTGACAGAGGTCTACAAAATTATGAGAGGCAGAGGCAAGGTGGATACTGAGAAGCTTTTTTCTCAGGGTGGAAGTGTCAATTACAAGGGGGCAGAGGTTCAAGGTGAGAGGGGGAAAGTTTAAGCGAGATATGTGGAGAAGTTTATCATGCAGAGAGTAGTGGGTGTCAGGAACGTGCTGCCAGAGGAGGTGGTGGAACCAGGCACATTAGCAACATTGAAGAGAAATCTGGATGGGGGCATGAATAGGAAGGGAATAAAGGGATATGGTGCGAGTGAGGGCAGAAATTCCTCTTTAGTTTAGTTAGGGCATCAATGATCAGCACAGGCTTGGAAGGCCGAATGGCCTATTCCTGTGCTGTACTGTTCTTTGATCTTTCTTCTGAAATTCAGAGGTGGAAACAAATAATTGGAGAATTGATGTTGGAGTCATTCCCAGCGTAAAGATGGTTGTGATGGCTGGTGGTCAATCGTTTCAGTTCAAGGACATCTCACTGCAGTTCTTCAATGTCGTGGCCAAGACTTCAACCATCTTCAGCTGCTTCATCAATGACTTTCCTGGACAACATCCAGGGTTGTCCTGACAAGTGGCAAGCGTCATTCACATTCCACAAGTGTCAGGCAATGACCATCGACAACAAAACAGAATCTAACCATCGCCCCATGACATTCAATGGCATTCCCATTGCTGAACTCTCCCCTATCAAGATCCTGGGCATTATCATTGACCAGAAACTGATCAGGACTCGACATATAAATGCTTGTCTCCAGGACACTCCCTCCCAGACTGGGAAAAATGTCGGTGTTCCTGCACTGTCACTGGGTCAAAATCCTGGAACTCAATCCCTAACAGCAATGTGGGTGTACCTACACCACATGGACTGCAGCAGATCAAGAAGACAGTTCAACAGCACCTTCTCTATGCCAGCTTGATATGGACAATAAATGTACTTTCAGCATTCAGTGTTTTGGCAAGGGGAGGATTCTTCATGAGAATTATTTAGGCTTTCCTGCCGGTGCGACTGGGCTCCCATTTAGTTTTCAGCAATCTGCCCAAATGTGACCCAGCTTGTTATGATGGAAACACGCAGTCCCTTGAATGTCACTTCCACCCTCAGCACTTCCTCTCTGGATTGAATAGTAATTTCCTGACCATTCCCAACTGACCCTTCTGCTTTTTACTGAACCCAACAGGGCAGTGAATCTATTCAAGGCTTTTCAAAGGGGAAAAGATAGGGGGAAAGGAGAGGGGAATGGGTGTGAGTGGATCATTCTTTCAACAGCCAGAGCAGTTCGGAGAAGTTGAATGATCTCTTTTCTGTAGCCAGTTCTGTGATGTTTCTATTCCAGTGCTTGTGTTGGTGTTTATCAATTGGAAATAAAACAATTCTGTCTTTCTTTAAATTATCAAGGTTAACATCACAATACATTGTATTTTTCATCTCTCCCTCTGCCTCTCGCGTTATATTAGTGGATGCAGATTCCTGAAATGATTGGACAAGTGAGAAGCTGTCCTCCCAATGTCTTTGAATTGTTCGTTATGTCTTGCCAAGGAATTTTGGATGAGAAAGAACGTACACTTATAGAATGTCTTTCACAACTTTAGTTCATCTTAAATCGGCACGGTGGCACAGTGGTTAGCACTGCTGCTTCAGGGACCTGGGTTCGATTCCCGGCTTGGGTCACTGTCTGTGTGGAGTTTGCACATTCTCCTCGTGTCTGCGTGGGTTTCCTCCGGGTGCTCTGGTTTCCTCCCACAGTCCAAAGATGTGCGGGTTAGGTTGATTGGCTAAAATTGCCTTTAGTGTCCTGGGATGCGTAGGTTAGAGGGATTAGTGGGTAAAATATGTCGGGATATGGGAGTAGGGCCTGGGTGGGATTGTGGTCGGTGCAGACTCGATGGGCCGAATGGCCTCTTTCTGTGCTGTAGGGTTTCTAAGATTCTAAGATTCTAAAGGACTTTGCATGCGATAAAGATTGAAATGTAATCACTGTTGGGACACCTCCATCTAGTCTACCATGTCCTGATGTCCACCTGTCCCAGCCCTGAACTCACATCTTTGTGTAGTTCTCTCCTATCATGCCTTCTACAGCTCACCTTGTCTCTGAGAGCCACTTCCTGCTCCCCACAGCCCATAATTCTCAGTCTCAAATGTCTGTGCGCTGCCACTGAGAACCAGCTAACAAATACAAGGAAAGTCTCAGTGTTGTGTGTCACTATTTGTAGGAGTTGATTGTGAGGGTGTTTTCTGCCGTGAACAGAATGTAAATGTAACATTTTCCACCTTCCTGGAATGCTCTGAAAGCATTGCTAAGTAATGAGCTATGACCCCATTGTTGGATTCATGAGTTATCCACGTGCTCACTATTACAGCCCAAGTTGAGAGACCTTGTCGACTATTCAACTGATTCAACAGTGAATCAGATCCAATCATCAACCCAATGCGCTGAAACTAAATATAGAAACCCCGTCTATCTCTCCAATGAGTCTGTTTCGATGAATTCAACCTGGGGAGGGGCAGAATGATCCAGAAATGAAGAATCGAAGAAGATCCATCATTTTAGTCTTCACCATATCGGGCAGTTTATCCTGTTATTTACACAGTGACATAGAGGAAGTTCAGAGAGGAGGAGATGAATATTGTGAAATATCTCTTTACTGTCATCCGGAATTTCATTAAACAATGCTGCGAAAGCAGAAAAATTTAAACCTGGACTGGATAGCAAAGTTATTGTTCCAATCCAGCTCAACTCCTGTTGAATAAACGTATCCAAAGGGCTTTGAAAACGAGAATCAGAATCTTCTTCAAATCTACAGATGAGAGACGATCTTACCATCAAGTTGCGCCCGTTTCCGTGAGCCGAGTAGTGCAATCTGCGCCCGCCTCTGCGCCCATTTCCCCTTTACCAAGGGCCAAAAATGGCTGCCGTCAGGACCATTGTTGTTGGGACGGGGTGGTGGGGGGGTGGTGGGGGGGTGGTTGGGGGTAAGTGGCAGAGGGTCACGGGGGTTCTCCTGCCACTCCTGTGCATGATCGATGGAGGGGGGGGCGAGGGGCATGGGGGCGGGGGGCGGGGGGGAGGGTGAGGTTGGTCCCCTGCCATTTGCATGCATTTAAATTGACTTAATTGGCTGCATGCCTAAACTTACCGGCACTTCCACCTTTACTGCCGCGTTTGCCTGTCCAGATTCGGCGTGAAACTGACATGGTCTGCAAAGGTCTGATTTGCGCACTCCAGCTTCTGAGGAGGTAAGTTCTGAGCTTCTGGCAGCTCTCTGACTCAGATCGGTGGTGGGGGGGAGGAAGGTGGGTCAGATGACTCACTGGTGGGGGGGGAGGGAGGCAGATCAGATGGCTCTGTGGTGGGGGGTAGAGAGGTGGGTCAGATGGCTCTCTGGTGGGGAGGAAAGCGGGCCAGATGGCTCTCTGGTGGGGGGGCAGGTGACGGGTCAGATGGCTCCCTGATGGGGGACAGGGGTGCCGGGGACAGGGGCGGGGGGACAGGGGGGTCCGCTGCCACTGTGTGTGTGATTGGTGGGGGGGAAGGGAGGGTCCGCTGCCACTCTGCGTGTGATCACTGGGGGGAAGAGGGGGGGTCTGATGCCACTCTGCGTGTGATCACTGCGGGGGGGAAGGGAGACAGGGGGCCATGATCATTCTGGGTAGTGGGGGGGGGGGGGTGGTGCGGGGATAAGGGGGTCAGTAATGTTGTGGGGGTTGGGCAATGTCTGTGGGGAGCCAGGTGGAGGCATTATCCGGCCCGGGAGCGATGTGGCAGGGGAGCGCTTTTCTAATCATTTCACTGTGCATGCGCAGTTGAAGGCTCCGATTGGAGCTGCAGTGTTTCAGGTGCGATAAGCCCCATCCACAGGCTTCTGCAGCACGATTCAGAATAATTGCTATGTTTTTCGGGCAGTGTATGGAGGCACCTCAGAACGGGTCCACCCATTAATTTCTATCGAGCGCGATTCACCTGAATTGGATCTAAATGCCCACATCAGCAGGAAAACCAGAGTGTTCCCCACTGGCGCTGCCAGCGTCTGTCAGCTGGGATTCACCCACCTGAAAAACGCAAAGGAGTTAATCGTGGAAAAACTGCCGGCCACCCCTGCTGTTCAGAGATCGAGGTGTCCTTTTTAAAGGGTGCGCTGAACTCCCTCCCTCCAATAAATGAAATGGTGACACCCCTCTCCCCACTCCCTGCTGACCAGGGATGCATCACCAACCACTCAGCAAAGGGTGGCATCCGCTCTCCCTCCACTTAAATAACAGGTCAACCCCCCACCACCACCACACAGGCATGAGTGTGAGCCATCCCTTTCACCCTCAGGCCCCCCACAATCCCATCTCAGGTCCCCCACTCATATCCCTCCCCCTCCCACTCAGTCCCCTCCCCCCTCAAATCCCTAATCAGGCCCCCTTCAAGCCACGCACCTTTGCAATGCTGACGGTGCACTGACAACCTGACCTAGCACCATGGGTCAGAGGGAATCAAGGAGGTGGGTCCAGTGGCCCTTTGCACCTCTGCTGCTGCCAAAGGAAGGGTCCCTCAAGGGTCCTGGGGGTTGGGTCTGATCGGATGGGGGAAAGGGGGTCACCTCGCCACACTCCGCCAGGGTCGGGGACTCGTGGATGGACAACCCCTTCGAGCACTGACAGAACTGAAGACCACCACTGGCATGATGATTTCAGGCATCTCAGTGATCAATATCTTCATTCCTGCCTGTCAGCACAGAAAGTTTGAAGTGACCGAATAACTTTAATTTCCATGGCCCCTGGACAGCTGTCCAGCTTTTAAATCACTGCAGCACTCCATTCTGCAGCAGGAATTTCCATTTCTCTCTGTAAGAAGCTGCAGGTTAGAGCAGACCCCTTTGGGTTCCTCTGGTGTTTTTAGATTTCCAGAAGGTGTTCGATAAGGTGCCTCACAAAAGGTTGCTGCAGAAGATTGGGGTACACGGAGTTAGGGGTAAGGTGTTGGCGTGGATTGGGGATTGGCTATCTAACAGGAAGCAGAGAGTTGGGATAAATGGGTGCTTTTCTGGTTGGCAGTTGGTGACCAGTGGCGTGCCGCAGGGATCGGTGCTGGGGCCTCAATTGTTTACCATTTACATAGATGATCTGGAGGAGGGGACTGAATGTAAGGTATTCAAGTTTGCTGATGACACGAAGGTGAGTGGGAAAGCGAATTGCGTGGAGGACGCGGAAAGTCTGCAGAGAGATTTGGATAGGCTGAGCGAGTGGGCGAGGATCTGGCAGATGGAATATAACATTAGCAAATGTGAGGTTATCCACTTTGGAAGAAATAATAGTAAATTGGAATATTATTTAAATGGAGAAAAATTACATCGTGCGACTGTGCAGAGGGACCTGGGGGTCCTTGTGCACGAATCGCAAAAACTCAGTCTGCAGGTGCAGCAGGTGATCAAGAAGGCGAATGGAATGTTGGCCTTTATCGCGAGGGGGATAGAATATAAAAGCAGGGAGGTCTTGCTGCAACTGTACAAGGCACTGGTGAGGCCGCAACTGGAGTACTGTGTGCAGTTTTGGTTCCCTTATTTGCGAAAGGATATATTGGCCTTGGAGGGAGTGCAGAGAAGGTTCACCAGGTTGATACCAGAGATGAGGGGTGTAGCTTATGAGGAGAGATTAAACAGATTGGTCTGTACTCGTTGGAGTTTAGAAGGATGAGGGGTGATCTTATTGCGACATATAAGATAATGAAGGGGCTGGATAGGGTAGAGGTGGAGAGATTCTTTCCACTTCGAAAAAAACCCAGAACTAGAGGGCACAGCCTCAAAATAAGGGGGGGCCGGTTCAGAACAGAGTTGAGGGGGAACTTCTTCTCTCAGAGGGTAGTGAATCTCTGTAATTCTCTGCCCATTGAAGTGGTGGAGGCTACCTCGTTGAATATGTTTAAATCACGGGAAGATAGTTTTCTGATCGATAAGGGAATTAGGGGATATGGGGAGCAGGCGGGTAAGTGGAACCGATTCGCTTCAGATCAGCCATGATCTTGTTGAATGGCGGGGCAGGCTCGAAGGGCCAGATGGCCTACTCCTGCTCCTATTTCTTATGTTCTTATGTTCTTATGACAGGGAGATGACAATTTCTCTGGCTGGGTGGGGATAGGGGGGAGGGGGGGTTCCAATCTCCACAGCTGTGCAATCATCCCCAATGTATTCACACAGCTTTGCGTTGAAGTCTCTGAGCTTTACGAGCAAGCTGAAACCTTTGAAACCCTCTCTATTCCATTGAAAACCTTCGATATTTTGTCAATTTCTTGGTGCAGTGCATTGAAATAGATTTGCACTGACAGCTTAATGGATTTCAACTCAGGCGCCAGTCAGCTCTGTTTATTTACCTTTCCCTTTATGCTTGAATATATCTCAAATACCTTCATTGTTCCCTAACTGCAATGTTCACAAAGACTCTTAGTCTGATTCACAGCTCTATGTTTGAGTGTGCGAGTGAAGTGTGTATGTGTGGCATGTATGATTGCATCTGTTACTGCGAGTGTGCGTGTTTATGAGACTGTGTGTGTGTATGTGTGGTTGCGTGTGGGAGCGTGTGTGGGAGCATGCGCGCAAATGTGCATGGGAGTGTGCATGATGGTCCTGGAGAATCCCACTCCATGTGTTTTTTTCTGAGTCCCAAAAACCTCATGACAATGCAGGCATCGAAACAAACAGAATGACACATGGACAACCGTTAAGAATGTTGGATGGTGTTGAGAATCGAAGCTGAGATTTTTCAGCAACATTTTACTTATTTAGCATCCGAAAGAAAATGAGAGAGTGGGAGAGGTCCAGGCTCTCTGTTCCAGAACCTAGGGCCAGGCAATCTCAATCCAATGTTGTCAATATTGAAGCCATGACAAGGTGCAACAGGTCAGAATTCTTGGAGGAAATATTTCAGAGGAATGTAGTGTTGGGGACTTTACAGAGACTGAGTAAAGTGAAGACATGGAGGGATCTGAGCACAAAGTAGAATAAATGATAAATATGAGGCAGTGTCAGAGCAGGAGCCGAATGTAAATCAGAGAGCACAGAGGTGATGGTTGAGTGAGACTCTGTGCGAGAATAAGCGGGTGGGATTCTCTCAGCATGCTGGCATCAGCAGGGGACCTGTAGGAGGACTTGCAACCGGCGTCCAGCTGATCGCGAGTGTCCAATGCCTTTTTCTTTTACATAATCAGCCTTGTTCTTGAAAACAGCGTGAGTATGATTACCATAAAATTCATGAGCCAGGGATGGTATTCCTCAAACTCGCTATTGTCTCCCCCCAGCTGGGAGAGGTTCCCATCAGCAGGAATTAAAGCTGGCCCCATCCACGAGATCCAGGCGTGATCACCTCTCTGGTGGGCACAGAGGCCATTCAGGCGCCCTCTCGCCCCACCCCCCAGGGCGCCAGGGTGCGCTTTTCCCCTTGGACAGTGCCAACATGGCACTGCCCGCCTGGCACCCTGGCGCTGTCCACAGGGCACCCCAGCACTGCTCATTGGGCACCGGGTAATGCCAAGGGGGTTTAACACAAGAGTATGGGGCCTACCAGGTGGGCCGACTGGCAGTGGTGGGAGACGTGCCCACTGCACTCTGCATTATCGATCGATGGGAGAGGGAGGGAGGACGGCGGGCAGAGCTGCACATGGCATGGGGTTTGGGGTGCACATGGCAGTGCATGGATCAGGGCTGGCAATGGGTGGCTGGCGATTGGGGACAGTTGTCAGGGAGACCAGCAATCGGTGGAGTTGGTCGGGTGGTCGGGGAGTCCGGCGATCAGGAGGGAGGAGGGTGTTGGGAAGCTGGCGATCGGGAGAAGGGGGCCTGGCAAGAAACCAGGAGGCCAGTGATCGGGAGGCCAGCGATGGGAGACCAGTGCGCAGGTCAGCACATGCACACTGGCCCACACAGCGCACTGATGCCAGTCTCTTGGCTGGGATGAGGCCCCCCTGACGAGCGTGAATCTCCTTCTGAGGCACTTTGTGGAGCACAGAGCGCTGGAGATTCATTCAACTAAATAAAGCCAAACAAAAGGGCAGGAAAAATCCATTTTCCCAACTGTTGGGCGCTTCGTTTCTTTTTGGGAGAATCACCCCCCAGATCTTTAAATGAAATTATCCAAACACAAATCTGTTCTCTACTTTTTCCATTAATAGCTGTCCCTGTTAAATGAGAAACTAAGCATTAAATGATTTGCATTGCTCTGCAATTATTCAATTGAAAATATTCACAATAACTTGTCTGTGTGTCAATACCTTCAATCGAGAAACATCTCCCAAATTGCTTCTCAGGAAGATTATCACTCAAAATATCAGATTGATCCATCTAAGGAAAGATTAGGACACTTTGTCAAAGGGAGAGGTTTTGAAGAGTTCACTAAAGGAGGAGAGAAATGGAAAAGCTTAGTAGTCATTGAGAGAGAATTCCAGGGCCGTGTTCTCAGAGGGTTTGAGGGCTGGAAGATGTTAACTGTGAAATAAATAAAATAACTTGGTAAAATGATCATTCTAATTTAGAATCTTACAGCTCACTCTGCATCCAATATTTTCCTTCATCACTCACTACCACCTCACACTTTTTTTGCCTCATTCTGCTTCTGTCTCACTCCATTCCCACCTCACTCTGTCCTTTCCTCCTTCCATTCCCTCCTCACTCTGGCCTTCCCTCCCTCCATTCCCTCCTCACTCTGTACTTTTCTCCCTCCATTCCCCATCGCTCTGTCCTTTTCTCCCTCCATTCCCCCCCACTCTTCTTTTCTCCCTCCATTCCCCCTCACTCTGTCCTTTCCTCCCTCCATTCCCTCCTCCCTCTGTCCTTTTCTCCGTCCATTCCCCGGTCACTCTGTCCTTTCCTCCCTCCATTCTATCCTCACTCTGTCCCTCCCTTCCTCCTCACTCTGGCCTTTCCTCCCTCCATTCCTTCCTCACTCTGTTTCAGGTTCACTCGGGCTCTCAGCTCAATCTTGAACTTTCCCCTCTACCTTACTTTAGAAACCTCTCTCTCTGTATCACCCCGTCTCGTCAGGGATGATGCTGCAGCACATCCTCTGGTGGGAGGTTCTCATTACAGTGTGACCGTTTGACATTGGCAGCTTCCATTATCAATGTGGCTTTCGGAAATTCCACTGAGAAAAGTTATCAGGAAATTTGTACAGATTCCTAACATATTTTGTTCGTCGGTGCTCTTTACTCTACAAAGGTTTCAGCAAATTGACACACAAATGATGAGGGATGAAGACAATGGAAAAGTCTCACTCACTGTTCCATTGGTATAGAGAATTTAAAATTCATTTAATCCATATTAGATGGAATGCAGAGTCTAGGAGATTGACATACACGCTCTCACACACACACAGACACACAAAACCATTATTAGATTTTGCAGCACCGAGCAGGACAGTGAATCCATTAAATGTTTTCCAAAGGAGAAAAGGTATGGGGAAAGGAGAGGGAAATGGACGTGAGTGGACCATTCCTTCAGCAGCCAGAGCAGGTATGAGAAGTTGAATGGTCGTTTTGTTGTAGCCAGTTCCATGATGTTTCAATTCCAGTGCTTGTGCTGGTGTTCATCAAGTGTACATACAACAATTCTGTTTTTCTTCATTCAAGGTTCCGTGCCTGTCTAATCTGTTTACTCCAATGAGTGGAACTAATAACAATGTTTACGTCAGTCTCATGGTCTCAGTGGGTGTCACTTGCTTGTATTAATAAAGGGTTCCACTGAGTGAGTGAGCTCAGAGTCAATGAAAACTAAAGGACAATAAAGTTCATCACAAACATGGATCTGGTGGATTTCTTATTTCTGCTCTTTGATGTCGAACCCATTTTCTATCGCATCCTTGCAGTGGTTGGAGTTCTATGTGAGTTATTATAACCATTGCTGGTTTGATTGCTCTGATAGTGGAACTTGTTGGTGTCGGGCATGTTACACAGTTGTATGTCTGAAGTTATTATTTCCAATCACGTTGATCATTATTTTATTTCAGGCAATGTTTTATTTCAGGCATTGAATCCAAACTAAACATGTGTTTACTGATGTTCGGGATCTGTTTGACTTTGTCCAGGTTTCAGTGGGGCACTTGTATAATTCAGGTCAGAAACTCCAAAGGGTTTTATGAAGTCCACCTGGATCATAGGTTTTGCAATTTGATTTTGGCGAGGGTGAGCATGAGATGTTTGACCTCAGGTATGATTCAAATGACCCACTGGGGAGCTTCTATCAAACAAAGTTTATTTAAGAATACTGTTAACATGTATAGAAAGAAAATGAGCAATAACCTCTGCCACGTACAAACACAAAAAAAAAAACCATGATATTGTATTAAGCCTCAACAGCTAAATAAACAATTCCCATAAAGAAAATCCTTGCCACAGGTTTAACACAGAAAATACGAATGCTCAGTGATGCTGGATGCATCATGGTTAGATGCTGCAGTTCTCTTGATATACACGCAGACAAGCTCGGTGTCAGAAAAGCTTGCCAAAAACATCATGGAGTGAGAGAGGGAGACTCTCGGTACTTGCTAGCAAAACCACCAATAGCAGAATTTTCATTCCAGGAAGGCCAGAAGCCTAGCTTCCAGCTGGCCAGCAGAATTTACAATGCCAAGGACAGAGTGAGAAAAACACTGATTTTCAGTCTGATGTCCACACCCCTTCTAAGTTAAACCAGCAGCTCAAAACTGAGACAAAAGAATGCTTGTCACCTGACCTGTTAATTATTCTTCCCTCTAACAATGCAAGGTCATAAAAAATGCCAGGAAGCACCTGAGGCCCAGAACTAAACAGAACCCATTTAAGCCATTGAAGGAACAAAAAAAGAATTCTAGCAGATAGCCCAGCAACAAGATATAAAAAAGCTGTTTAACTGCAGAGAACATAAATTTTAAAAAATACATTTCTCAAAGGTACACTAGCATCACAATACATTATATTTTTCATCTCTGTCTCTTTCTATATACATTTATACCAGTGGATGCAGTTTCTTGAAATGATTGGACAAGTGGGAATATGTCCTCCCAATATCTTTGAGTTGTTTGCTAAGTCTTGCCAATGAATTTTGGATGTGAAAGAACATGTCTTGACAGTATGTCTTTCAGAATTTTAGTTCAGCCTAAAGCTATTTGCACGCTATAAAGGACCTTTGAAATTTAATGACTGTTGTGATGTCTGCATATAGTCTACCTTGCCCTGAAGCCCCCCCTGTCCTAGCCCTGAACAGATATCTTTGCTTAGTTCTTTCCCATCATTCCTTCTGCAGCTCATCTTGTCTCTGAGAGCCACCTCCTGCTCCCCTCAACCCACAATTCTCAGTCTCAAATGTATGTCTGCTGTGTTATAATTCAGGTTAGAAACTCCAAAGCATTTTATATGCCTGGATCATAAGCTTTGCAAATTTGAATTTGGCTAGGTTAAGCAAGAGGTGTTTCACTTCAGGTATGATTTAAATGACCCACTCGGGAGCTTTTATCGAACAAATTTTATTTAAGAATACTGTGAACACGTTGAAAGAATAATAGCAATAGTTTTTACCAATTACAAGCAAGGTTAAAAATAAACAAACATGATATTGTATAAACCTTAACAACGACATGCACTGTCCAATACAAACCTGCTTATAACATACACCCGCCACAGGTTTAGCACAGAAAGTAAGAATGCTCACGTGATGCTGAAACTCAGTCCATTGGCTGGAGAATTGAAACTCTGACTTCCCAGCCTTGTAACTTCTCACAGACCTCGAGGCAGGGGCAGAGCCACCGCTGGCCTCCAGCTTTAGCCTGAAAACCACTGCAAGAGTGAGAGGCGATCCTTGCCTCAAATTCCCAGATTGAAAACCACCGACAGCAGAATTTTCACTCCAGAGAGAGGCAAGACTGCTTCCAGTCCTGAGTTGAAACAGATTCTAGCTAACCAGCAGCCAAAACTGAAAGGAAGAAACTCTTACGAGAGGAAAAAAAAACTATCCTACTTGACCTTTCAATCATCCTTCCCACAACAATCCAAATGGTCAGAAACTCCCTGAAGGCCAAGATTTTTTAAAAAACATTTAAACATTTTAAGCAGAAATAAAAGGATCTCTAATAAGACAGCCGGTGCCACGATAAAAAAACAAAGCTGCTTATAACTGCAGTGAACATATTAAAAACTACATTTCTTAAAGTCACAGTAGCATCACACCTGCCACTGAGTAACAACTAACAAATGCAAGGGAAGTCTCAGTGCAGACAGATAGAGACGTCACATACATTTTGATGCGCGATTAAATCACTCGGGAGGCTAGATTGTACCCGGGAAATAAAGGCTTTTATTACTAACAAGAATGGAGCACACTATATTCAATACAATCCCAGACTAAAGGGTCACCAGGCAGTGCAGTGACCTTTATACTTCCCCAGGTAGGCGGAGCCAACTGGAGTGTACCACAGAACAATATCAACAGGTAGAACAGCCCAACCCTAACCCCAACAGTGACAACAGTAACATACCTGCAAGCACCCATAGTGCTGACCATCCAAGGCTCAGCACTCATAGTGGTAACCAACTATGGTTCACCACACATTTCTAAGGTCCTTATGGCATGAAAAAAGCTTCAGGATAAACTACAGTTGTGAAAGACATTCGATAAATGCACTTGTCGCTGTTTTCTTGGAGTTGATTGTGAGGGTGTGTTCTGTGGTGAACAGAATGTAAGTTATTTGCTGTACCATTTTCCATCTTCCCAGAATGCTCTGAAAGAATTGATAAGTAATAAGCTGTGACTCCGTTATTGGATTCATGAGTTATCCACGTGCTCACTATTACAGCTCAAATTCAGAGCTCCTGTAGATTATTCAACTGATTCAACAGTGAATCAGATCCAATCTCCAACCCAAGGAGCTAAAACTAAACATAGAAACCCCCCCTGTCTCACCAGTGAGTCTGTTTCGATTAATTTAACCTGATCGCAGTTACTATATTTCTGCACTAATGACATTCTCCTTGTTCATTGAGAAACTTATCTGCTGACCCATTGGGCTGTTTCTTTAAGTGAGTTGTAAAACTGCAACTTTTAACCTTTTCTCGACTTGTTCTTTATATCTTTGCTTCTTCTCACTGGACAACTTTGTTTTACGATCTGTTTTAAATTTACAGCTAACTTAGTCGCGATTGTGACTCTATCTCGAGGGAGGTGCGGTCTTTCCAAAGGTGTCACTCGGTACCTGGTGGCGATGGCTGCAGCGGATCTGCTGGTTGTCATTATTCGGGTCATACTGGAGAAAATTAATCCCTTCAAACTGAGCGTTGTATTATATTACAGTCGTCATGCCTGTGGCATCAGAGAAGTTATTGCTACTGCAGCTGTTAGCAGCTCTGTCTGGCTCACAGTCGCCTTCACCTTTGACCGAATGGTGGCCATTTGCTTCCAGAAACTGAAGATGAAATACTGCACTGAGAAAACAGCAGCCATCGTTATCACAACGGTGAGTTTACTGTGTTTATTCACCAAAATCCCGGTGTTTTTTAAGTATGACCCCTATTACTGCATGGCATCATACGACTACTACTATTATTCTGTGTGGAAAGTCTTTGACTGGGTGGACCGCATTTTAACTCCAGTGCTCCCCTTCGTGCTGCTACTGCTGCTCAATACTCTCACTGTCAGGTACATCCTGCTGGCCAGTGCAGTCCGCAGGAAACTGAGGGGACAGCGAAACGGGGGGGAGCAGAATGATCCAGAAATGAAGAATCGAAGAAGATCCATCATTTTACTCTTCACCATATCGGGCAGTTTTATTCTGTTATGGGTGACACGTGTTGTATTTCTATCGATTCAGCGAATAACTGGGATGTTTAATGTTTGGACAACTGATGGACTTGTATTAGATCTGATGGGATCAATGCTCCAGTTATCCAGTTCCTGCACCAACACATTTATTTACGCAGTCACACAGAGGAAGTTCAGAGAGGAGGTGATGAATGCTGTGAAATATCCCTTTACTGTCATCCGGAATTTCATTAAATGATGGGAAGAAAGCTGGAAAATTTAAACCCAGAGTGAGGAGCAAAATTATTGTTCCTGTCCAGCTCAACTCCTGTTGAATAAACATGTCCAAAGGGCTTTGAAAATAAGAAGTAGAATCTTCCGCAAATCTACACATGATAGTCAGATGGAAGTTTAAAAGTGAATTCTCCAGGTTCTGAGAAATAATTGATTTGAGGATATTGGGATGAATATTATTTAGTCTCAAATACAAAGTTTAAATGAGATCTGATTAGAATTTAAACATTCTGACAAGTCAAAGGGAAATATTCGAATGACACAGATTTCACTTCTCACTAACTCCTCAGAATAAATACAGTGAGTTTGAAAGAAATGGAAACAACTGATTCAGTGAGATGCAGAAAAATTGAAGAAGCCGCGTCGAAACGATGATTGTTGTTGTTGAGAACTGACAATAAAAATAGTTTGAAAACTGCCTTTTCAGGGAAAGTGAAATCTTTGTGAGGAATTTAGAATGTCGACAAATTGAAAACTCCTGGAAAGCAGGAACATGGAGACAATTGCTGAATCATCAACCTGGGGAGAACAAACAGCATTGGGAAAGGGGACTTTGAACCAGCTCACTTGTACAAGATTCAGAAAATGGAGTTTGAACAAACATTGGACAGGTTGGACATCCCATCCAGTTCATTCAGTGATCAATAGTCATCATCCCATGTGTTTCTGTGCTTCCATGTCTCTTTATCTCCATTCCACCAGCCACCAATCAAACATATTGCTCAATGTTCTACATGGCATATTTCTCTGGCAATTTGGAATGGACAGAGAGCTGACTGCAAGACAGGAAACTGGGAGATCCTGTCACGTACCTCCAACATTCTGCCTCCAATTGGACACCCCCACCGGGACAATTACTTTTCCTCGATCTTTTCATTGGGAACTGTCGTCGGGACATTGGCCATCTCAATTTTTCTGACGCCCTCACCCATTCCAATCTCTCTCCTTCCGAACTTTCCGCCCTTCGCTCCCTCAGGTCCAACCCTGACATTGTCATCAAACCTGCCAACAAAGGGGGTGCTGTTGCCGTCTGGCGTACTGACCTCCACCTCGCAGAGGCTGAGCGCCAACTCTCAGATACTTCCTCCTACCTCACCCTGGATCACACCACTGAACATCAAGCCATTATCTCCAACACCGTCACTGACCTCATTTCCTCCAGATGCCTTCCCCCCGACAGCTTCCAACCTCATGGTCTCCCAATTCCGGACAGCCCACTTTGACCTACTTCCCAAAATCCACAAAAAGGACTGTCCTGGTAGGTCCATTGTGTCCGCATGCTTCTGCCCCACTGAACTTATTTCCTCTTACCTTGACTCCATCCTCACTCCCCTGGTCCATTCCCTCCCCACCTATATCTGGGATTCCTCTGATGTCCTGCATCATATTGCCAGCTTCCAGTCCGCAGGCCCTAACCACCTCCTATTCCCCATGGATGTGCAATCTCTCTACACCTCCATTCCACACCAGGGCGGCCTGAGAGCTCTTCGCTTCTTTCTTGAAAAGAGGCCTGAACAATTCCCATCCACCATCACTCTCCTCCGCCTGGCTGAAGTCATTCTATCTCTCAACAACCTCTCCTTTAACTCCTCCCATTTTCTCCAAATCAAAGAAGCAGCAATGGGTATCCACATGGGTCCTAGCTATGCTTGTCTTTTTATGGGGTATGTGGAACATTCCTTGTTCCAGGCCTACCCAGGTCTCCTCCCACAACTCCTTTACTGTACATTGATGACAATTTTGGTTCCGCTTCATGCTCTCATCCAGATCTTGAAAAATTCACCATCTTCACTTCCAGTATCCTCCCTCCATTGCCTTCACCTGGTCCATCTCAGACACTTCCCTTCCCTTCCTTGACCTTTCTGTCTCCATTTCCAACAATAGACGATCTACCAGTATCCATTACAAGCCCACTGACTCCCACAACTATCTGGACTACAGCTCTTCACACCCCGCATCCTGTAAGGACTCCATCCCTTTCACTCAGCTCCTTCACCTCCATCGCATTTGTTCCAATGATGCCACTTTCCAAAGTTGTGCTTCTAATATGTGCTCCTTTTTCCTCAACTGTGGATTCCCATCTACAGTTAACGACAGGGCCCTCAACAGCGTGCAGTCCATCTCCCGCACCACGACCCTCACCCCCTCCCCTCCCTCCCAGAACAAGGATAGAGTCTTCCTCATTCTCACATTTCACCCCGCCAGCCTCCGCATGCAAAGCATAATCCTCCGCCATTTTCGCCAACTCCAGCGTGATGCCAACACCAAACACATCTTCCCTTCATTCCACAGAGACCATTCCTTCCAGGATAACCTAGCCAACTACTTCACCAAACCAACACCTCTCCCGTCACTCATGGCACCTTCCCATGCAATCGCAGAAGGTGTAACACCAGCTCCTTTACCTCTTCTATGTTCACCGTCCACGGTCCAAAACATTCATTCCAGGTTAAGCAGCGTTTCACTTGCACCTCTTTCAATTTGGTCTATTGCATTCGCTGCTCCCAATGTGGTCTCCTCTGTATCAGAGAGACCAGACATAGACTGGGTGATCACTTTGCTGAGCACCTTCGCTCTGTGGGCAATCAGGATCCTGACCTTCCGGTTGCTTGCCATTTTAACACACGATTCTGCTCCCATGCCCACATGTCTGTCCTTGGCTTGCTGCAATGTTCCAGTGAAGCTCAACACAAACTGGAGTAGCAGCATCTCATCTTCCGGCTCAGTAATTTACAGCCTTCCGGTCTCAACATTATCCCCACCCCACAACATCTCCATCTGTCACAGCTTACAGCTTCTCTGCCGTTTGACCATTCAAACCCTTTATTCTCTCTGTGGACAGCTATTAGCAGTCTTTTCCCCTGTTTTCTATGGCTATGACTCATCTTTCATTCCTTCCCCCTGCAGTATAAATATCTCCCACTTTCTATGCCTTTTAGCTTTGACAGAGGGTCATCTGGACTCGAAACGTCAGCTCTTTTCTCTCCTTACAGATGCTGCCAGACCTGCTGAGATTTTCCAGCGTTTTCCCTTTTGGCTTCAGGAAACTGGGAGTTGGGTTAAAGTCATTCAGATTGGCAGGAAGTGGAAAGTGGCTACCAAAAGGACCAATGCTGGAACATTGTTGTTCCCAATTCATATTAACAACATGAACAATATTCACAATGAAGAACAAACTGTGGGGACAGTGAAATGTAGATGAAACCAACAATGCAATTTCCCCATTTGTAGATGACACAACATTGAGCAGCATTGTCGATACTGAGGGGGGACTGCCACACATGAGGAGAAAACATTCATAAATGTACAGAAGAGGCATTTCAAATTAATTTCAACATTGATAAGTGTGAGGCATTACAATTTGCTCAGAATCATAAGATCAGAAAAAAGATGGAAAATAAGAATCTAAATGAGGCAGAGATGCAAAGAGGTTTTAGATTTTCGGTGACCAAGGTATTAAAGCTGTTACAGGAGCAAACAAAACATTAGGGTTTAATTCTGGAGGATTGGAATTGAAAATTAAAGAATTGCAGTTAAACCTGTACAAAGCACGGTCCGACCGCACGTGGAGCTCTGTGTATGGTTCTGGTCACCACATTATAAAAAGGATATAGAAGCACCAAGGAGGATACAGAAATGATTGACAAGGATGATAAGGATTCTACTTCTCAACAAATGATAAACAGGCTGGGTGTCGGGCTCTAATTGGTCACTGGTGTTTTCACTTCTAAGCCAAGCTCCAGATGCTGCCGCTCTGTTACTCCATTGGGAGAGATTATCACTGCTCAGCCAGGAAGAAACCTCAGGAACTGGGCAGGAAATGTTCACAAAAATACTTTTAAAATGTGGGATCTTCCCTGCCCGTGTCCCCATCTGTGGGATCCTCAGTCTCTGGTTGTGATATCCCCCTGGACTATTACATGGTGGCCATCTCCAATTAACTGATGACTCCTCAGAGGATGCAGAGCTGCCCCACCATTGAAAAAACGCCAAGAGCCCAATGTATTGACCCCTATTTGGGACAGGGTCTCGATACAAGCATTAATTCTAAATACGTGCATTCCTCTGTGTACAAATATATCTCCTGCTCTTGTCCAAGTCTCTTCAAATTAACATCACATCGATGTTCCCTCAGAATCTACAGCCTGTTTCTATCTGTCCTGTCCCATCACTTTATAACTTAAAATTGTATCCAATCACCTTGGTAACAAAACAGTTGTCCTTGTCCAAGGCTGTCTTTGTATCTGCCTTTCTTCACACTGTTAATATCCAGATTACTGTTGTACATTTTGCTGTAATTTGACCAATCCGAAGAATTGACCTTACTTTATCTAAGTAGCAGCAAAGTAAAATATAATTGTTGAATGTTGCAAGCTGTTTTTCACAGACAAGGAAAGCTCTGGGCAGGAATGAACTGTTGGAAATTATGAAAAACATGAGCATCCCCAGATCACGTCGTGTCCAGTTTTGATCCGAATGGAATGAGTGATTGATGAGCTCGAAGAAGATATATAACTTTCCAATTCTGGAATGTGGAAGTTATTGATTCTGTGTGAGGGTTGGAGCAGATAGTGATTTGGAGAACCACTAAACAGGCAAAGACTCACAGTGAATCTGCTGAAATTGAGTTGGAGGGCTGGAGATAGGATGTTGGGCAGGAGGTTTAGGGGTATGTGAGGAAGCACTTTTTTATCCAGTGGGTGGTGATGGTCTGGAATGCGCTCCCTGGGAGGCTGGTACAGGCAGGTTGCCTCACATCTCTGGATGAGCACTTGGCACATCATAACATTCAGGGCTATGGGCAACTGCTGGCTGATGTGATTAGGTGGGAGTTGAGGTGTTTCAAACGTGTTAGTGCTGAGTCGATTGGACAAAGGGTCTCTTCTGCGCTGTCTGATTCTATGATTCTATGTTTGAAAGCATCTGGAGGGTGGGTAACATTAGGGCACACTTTGAATATCTTTAAAAGGTACTTGGAGCTGCAGCCAAGGCCAAAATGGTCAGTCACAAATTAAACATCGATGTTGAGTAACTGCCAAACTGACCAATTGCTCTTGTTCGTACATATGTGATTACAGTCACTGGAACTTAAAATCAATTGAAACTCTTTGGGCCACAATCACCTGGCTCCCCTGTGTGGGGTTTTTGGGGGTTCAATTCCCCAGAACTAGATCTTTAAATGTCTCATTGTTCTTGGGCTGGAAACTGATCAAAAACATTGTTCTGAAGACATTCCAGAATGTTCTCTCCTTCGCTGTCCTTAACCCAACGACTGTCTGATTTTATGTGGGAGTAGTTAAACTCACCCATTGTCAATACTCAAAAGTCCTTTCACCTCAGTAATTTCATTGCACATTTGATCATCTATTACTTTCCCATTGATTGGTAGTTCACAAAATAGACCAAATAGCAGAAGAGCTTGTTGTTTCTTAACTCGAACCAAATGATTGTCTCTTTTGACTTCTCAAGGATGTTTTTCCTTTCAGCACTGTGATACTTCCATCATGCATTATCAAAGCAAACATTTCTATTCATAGCCGCATATCACAGACAAACTCACTTGAAAGATTTGAGCTGTCATTGAAACTGCGAAAGTACAGGTCCCCCACTGTGTTAAGGATAGAACAAAGAACAAAGAACAATACAGCACAGGAACAGGCCCTTCGGCCCTCCAAGCCCGCGCCGCTCCCTGGTCCAAACTAGACCATTCTTTTGTATCCCTCCATTCCCACTCCGTTCATATGGATATCGAGACAAGTCTTAAACGTTCCCAGTGTGTCCGCCTCCACCACCTTGCCTGGCAGCGCATTCCAGGCCCCCACCACCCTCTGTGTAAAATATGTCCGTCTGATATCTGTGTTAAACCTCCCCCCCTTCACCTTGAACCTATGACCCCTCGTGAACGTCACCACTGACCTGGGGAAAAGCTTCCCACCGTTCACCCTATCTATGCCTTTCATAATTTTATACACCTCTATTAAGTCTCCCCTCATCCTCCGTCTTTCCAGGGAGAACAACCCCAGTTTACCCAATCTCTCCTCATAACTAAGCCCCTCCATACCAGGTAACATCCTGGTAAACCTCCTCTGTACTCTCTCCAAAGCCTCCACGTCCTTCTGGTAGTGTGGCGACCAGAACTGGACGCAGTATTCCAGATGCGGCCGAACCAACGTTCTATACATCTGCAACATCAGACCCCAACTTTTATACTCTATGCCCCGTCCTATAAAGGCAAGCATGCCATATGCCTTCTTCACCGCCATCTCCAACTGTGACGTCACTTTCAAGGATCTGTGGACTTGCACACCCAGGTCCCTCTGCGTATCTACACCCTTTATGGTTCTGCCATTTATCATATAGCTCCTCCCTACATTATTTCTACCAAAAAGCATCACTTTGCATTCATCAGGATTGAACTCCATCTGCCATTTCTTTGCCCAAATTTCCAGCCTATCTATATCCTTCTGTAGTTTCTGACAATGCTCCTCACTATCTGCAAGTCCTGCCAATTTTGTGTCGTCCGCAAACTTACTGATCACCTCAGTTACACCTTCTTCCAGATCATTTATATAAATCACAACAGATAGGTTGTGGAAGCATGCCAAGCAGTATCAATACTTCTTTGTTGGCTCTGCAGAGGATGTCAACAAATATCTATTCAAATTTCAAGCACCAATTTTCTTTTCAACCAAGAGTCACTGCAGCCTTTTTTCTCTTCAAAATTAAACTGAGGGGATTTAAATGACTTGACGGCTCGAGAGCTCCACAGAACAAATCCACCATTTATACACATTGATGACTCCTGTTGGCTAAAACAAAGAGATTACCTAACCCCTCCAAAAGGCCTCCTTATTTCTCAAAGAACACTGTCAGGTTTAGAAATTTTGTTTAATTTCATGGAGTCAAAGAGTTGAGTATTAGAAAGGCGTGTGACAAACTTCCTCCTAAGAATGGCCATTTGCACTTTTGAATTTTATTTTGCCTCTGTGAAGTGTGGATGTATAAAATACATCCTGTCCACATATTCCCCCACCCACCCTGGTGAAAATGGCAGTGCCGGGTTTGGGGGCAGGAAATATAGGTTCGGGGCTCATTTTGGATAAGGAGTGGAGCCATTCCATCTCTGTGTAAATTTGGGCCCAGGTCTTCATGGCCAAACCCCTGTTAAATGAAATGAAAATCTCCCCCATTGCACCAGCGAACCATCCCACAAGGATATTGATGGCAGATCTGTTCAGGTAAAACACGCCAATACTCAACAGATGCTTTCTGTCACAGAACTGGTCCCAATATCCCAGGAGCCAGAGGCTCTCTCTCTCTGGAACCACCTCTCTATCCATACAATTACCTGCTATGTCCATATATTTCTGTCATATTAGCATGTGGCATCAGGAATAATTCAGAGATTACTGTTCTGCTTTTGTAACGTTTTCTCTCAATCCTTAAACTCACATTAAAGGACCTCGTCTCTCATCCTCTTGATGTCATTGGTTCCACCATGGACCATATTTCTGCCTCCTCCCCTTTCACTCCCCCCCCCCCCCCCCCCCGCCCACCCCCCGGCCCTCCCATCAGAATGTTCCACTCCCTCTCCGTGATGTCTCTTACTCTGACACTGGGGAGGCACCGCCCCAAACAGGAGTCACATCAACAGTAACAGAGCTGCTTTCCTGTCCCCATGACTTTCAAATCCAGAATTACTGCTGAATGTCTTCAATTTGCTGTGTATTCCTCTGTCTCAGGGTATCAGGCTCAGGGCTGTGCTCCTCCAGATGGTCATCACACTCACCAGTACCCAATGCTGAATATCAATGAGAGATTGCCCCATTCTCAGTGGATTCCTGCCCCTCGTGTCCCTCTCTGCCCTCCCACGGTGAGCAGCCACTTGCTATTTTGGCCTCTAACTGGCTGTGGGCTGAGCAGTTCCCTGAAACTGTGACCTGGGAATGTTCAGTCGCCCACCTGCCCTGAATGAACCCTCTCATCCCCAGAATCCTCAGCGTGATTCCAATCTATTGGAGGCAGTTCCTCCAAACTCAGGCCTCCCGGAAACATGAAGATCCTGAGGTTAGCACACGGCACAAGGACTGCAGGCTACAGGGTGAAGCACTTCCGACATTTCTATTGGAACAATCACCAATGTTATGAACCTGGACATTGAGTTGTGACACTCACCCTCTCCATTCATTCACTCACTCACTCGCTCGCTTGCTTGCTCACTCACTCACTCATTCACTCACTTATTCACTCGGGCCCTGTGTCTTCCCCGAGTCTGCTGCAAAAGACCATTTCCAGGCTTGCTTGAAGTCTATCTGGGTCCACTGTAAAAAGGTCCCCCCAAGGTCGACGTGAGGCCTCCACAGGCCCATCTGGAGACCCTGAGCTCTGCTCACCTTCCTCCCCACCACCGGCACCCCCACCTCACCACACCTCGGATTAAATTATAGTAAGGGCAGCCTGATGCCCCCAGGGTCCAGCTGGGCCACATCCCATCATCTTCCAACCCCACACGGGCCTGTTGTAGCTGCTCTGAGCTCCCCCATGCTGCAACCCATCATTCAAAGATACCTGGAAATTGACTGCATTTGACGTCCCATGGAGTGCCCCAGGGGCCTTTGGGCACCCCAAGGGAGGAGGAAGAGCTTGAGCCCCTGCCAGTGTCTTCCACCCAGGAGATCCCGGACAACCACAGACCTTCCTCACACCGGGGCATATAGGACCAGGGAGATGAACCGAGTGGCACCGAAACAGTGCCATCCTCAAGTCAGCCGGGGCCCTCCAGTTCCCGGCCACCCAGTGGACGTCCGCCTCGGGCATCACAGGCAACGGGGCGGGTATCACAGCTGGACACCTCCACCTCCAATGTGCATCCTGTGGTAGCACCTAGAAGAAGTAGTAGACAGCACAAAGTTAGAAAGTTGTAATTCACTAGAGGGCACGGGTGAAGGTCAGCATTCGTCAGGGTTTGGTAATCATTTAGGGGAAGAGCACAATAAACTGTTAATTGCACATCATGCTGTGATTAATGTGTCTCTGATTCCCTTCCCCCCCACCCCCCCCCCCCCCCCCCCCGCACCCCCACCTCAGTGCTCCCGACTCCCAAACACAGAGGTGCTGTCTGTTGAGCCTTGCAGACTCAGCCCATGTTTCAGAGTGCCTGTCCTACCTTCCCCAACATTCACCAGACCCTTGGTGCAAGTGCCCGCAACCCCCCCACCCCCCTCCCATCTGTTGGCCAAAAACATGTGTCCCCAACCCTTCCAGCTCCCTGGGCCAGGGTGGCAGCGTGCATTCAGAGTACAGGTAGGAGTCAGACTTGAATTGCACCAGGGGCAGGATCCCAGTGTGCACAAGAGTGAGTCGTCATCATCTTCCAGCCTTCAAACAAGACTCGCTATCATTGCCAGCTCAGGCACATTAATATGGTCGGATGTTTCTGGGGGAAAGGGTGGTGGGATGACAGGAGCAGGGGAAGGGTGATGTGGTGGTTTGAGGGCCCAGGTCGATGTGGAGGGGGAATAGCGGCTGCACTTGTTCCTGGGGTGTGGTGGGTGTGTGTTGGTTGCACCCCCCCTCACTGCACAGCACTAGCTCGGTGAAGCGGGCTGCAATCAAGGCGTCCCTTGCTGCCCTTCCCTGCCGGACAGTTGCCATTGCTGTCTTTCCTCCAGCTCTTCATGTGGTGGGGCGGCCACATCGCCCCCTCGCTGCTGCTCCTCCTCCCCCTCCTCCTCCTCCTGCTCCAGCTGGTCTCCCCACTGCTGGGTGATGTTGTGCAGAGTGCAGCAAATGATCATGATGCATGAAGCACGCACAGGGTCACACTGGAGGACCCCCCCCCCACCGAGCAGTCCAAGCAGCGGAACCACATCTTCAGCAGGCTGACCACTCAACGGCGGACCGGGTGGCTGCATGGGCCTCATTGTAGAGGGTCTCCGCCTCAGTCTGGGGCCTCCACACAGGCATCATCAGCCATGGCCTTAGCGAGTAACCCTTGTCACCCAGTAGCCATCCCGGGAGCCTGGGCTAGTCTTAAAAGAGCCCAGGGATGTCCGACTGCCGGAGCACAAAGCTGTCATGGACACTCCCTGGGTGGCGCGCATCGACCTGCATGATCTTCAGCTGATGGCCGCACACGATTTGAACGTTCAGGGAGTGGAACCCCTTCCAGTTCACAAATCGCTGTGGCCCTGCACGGGGGCGCCCGCAAGGTGATGTGTGTGCCATCCACTGCGCCCTGCACATTCGGAATCCTGGCGATGGAGGCGAAGCCGAGAGCCCGGCCTCCTGCTGTGCAAGGCCCACATCAAAATTAATGAACTGCTCTGCCCGGGCATCTGTGACCTGCCGCACACATCTGTGCACGGAGGCCTGGGAGATCCCAGTTAGGTCGCCACTAGGAGCCTGGAATGACCCGGAGGCATAGAAATTGAGGGCTGCCATCATCTTCACATCTTCAGGGAGTGGGTGGCTGCTGCTCCCTCGAGGTGCCAGGTATGAGAGCACCTCACAAATGTGACGCACTGTGGTCTTGAACAAGTGCAGCCGGCGACGGCACATTTCCTCCGAGGCTCTCGAAGGAATTGCGGGCCCTGTAACTCCTTGGCCTTGGCATCCTCCGCCTTCTGTGCACCCCCTCGGGAGCCTGCTCACCCACCTTCTGACCCTCAGCGGCAGCCCCCTGCCCTCCTTCCTGAGGGTCTGATGGTGCCTCCTCTTGCGGTGGTCTCTCCATGCTCGCCACCTCCTGACCCGCGCCGTCTCCTCCCCCTCCTCTGCCCCTGCTGCAACCAACATGGCCAGCTCCAGGTCAAGCAAACCGAGATCCATCTGCACAGTGTGGTTTGGAAAAAGCATAGAATGATGGATTATGACCATTGGCTGCATAGACCCAGCACCACCCCGATCCCTCACTTGGGCCAGAATCCCCACTTGTGGGAGCTGGCAACCCCACACAATTCATGGTGCCATATGTGGCCCGACTAGGGTTGTGTCAGATTCCCATCATGGCAAATGCTGGCACAGATTATGCAGGTCAGTGTGCTGACGTGGGCAATGCGCACCATTGAGCCATTGCTATGTGTGCAACTGCAGAATCTGTGACAGGCATGTGTTGCTGGTCCGTGTCACAGGGCAGGGACAAACTGCAAAGCAGCACCAGATGTGAGCCCAGTGACAGCAGATTCCATGCAGTCCATGTCTGAACCTCTGCAACCCGGCCTGGAGCAGCAGCTGCTTCATCTGGTTTGGCCTCAGTCAGCACGTGGTACACTCCTCCCCTTCCCCGGAACACCAGCACTTAGTAGAGTCCCTGACCACACCCCGCAGAAAGACAATGCCACTGCAAAGTGCTGTGGGGGGTGGGGGGGAAGCAGGACCCCTCGAGACTGCTTCCAACAGTCAGCCTCAGCGCTGCTTGGAGAGGGGGTGGGAGGGAGCAGGAGCCCTCGAGGCTGCTTCCCATGGTCAGCCTCAGCGCTGCTTGGAGAGTGCGGGGGGCGGGGGAATGGGACTCCCTGATGGGACTTCACCCAGGGAGCTGTGAGGAAAGGGAGGCCCTCCTGGCCCTCCCCCCGCCACCACCACAGCCGCCCCCCACCCCGCCAGATGTCACTCAATGGGCCAAAACATGAAGGTGGCAGGAGGAAGGCTACCAGGCATCTCCAGGGCCTGCCTGCAACATCCCCGCACTCCGCGAGTAGCACTTACCTCCTCACGCCAGTTCAAGGCTGCCACTCCAGGTTGTGACTCTTAAATACCTGTTCTGATTCGCACCAAAATTAAATCACGCCAAAAATTTGGGAGACGCAGATATGGGCAGAGATTGTCATGTGGATTCTGATAATGGCATGCAAAGGGATGTAAACTTATGTTAAACAGCGACCCGCCGATTTTCCGCGGGATCCCAGCGGCGCCATTTTTCTCCAGCTGGGAGATGTGCGCAGGCCGAAAAAACTGGCGGGGAACCCGTGAAATGGCCGACACGCACATCTCCTGGCCGGACCCGCCAGAAAAATGGCGGACGTGGTTGGGAGAATCGCGGCCGTTAAGTCTGTTTCTCTCCACATGCCAGAGCTGCTGAGTTTATCCAGCATTTTCTATTTTTATTTCCACTTAATGTACACCGACAGCTACAAAGTGAGGTCGATAAAACTCCAAACACTTTTTTGTTGCGAGACGTGCAAATTGGAAGGTCCCGGAACTCCAGTTCTGTTGTGCAGCGTAAATTTGAGATTTGTATGGGATATAATTTCTGAAAAGTTACTATTCAGTAATCAGCAGCGTTACATTGCACTCAGCAATCGGTGATCAGCAATACACCAGGGAGTCAAAATCAATTTCTCCAGCCTGAGATGATGGAGGGATCACTCGTGTTTCTGAACACAGTGATGTTATTCAGTCAATGCAGCCCAGAAATTACAAAGAAGCCGAACACATTTGGAGCGCATCAATCTTCACCTGTAATAGTATAGGAGCATTCCTGCATTCATTGTGAAATGTGTTGACTCGTTAGTTACCTCACAGGTTAGACCGGGATTAAAGTTCCCTCCACACTGTCCAGTCAAACACTTCTGATGATTAACTGTGCAAATTATTGATATCGTGAGAAGTGCATAAAATTGGCAACAGATTATCAGTAATGATGGGAACCACATGAAGAGGCTGAGATGGATCATCCACTGGGCACTTCTGGCTGAAGATTGTTGGAAATATTTCAGCCTTGTCTTTTGCACTGATGTGCCGGGCTCCCCCATCATTGAGGATATGAATATTTGTGGAGCCTCCTCTTCCTGTCAATTGTTTCATTGTCCGTCACCATTCACGACTGGATGTGTCAGGACTACAGAACTTAGACTTGATCTATTGTTTCTGGGATCGCTTAGCTCTGTCTATCGCGTAGTGTTTCTACTATTTGGCCTGCCTGCAAGTAATCCTGTGTTGTAGCTTCACCAAGTTGACACCTCATTTTTTGGACATGCTTGGTATTGCTCCTGGCATGCCCTCCTGCAGTCTTCATTGAACCAAGGTTGATCCCCTGGCGTGTTGGTGATGGTAGAGTGGGGAAAATGCAGGGCGGATTGTAGTTGAGTAAAATTCTGCTGCTGCTGGTGGCCCACAGGGTCTCATGAATGCCCAGGTTTGAGTGTTAGACCTATTTGGAATCTGTCACATTTATTACGGTGGTGGAGCCACACAATATGATGAGTGATATCCTCAATGTGAAGATAGGACTTCATTTCCACAAGGACTCAGCATCATTATCCAATACCAATTAATGGCCACTTAAAGAGCTCAATCCACCTCCACTGCCATTATCCTCTGGGCTGTGGGATTCAGATGGGACTGGGAAGACCATTCTTCCATCAAAGGTGGTGAAAGGGTGAGGAGGAAGGGGTTGGGGTTCACCCTTTAGGGTGCCTTTTGTACAATGGGGACATCCCGCCTCTCTTTGTGTCTTCCCACCTGGCAGCCTCCAAACCAGATTTCCCCCGAGGAGAAGTGGGCGCTGTAGTGTTGGGATGGTCCACACCTGAACCCTGCTGGACCAGCCATCCATATAACGTGGCAAGTAGAGAGGGCCAAACTAGTCGGGGGTTTAAAATATATCAGATTAGACCTCAGTCACACCCATCAGCAGCTGGAGTTGGATGAGGATTCACAAAGGCTGCTTACTATCAACACCCACAAGGGTTTGTACCAGTATACACAGTTACCTATTGGAGTCTCATCAGCCTGTGCCATTTCCCAGCATACATTGGAGAGCCAATTACAAGGCATATCTAATTTAGTGGTTTATCTTGATGACGTACTAATGACAGGAACCTCACCTGAAGAACACAGATCAAATTTGGAAGAAGTATTGAGAAGGTTTTAGAAGCAGGGGTTTGGTTGGAATGGGAGAAATGTATGTTCCAAGCAGAGGGAGTTACATATTTGGGTTTTAGGGGAGACACAAAGGGCTACATCCTTTGGAAGAGAAAGTTAAAGTCATTAACGAGGTTCCACAGTCGAAAGACGCATCAGAGTTGAAATCATTTCTGGGCATGGTAAGCTATTATGGTAGATTTTTAATAAACATATCTACCAAAGTTAAAGAAACATCAGCATGGGAGGTGGGGAAACCTTTGTAAAAATTAAGCAGCTTCTGCGGTCGTCGGCTTTGTTGATGCTCTTCAATCCAACCAAAGCTTTGGTAATAACCTGCGATGCATCACCGTATGGAGTGGGAGCAGTGTCGTCCCACCTGCTGCCTGATGGAACGAAAGGGCCTTGCCTTTGCTTCTAGAACATTATCAGGTGCAGAATAAAAGTATTCCAAGATAGCTAAAGGAAGCTTGTCGGTCATCTGTGCAATGAAAACATTTCATCAGTATATTTATGACAACACATTATGATAGTTTCCAAACACAAACCATTGTTATGTCAAAGATAAACCAGAGCCACCAATTGCCTCTTCAAGGCTGCAGAGATAGGCTCCCTTGTCAGCAGCGTACAGTTATACATTTCAGCATCACTCTGGAACACAGATATCACTCAGCCAGTTGCCCTTGCCACAGCTAGTAGCATCACCACCAGTCCCACAACAGATAGTCCTCAGTCTGATCGAGACTTTACCAGTCTCTGCCAAACACATAAAGGTGTGGACAGAAAGAGACCCTGCATTGTAGAAAGTTAAAAAGATGGTGATGCAAAGGTGAGAAGTCAGAGTTGCTCAAACCACTAACCAGAGAAGGATGGAAATAACCTGCGTTATTGTGGGGGGGCTAGAGTTCCAGTCCCACCCCAGGGGAGATGACTTTTATTACAGGAACAGCACTACTCCAATCCAGGGCAAAGCAGGATGAAGGCCCAAGCCAGAGGTTATGTCTGGTGGCCGGGTCTTGATAAGGAAATAGAAAGGATATTTGGTCAACACCCCAATTGAGAAGCTCAACAGGCCTTGCCGCCAGTGCTGGTGAATTGGCATCCATAAGAATGGCCTGGTAGACCCTGTCCAAGGAGACATATCGACTTTGCAGGATCATTTATGGGTCATATGTTTCTTATATTAGTAGACGTACACTCAAAGAGGTTCAATGTGCAGTTGAAGTCCACAATAGCCACTGCCACCATTGACAAATTAAGGAAAGATTTTGCCATTCATGATATTCGGGAAGTCTTCATGTCAGGCAACAGGACATCATTCACAGCGGAGTAATTCCAAAAATTTATCAATCAAATTTATCACCCTCCATGTTAAGTCAGCGCCCAGCCTCAAATGGGCTCGTGGAGCATGAGGTACAAACATTCAAGTCATTGATGGAGAATCAAGTCAATCGGCCTCTTCCTCTCCGCACAGCCAGTTTTTTGTTGTCTTATAACACCACATCAAATGCAACCACAGGCGTCACGCCAGCTGAGCTACTAATGGGATGCAGCTTAAGAGAACGGTTGGATATGATATTCCCAGATTTGGTGGGGAGGGTGGGGGAGTTGGCAAGCCTCTCAGAGAGAAAATCACGATTCAAAGAACAAAGACAGACTGTTCCGAGTTGAGGTCATGGTCAGAAACTTTGCAGCAGGACCGGCTTGTGTGGCTGGTAAGATTGTGGAGAGAATAGGAACGGTCTCCCATGTGATGGAGATACAAGGCTGTCATCACAAGAAACACGTAGACCACCTGAGGAGGAGAGCAGTGACCGATACAGGGGATCAACCGGCGCCTCCTGCTGTGAATTCCAAGATGCCAGGATTGGTTACCGGGATTCCAGTTGGAAACAAGGGATCTGATCAACCAGTGGTTACTGTAACTGAGGAATCAGCAGCTACAGAGGAGGAGCTTGACCCCGGATTGATGAGTTTGCCTTTTGCATCTGTCCGGCTGGATTCTTCAAATTCTGAAGAGTCTCCCACAGAACTGAGGCATTCGACACGGGTCCGGAATCCTCCAGACCAACTAAACTTATGATGGGTTTTTCTCGGGGGTATTCCCGCTGCCCTTTAATAAAACATTGTTTGTCTATGCTGAATTCCTCCATTGTTGAATTCATGAGTTCGGGGGGAAGGATTGTGCCAGCGTTACCCCTTTTTAAGGGAGCTCTCCCTGAGGGCCACGCGATCAGCCCGGACCCTATGGACTGTCGAGGTGGGAAGCTGAGCCAATTGGGGGCAAGGTTGCGTATCCCAGTCGAGGAGGTCCCGTGGCTGGATCCTGGGAAGAGAGTTGTACAGTCGCATCGTTGATTCAATCTGATATTCTGTTGTAAATATTATTTATCATTGGCATTAAATCCCTTGTTATTTTGAACCACATCGAGTCGCCCTCGATTTATTACAGAGTCATAAAGTCAGAGCCATAATTTCAAATTAACGACATGGTGTTAAATTATAAATGTTGCAATGCCAATCATCATAACTCAAATGTCCTGAAGTCAAGAACTTTTCTATAGCTCCACCTTTGACCAGGTTTCCACTCCTGCCACAGCTCTGAAACAGCCCTTATTCATGTTACAACTGATATCCGTGTGGCTGTGACCAGAGCAAACTCTCCCTCCTCTTCCTTCTCAGCCTGTCTGCAGCTTTGACATGGTTAACATTCCCATCCTCCGTCAATGCCTCATTTCCAGTTTCTCCTCCCTGGTTCCATTCTTCTGTGTCCAGTCATTGTAGAAACTCACTCACACTGGCTTCTCCTCACTCTCTCACACTGTATTTCTTTGTTTATACCCAATTCAATCCAATAAAAGCCCAATTCATCAAGTGAGACATTCCCGATCCGAGCTGACAGGACAGGGCTCTCAGCTCCTGTCTTGGGTTGGATCTACATGATCCAAGCTGATTGGAGTCGGCATTGCACCTTCTCCAAGACTTGATCTCATTTGCATCTTCGCCAAAACGCCAAGATGCTGCTTTAAAAAATTGCTTCAAATGAAGCCACAATGTTACATTATGACTTCAACCAAGTACAGCATGTCGATACTACACTTGATTTATTTGTCAAATATCTTTCCTTGGTCATCCACATGCTCAGCTCCAACCCATCTGAATACACCTCACGTTCCACATGTGCTCCGACTCCATCTTTACCACCGATTTCCTCAGTCCCAACTTGAACTTGAAGGGCCGAATGGATTTGAATATTGAATCTTAATAGCGCTGGAGGTCCGAATTTTACAATTACAGCTTTCAAAAAAACAACAAGAATGGACTTTCGTCATTCTCATGCTCGAGAACGTTAATTGGAAAGGGCTCCGGGATGATTCAATCTCTTTGTCTGTGTTAAACTCACCCTTGAGAGATGGACAGAGATCTCTGAAATGATAGAAATACCTTGTATCCCAGAAGGAGAATCTGTGTTTTTATTTGTATCAGTATTGTGAGATTGCACGATTCACATTGATCATTATTGCAGGAACAACAATCATAGTAACATTCTGGCTTTTATAAAATTTCCCGATGCATTTGCACAGTCTATAGAAAGAGATATTTTTAACGTGCTTTTTCAATGAGTGGAATTAATATCAGTCAGCATGGGAACAAATTGTCTTTGGATGTTCTTAGTTACTGTCAGCTGAACAAATTCACACTGTGTTCCTTCTAGTGCTGATTCTGGAACAGAATATATTTTAACTGAATATTTTGAACTCACATTCAGCTCAATCAGTAATTAAATTCCCAGCAATTTAATCACTAATCTCTCTGGCGTCAGTAATGGAGACCTTTCTGCCCATCACCATAATGGTTGAAAGATTAAAAGAACAAGGAATTGGAACACATGGGGGGCAATATTGCCATTGCATTGTGCCCATTTTCAGGTGCGGCGCGGTGGTAAAGTCGGGTGTAAAGCACTGAGCGTAATTGGCACCAGTTTTCGCGACCAGTGCCATTTTACGAGCGCCGGATTTCCGACACCATCAGCCTCCCATCGGAAATGGGCGGGAGGCAGGTTAATATATGGAAATTTATTATAATGCTATTTTACATCTGTTTAGCGAACCCGGCACTCAGTAGTCCAGGCCCGCGTCCCGTTATGACCTTGCTAGGAAAGGTTCATGCCGGATAGAGATCTCTGAAATGATGGAAATACCTTGTATCCCAGAAAGAGAATCTGTGTCTTTATTTGTATCGGTGTTGTGAGAATGCACGATTCACATTAAGGCATGCTGCCTGGCTTTTCATTGGTATAGGGATGATTGTTGTCTTCTTGAAGCAGGTAGGGACCTCAGATCGGTATAAGGAGAGGTTAAAGATGTCTGCGAATACCCCTGCCATCTGGTCAGTGTAGGGTCTGAATGCTTGTCTGGATACCCCATCCGGACCAGTTGCTTTCCATGGGTTGACTCTCATGAAGGCCGATGTAATGTCTGCGATGTGACCTTGGATACCGGTTCCACTGAGGTTGTTGGGGTGAAAGGCGTGCTCTTGCTAACCTCTTGCTCAAAACGGGCATAGACTACATTGATCTCTTTGGGGAGGGGTGCATTGCTGCCAATGATTCTACTCATCATCACCTTGTAACCTGTTAGATCTTACAGGCCTTGCCATAATCAATGAGTGTTCATGTGGCTAGCCAGGGATTCTAGCTTGTTGCAGTATTGTCTCTTAGCATCTTTGATGGTTCTCCATAGATCGTATCTGGATTTCTTGGATAGGTAAGGGTCACCTGACTTGAATGCCTCAGACCTGGACTTGAGTAAGCAGTGGGTATCCCTGTTCATCCATGATTTCCTGTTGGGAAACACTTGGATTAGCTTCTTTGGCACACAGTATTCGACAGTCTTCGAACACTAATGAAGTATGTTACTGCAGTGGCCAACTCATTCAGGTTGGTCACTGAGTTCTTGAATGTTGACCAGTCCACTGACTTGATGCAGTCCGTAGGAGATCATCCAATTCCTCAGACCAACATTACATGAGTTTCTTTACTGGATTCTCCCATTTCAGTTTTGCCTGTAAGCTGGGAGCAGGAGTACAGGAGACGTGTTGATGGTATATTGGTGGGACACTCCTAAGCTTGGCCTAGTTGAAGTCCCCGGGCACAATGAACAAAGCCTCGGGGTGTTTTGTCCCAAGGCTATTTGTGGTGGTATATATTTCTTCGATTCCTGGCTTCGGTCACTGTGCAGAGTCTGCACGTTCTCCCTGTGACTGCATGTGTTTTCTATGGCTCTGGCCTCCTCCCACAGTCCAAAAAACGTGCTGGTTGGGTGCATTAGTCATGCTAAATTCTCCCTCAGGCTACCTGAATAGGTGCCAGATTGTGGCAACGAGGGGATCTTCACAGTAAATTCATTGCAGTGTTAACATGTGTCTACTTGTGACACGAATAAATAAACTTTAATCTGTAAATTCAGCAAAGGAGGATCAAGTGATTGATTTAATTGGAAAAAAGAGAGTATGGAAGTTAGCAAGTGGTGAACATAAAAACTGACTGTAAATGTTTTTACAAATATATTAAGAGAATAAGATTGACAAAAACGAAAGTAGGCCCCTTACAGACAGAAACAGGAGAATTCAGAATTTGGAACAAAGAAATGGCTGAGGAACTAAATTCATACTTTGCTTCTGTCTTTGCAAAGGGAGATATAAATAATGTACAGAAGTTCAGAGAGAAACAAGTTTTAGTGAGGAGCTGAAGGAGATCAGTATTAGTAGAGTTTATGGTTTGAGGGAAATTGATAGGATTGAAGGTGGATGAATCTCCAGGGCCTGATAATCTTCATCTCAGAGTGCTTAAGGAAGTGGCCCTGGAAATAGTGGATCCATTGGTGGTCATTTTTCAAAATTCTTTGGACTCTGGACAGATTTCTACTGATTGGAGGACAGCAAATGTAAGTCCACAATTCAAAAAGGGAGCTGGAGAGATAAAAGGGAACTATAGACCAGTGAGCCTAACGTTGGTATTGGGGAAGTTGCTAGAGTCCATTATCAAGCATTTCATAGCTCAGCATTTGGAAAGCAGTGGTCTCATCAGACAAAGTCAACATGGTTTCCAAAAGGGAACTCACTTTTGATTAATCTGTTGGAATTCTTTGAAAATGTAACAAGTAGAGTTGACCGGGGGAGTCGGTGGATGTGGTTTATTTAGACTTTCAGAACGCTTTCGACAAGGTCTCACATAGCAGACTACTATGTAAAGTTACAGCGCATCGGGTTGCGGGTGGTGATTTGAGATGGATCGAAAGCTGGTTGGCAGAAAGGAATCAAAGAGCTGGCAGAAATGGGTATTTTTCCAATTGGCAGACGGTGACTAGTGGGGAACCGCAGAGATCTGTGCTAGCACTCAATTGTTCACATTATATATCAATGATTTGGGAGAGGGAACTAAATGTATTATCTCCACATTTGCAGACGATACAAAGTTGGGTGGGAGGGTGAGCTGTGGGGAGGATGCAGAGATGCTTCAGCGTGATTTGGACAGGCTGAGTGAGTGGGCATATGCATAGCAGATGCAGTATAATGTGGATATCTGTGACGGTATCCACTTGGATAGCAAACATAAGAAGGCAGATTCTTATTGAATGGGTATAAATTGAGAGAGTTGGATACTCAGTGAGACCTTGGTGTCCTCATGCATCAGTCGCTGAAAGTAAGTGTGCAGCTACAGCAAGAAGCTCAACTTCAGGTTTCCTCCAATCAGCCTTGTGTTTTAAATATGCTGTCAGAATGAAACAATTCAAAAATCTTCCCAGGCTTTTAATTAGCGTTTTCCAAACATGTGTTTTCTGATTTGTAACTGAGCTGGGTTTCTCACCATGTTTACTGCACAGAGGTGGACCTGTAGAATATTTTCGCATCTCGCCAAATAAGTGACAATATTTCCCTGGTAAGGTGAGAAGACATAGTTCCATTGTAACTCTATTCTGTAACACCACACTCCCCCAACCGCTCTTTTGTCCTTTGATGTAAAAGACCCCTTGGTGGTCTTTACGGTGTAAGTGAGGGTTTGAGCTCCTGCTCCTTGCCCCATACGGTCTGTTTCAATGGGGTTCTTGGGCATCGCATTTTCTAAAAACACAAGACTATCCATTGGTGGGGGCTGGTTAACTCTGTATTTGGAACTACATGTGGAGTTGGGGTACTTTAAGGCACTCATTCCTTTGTCTCGTGGCAATTCCGTGCTTTCCTTGCGACTAGTAGTCACAGGATTCATCGGAACAGGGGCAAGTTCTCAGGGTGCTGAGCGATTAGGAGCCTCCGGAAAGGGAGGTGGGGGCCCCCAGTCAGCACCATGTGTGACACATTGCCAAACATTCTCTTCCAGATATATCCCATAAACCAATCCACAATCATCACCTCCCTCAAACTCAACTGTCCCAAATACAGACATCATCCCTTTCTGCTTTGACAGCTGAGACCACATTTGGAATATTGTGTGCAGTTCTGGTCACCTCACTATAAGAAGGATGTGGAAGCGCTGGAAATAGTGCAGAGGAGATTTATCAGGATTCTGCCTGGTTTGGAGGGTCAGTCTTATGAGGAAAGGTTGAGGGAGATAGGGCTGTTCTCTCTGGAGCGGAGGAGGCTGAGGGGAGACTTAATAGAGGTTTATAAAATGATGAAGAGGATAGGTAGAGTGAACGTTCAAAGACTATTTCCTCGGGTGGATGGAGCTATTAAAAGGGGGCATAACTATAGGGTTCGTGGTGGGAGATATAGGAAGGATATCAGAGGTAGGTTCTTTACGCAGAGAGTGGTTGGGGTGTGGAATGGACTGCCTGCAGTGATAGTGGAGTCAGACACTTTAGGAACATTTAAGCGGTATTGGATAGGCACATGGAGCACACCTGGATGACAGGGAGTGGGATAGCTTGATCTTGGTTTCAGATAAAGCTCAGCACAACATCGTGGGCCAAAGGGCCTGTTCTGTGCTGTACTGTTCTCTGTTCTATGTTTATCCTGCAGCCAGGTCTATGTCATGCCGACCAATCATATTTATTGACTTCAATGTGAGCCATCAATTCTTTTGTTTTGTAATGAATGTTGTGTGAATTCAGATACAGAGCCTTCCATTTTGCCTCATTGTTATCTTTGTCTTTATTCTTTGTCCATCCTTAGTTTTTTTTTCATTCTGTCCCTTGCTGCCATTCTCTGACCCTTATTTTCGATTTTACTGTTATCCTCTCTTACCCTGGCCGGAATTCTCCAAACTCGCCACGGCTGGGATTTTCCGGTCCAGCTGTACTGAAGGGAGATCTGGCTGAGTGCCAAATTCTCCGTTCTCACCGACAGTGATGTCGAGGCAAATGAGATTGGAGAATTCCGGCTCCTGTCTCGACGCTTCGATGTACCACAGGCGGGATTTTCCATGCAACCCGCTGTGTGTTTTGCTGGGGCTGAGCTGGCCTGGCATTGGCTGATGCTGGTCTGGTCCCACCGTTCTCAAGGAGGTTTCCCATTGAATGCACCCTTGCTGCTGGGAAACCCGTGTTGGGAATATGCTATCGGCAGGACTGGAAGATCCCAGTGGTGTGATTGGCTGGAAAATTCCAGCCCACATCTTTCAACATTTGATATCTTGTGCACTCTTATTTCATTTCAATCTCTCTCTTCTCTGGTGATGAGTCTCGCTAGAACACTGGTCCCAGCATGGTTCAGGTGTGTACAGAACTGTGTATTCTCTGTACAGAGCCTCTTTCCTAGTTCTTCCTCTGCCATTGGTTCCTACATGAACCAGGGCAACTGGTTTCTCTCCCTCCCACTGCAAGTTCCTCTCCAGCCCTGAGCAGATGTCCTGAACCCTGACACAGACAAACAACAAAGCCATCTGGACTCTGTCCCTTTGCTGCAGGGATTGGTGTCAATCCCCGTCACTAAGCTGTCCCCCAAGGAACAAAATATTCATTTTTTTCCCCTTCACTTGAATGGCCTCCTGTACCACGGTGCCAGGGTGAGTCAGCTCATCCTCCCGGCAACCCCCACTCCCATCCAAACAAGCTGAGAGAACCTCAAAGCTGTGAGACAATGGCAGAGACCGACAGTCCTGCCCTCCTGACCCCCTGACCTGCCTCACTCACAGTCACAGCCTCCTTTCCCTGACCACTGACCAAATCAGCTCTTGCTGCCACTGGCAGTCTCAGAGCCGATCTCAGGACACATCCCTTTATAGATCAAAGTGACCGTCTCTCTGACAGAGTGGATCCTTCTTCTGCACCGATCCTCTGTCATGTCCAGCTACGTGGCTCTTACTCAATAGTCTCTGCCAGCTGGTAATGGTGCCTTCACTGGCCTCTTCAATCTTGGTAAGAAGTCTCACAACACCAGGTTAAAGTCCAACAGGTTTATTTGGTAGCAAAAGCCACTAGCTTTAGGAGCGCTGCTCCTTCATCAGGTAAGTAGGGAGTTCTGTTCACAAACAGGGCAGATAAAGACACAAACTCAATTTACAAAATAATGGTTGGAATGCGAGTCTTTCCAGGTAATCAAGTCTTAAAGGTACAGACAATGTGAGTGGAAAGTGCGTTAAGCACAGGTTAAAGAGATGTGTATTGTCTCCAGACAGGACAGTGAGTGAGATTTTGCAAGCCCAGACAAGTCCTGGGGGTTACAGATAGTGTGACATGAACCCAAGATCCCGGTTGAGGACGTCCTCATGTGTGCGGAACTTGGCTATCATTTTCTGCTCATCGACTCTGCGTTGTCATGTGTCATGAAGGCCGCCTTGGAGAACGCTTACCCGAAGATCAGAGGCCGAATGCCCGTGACTGCTGAAGTGTTCCCCAACAGGAAGAGAACACTCTTGCCTGATGATTGTCGAGCGGTGTTCATTCATCTGTTGTCATAGCGTCTGCATGGTCTCCCCAATGTACCATACCTCGGGACATCCTTTCCTGCAGCGTATCAGGTCGACAATGTTGGCCGAGTTGCAAGAGTATGTACCGTGTACCTGGTGGATGGTGTTCTCACGTGTGATGATGGCATCCGTGTCGATGATCCGGCACGTGTTGCATGGTTGCTCTTGCAGGGTTGTGTGGTGTCGTGGTCACTGTTCTCCTGAAGGCTAGTTAGTTTGCTGCGGACAATGGTCTGTTTGAGTTTATGCGGTTGTTTGAAGACATGAAGTGGGGGTGTGGGGATGGCCTTGGCGAGATGTTCATCTTCATCAATGACATGTTGAAGGCTCCAGAGAAGATGTCATAGCTTCTCCGCTCCGGGGAAGTACTGGACGACGAAGGGTACTCTGTCCACCATGTCCTGTGTTTGTCTTCTGAGGAGGTCAGTGTGGTTTTTCGCTGTGGCGCGTCAGAACTGTCGATCGATGAGTCGAGCGCCATATCCTGTTCTTATGAGGGCATCTTTCAGTGTCTGTTGCGATCCTCCTCATCTGAGCAGATCCTGTGTATTCGGAGGGCTTGTCCGTAGGGGATGGCTTCTTTAACGTGTTTAGGGTGAAAGCTGGAGAAGTGGAGCATCGTGAGGTTATCCATGGGCTTGCGGTACAGTGAAGTGCTGAGGTGACCGTCCTTGATGGAGATGCGTGTGTCCAAGAATGCAAACGATTCTGGAGAGTAGTCCATGGTGAGTCTGATGGTGGGATGGAACTTGTTGATGTCAACATATAGTTGTTTCAGTGATTGTTCACCATGAGTCCAAAGGAAGAAAATGTCATCGATGTATCTAGTGTATAGCATCGGTTGAAGGTCCTGTGCAGTGAAGAGGTCTTATTCAAACCTGTGCATGAAGATGTTGGCATATTGAGGTGCGAATTTGGTCCCCATGGCTGTTCCGTGTGTCTGGATGAAGAACTGGTTGTTGAAGGTGAAGACATTGTGGTCCAGGATAAAGCGGATGAGTTGCAAAATTGCATCTGGAGACTGGCAGTTGTCGGCGTTGAGTACTGAGGCAGTTGCAGCAATGCCATCATCGTGGGGGATGCTGGTGTAGAGTGACGAGACATCCATTGTGACGAGGAGTGATCCTGGTTCAACTGCTCCATGCTCAAATGCTGAGTTTCTGTAGGAAATCCATAGTTTTGCAGTCATCCGTTCTGTTCAGTATGATGATGGCCCCTCCTTTGTCTGCTGGTTTGATGACAATGTTGCGGTTGGTCTTGAGAGCGTGGATGGTGTTGCATTGTGCTTGGGTGATGTTCGGGGCTGTCTTGTGAGTGCGGTTGATGAATCTGGTGTTGACTCACCTCCTGACTGCTTGGGCATACATGTCGAGTCGAGGGCAGCGGTCTTCCGGAGGAGTCCAATTTGACTCTTTCCTCTTCGGTTGCTGCACTGCGGATCTCTCTGTCGGCTGTTCCGGTTCATTGGCTGTCTCATTGTGTTCGCTGTTGGCCTCTTGGGGTTTGTGGAAGAACTCCCACAGCCTCATTCGCCTGGTGAATTCCTCTGTGTCTGCTGCGAGACTGATGGGGTCTATTCTGGTGGTGGGGCAGAAATTGAGCCCTCGGCTGAGAACTTCGATTTCATCTGGTTGAAGTGTGCAGTCCGACAAGTTGACAATGGACTTCCCTGCAGTGGTACTGTTTTCTACTGTGGTACCCGGGTGTGGTGAACCATAGTTGGTTACCACTATGAGTACTGACCCATAGATGGTCAGCACTATGGGTACTTGTAGATATGTTACTCTTGTCACTGTTGGGGTGAGGGTTGGGCTGTTCTACCTGTTGATATTGTTCTGTGGTGCACTCCAGTTGGCTCCGCCTACCTGGAGGAGTATAAAGGTCACTGCACTGCCTGGTGACCCTTTAGTCTGGGATTGTATTGTATACAGTATGCTCCATTCTTGTTAGTAATAAAAGCCTTTATTTCCCGGGTACGATCCAGCCTCCCGAGTGATTTAATCGCGCATCAATTTTATTACGAACAAAATTTTGGTAAAAAAAAAACCATGGAGCAAATGTTGAAACCCGATCCGTTTACTTTAGATCCACGTGCGGCGGGAGGGTCGAACACTTTCGACCATTGGTTAAAGTGTTTTCAAGACTACATCGATGCCTCAACAGCCATTCAAAACGACGCCGATAGACTGCGGGTCCTCCACGCAAGGGTAAGCGACACTGTATACTCATCAATCCGCGATGCCCAAGTCTACAAAGGGGCCATCGAACTACTTAAGAAACTGTACAACAAACCGCCAAACGAGATCCATGCTCGACACTTTCTAGCCACTCGACGGCGGCAGCCCGGCGAAACGACAGGACAGTACCTGCGCGAACTTCAGCAGCTAGCCAGAGCCTGCAACTGCAAGCCAGTGTCGGCGGCCCAGTATACGAGCGACTTGATCCGAGATGCGTTCGTGGCGGGAATCGGCTCATCGTATATTCGCCTTCGGCTGCTAGAGCAAGGTAACCTAGACCTCGCTAAGACGGTGGAATTGACTGACACGATGGAAACGGCCTCCAGAAGTCTAGAAACTTACCCCACCGACCACGTGGGAACATCGTGGCAAGTACAGCCACCAACTCAACTCTACCCAGCGGCTCCGAAAAACTGCGCGATTGTGCTTTCAACCTCGGACCTGACGACGGCGGCAGCTCCAGGAGGCCCGCGGTGCTATTTCTGTGGATTGGCGAAACACCCTCGGCAGCGATGCCCAGCTAGAACAGTATTCTGCTCTGCGTGTGGGAAGAAAGGGCATTATGCCAAAGTCTGCAGGGCCAATCCACCCTCCAAACATAGCATCGCGGCGTGTGATTCTCCAGAGCCTGTCTCCTTGTCTCCAGCTTCTTCGAGGTCTTCCACCATGTGCGATTCCAGAGCGCCGCCATTCCTGATGACGAAGACGCAAGACACGTGCGACCTGCAGGGGCCGCCACTTTTAGCGCCACCGACCACGTGCGATCCATGGGCGCAGCCATTTTGGTCAGCACCGACCGCAGATGACCAGCAGGGGTCATCGTCATCAACCATCTCAGCTGCCTGCAGTTGCACTCAAGACCCAACGGTGGCGTCAATCATCCTGGACCAGGCCAAGCCTCACAGACTCGACAAGTCCATGATGGGCATAGAGGTAAATGGACGCCTAATTCATTGTTTGTTTGACAACGGGAGCACGGAGAGTTTCATTCACCCTGACACCGTGAAATGGTGCGGTCTCCGAGTACAGACTGTCAGACAGACAATTTCTATGGCGTCGAGGTCCCGGTCTGTTACCATGCTAGGGAGCTGTGTGGTCAATCTAACGGTGCGGGGCACAGTTTATGAGAACTTCAGGCTCCTCGTGTTACCGCACCTTTGCGCTCCAATACTCCTGGGACTAGACTTTATGGTCCAACTGAGTAGTGTAACCCTGCAGTACGATGGGCCACTCCCTCCACTTTCAGTGGGAGCACAGCAGCCTCCAAATTGCCCAGCGCGCTCCACGTGTAGCCTCTCGACACTCAGAATCACCCCACCATCCTTATTTGAGAATCTCGTGCCAGGCTGCAAGCCCATCGCAACCAAGAGCAGGCGTTACAGCGCTGAAGATCGGATCTTTATTCGATCTGAAGTTCAGCGGCTCCTCAGGGAAGGGATCATTCAACCTAGCACTAGTCCATGGAGAGCGCAAGTCGTGTTGGCTAAAACTGGAGACAAACCCCGGATGGTCATAGACTATAGTCAGACCATTAATAGATACATGCAGCTGGATGCGTATCCTCTACCGTGCATATCTGACATGGTCAACCAGATTGCGCAGTACCGGGTGTTCTCCACCATTGACTTGAAGTCAGCTTACCACCAGCTCCCCATTCGCTCAGAGGACCGGAAATATACGGCCTTTGAGGCGCATGGTCGTCTTTACCACTTTTTAAGGGTTCCCTTTGGCATCACGAATGGGGTCTCAGTCTTCCAGCGTGAGATGGACCGAATGGTGGACCAGAACGGGCTGCGGGCTACCTTCCCGTACCTGCATAACATCACTATCTGCGGCCATGACCAGCAGGACCACGATGCCAACCTCCTTAGATTTTTACGCACTGCGTCTCACCTGAACCTGACCTACAACAGGGAGAAGTGCGTATTTAGCAAGCGCATCCTAGCAATTCTCGGATACGTGGTGGAAAACGGGGTCCTTGGCCCTGATCCAGACCCTATGCGTCCCCTCCTTGAACTTCCCCTGCCCACTAGTATCAAAGCACTGAGAAGATGCTTAGGTTTCTTTTCATACTATGCACAGTGGGTTCCCAATTATGCGGACAAAGCCCGTCCGCTCATAAAGTCTACCTCTTTTCCCCTGGCAGCAGAGGCTCGCTTAGCCTTTGGAGGGATAAAAGCCGACATCGCGAAAGCCACGATGCACGCTGTTGATGAGTCCATCCCCTTTCAGGTGGAGAGTGATGCATCTGATTTCGCCCTGGCCGCCACACTTAACCAGGCGGGCAGGCCCGTCGCCTTTTTCTCTCGCACCCTCCAAGGCCCTGAAATTCGGCACTCCGTGGTGGAAAAAGAGGCTCAGGCCATTGTGGAGGCCATCCGGCATTGGCGCCATTACTTGGCTGGAAAACGATTCACCCTGCTCACGGACCAGCGGTCCGTGGAGTTCATGTTCAACAACACGTTACGGGGTGAGATCAAAAATGATAAAATCTTGAGGTGGAGAATCGAACTTTCCACCTACAACTATGATATCATGTACCGTCCGGGGAAGCTCAATGAGCCCTCAGACGCCCTGTCACGTGGAACATATGCAAGTGTGCAGGAGGATCGATTACCGGCCCTCCACAGTGATCTCTGCCATCCGGGGATCACTCGGCTCTTCCATTTCGTAAAGGCCCGGAATCTACCCTACTCAGTGGATGATGTCAGGTCCATAACCCGAAGCTGCCAGGTATGTGCTGAATGCAAGCCGCACTTCTACCGACCTGACAGGGCACACCTCATTAGGGTCACTCGCCCTTTTGAAAGACTGAGTGTGGACTTCAAGGGCCCCCTCCGTTCGACAGATCGGAACGTGTACTTCCTCAAAGTGATTGACGAGTACTCACGTTTCCCTTTTGCCATTCCCTGTTCAGACATGACCGCTGCCACGGTTTTCAAAGCATTACGGGATCTTTTCACCCTGTTCGGTTACCCCAGCTATATCGACAGTGATAGGGGCTCGTCATTTATGAGTGACGACTTGAGGCAATACCTGCTCTCAAAAGGGATTGCCTCAAGTAGAACTACGAGTTACAACCCCAGGGGTAACGGACAGGTTGAAAGAGAAAATGCTAGTCTGGAAGGCTGTCTTACTGGCGTTGAGGTCTAAGGGTCTTCCAGTCTCCCGTTGGCAAGAGGTACTCTCTGATGCGCTCCATTCCATCCGGTCCCTCCTGTGTACGGCAACCAATGCTACTCCACATGAGAGGATGTTTTCCTTCCCTAGGAAGTCTTCCTCTGGGACCTCATTGCCGTCTTGGTTGATGTACTCAGGACCTGTCCTCCTGCGGCGGCATGTTAGGACCCGCAAGTCCGACCCTTTGGTTGAACAGGTCCATCTCCTCCACGCCAACCCTCAGTATGCCTATGTGGCATATCCTGACGGGCGAGAGGACACGGTCTCTATTAGAGATCTGGCGCCTGCAGGGGACTTGGAAACCCCAGTCGCTCCCACACCCCTGGTTAGGGACCCCTTGACCTTTATCTCCCCTCCTGACACGGCGCGGGCAGTATCAGGACCACCACTTAATCCTCTTACTCCCGTGTACAGCTTGCCTGAGTCCAGGAGATTGTCGCCACCTCGAGGCGTGCTCGAGTCCAGCAGATTTTTGCCACCTCGTGGTCCACCTGTCCGTGAGGAACTGGAGGAGTCACTGGACACCGCCTTGGAGAGAAGGTCACCATGGTCACCAGAACCGGCGTTACCGCCAGTGTTGAGGAGGTCGCAGAGACGGTGCGGTCCTCCAATACGACTGAACTTGTGAATATATGAACAGTTGTTCTGTTTTTTTTTGCCCTGCCGGCCTTTGTTTTAAAGGAGGGGTGAATGTGGTGAACCATAGTTGGTTACCACTATGAGTGCTGAGCCATGGATGGTCAGCACTATGGGTACTTGTAGATATGTTACTGTTGTCACTGTTGGGGTGAGGGTTGGGCTGTTCTACCTGTTGATATTGTTCTGTGGTACACTCCAGTTGGCTCCGCCTACCTGTAGGAGTATAAAGGTCACTGCACTGCCTGGTGACCCTTTAGTCTGGGATTGTATTGTAAATAGTCTGCTCCATTCTTGTTACTCATAAAAGCCTTTATTTCCCGGGTACGATCCAGCCTCCCGAGTGATTTAATCGCGCATCACCGGGGAGGCTTGGTTGCTGCTGGTGGTGATGCCGAGTTTCTCAAGTTTCCTGTTCTTGGTGTGCATGTCGATGGCGTAGTTCCTTTGTCTCGTCTGCTTGGCAGAGTTTCGCAGCTGGTCTTTGTCCTGAGTGCAAGTTGAGAATATGGACTTGATCTTGGTTTCCAGGCTGCGGCGTTTGCTGTAGAGCTGGTGTGTGAGGTGATTGAGGAGTGTGAGAGAGGTGCGACGGCAAAGTCTCTCAGTGTAGTCTGTGTTATAGGTTGACCTGAGTGGGTGCGTGATCTGGAGTCCTTTCGGTATCTTGTCTGCTTTCTTGCATCTTTGTAGAAACTTGATGTCTGTGTCGATATGCGCGATCTTCTTGGAGATCCTCTCCACTTGGAGCCGGCAGTTTGCGGTGTCGATGGTAGTCAATCTTCACAACTCTCACTGGCCTTCACCCCCTTCAGGGTGATCTGCTCTCTCTAGTGGGCCGATACGTTGATGCTGTCCATGGCCAGCTGGTCTTCTCTCTCTTGTCCTCACCCCTCTTCACCTGAGGAAGAGTCTCCACCTGACAGAAGCATCACCACATTGAAGCTATTGGATTGTTGACATGCTGACTGACTGATGTGATGCTCAGTCTGTTTGTGGGTCTTTAAAGACAGAAGCCAGTTGATAATTACACCCATTAATTTCTATCGAGCGCGATTCACCTGAATTGGGTCTAAATGCCCAATCAGCAGGAAAACCAGAGTGTTCCCCACTGGCACTGCCAGCGTCTGTCATCTGGGATTCACCCACCTGAAAAACGCAAAGGAGTTAATCGTGGAAAAATTGCCGGCCACCCCTGCTGTTCAGAGATCAAGGTGTCCTTTTTAAAGGGTGCGCTGAACTCCCTCCCTCCAATAAATGAAATGGTGACCCCCCTCTCCCCACTCCCTGCTGACCAGGGGTGCATCACCAACCACTCAGCAAAGGGTGGCATCCGGTCTCCCTCCACTTAAATAACAGGTCAACCCCCACCACCACCACACTTACCACACAGGCATGAGTGTGAGCCATTCCTTTCACCCTCAGGCCCCCCACAATCCCATCTCAGGTCCCCCACTCATATCCCTCCCCCTCCAACTCAGTCCCCTCCCCCCTCAAATCCCTAATCAGGTCCCCTTCAAGCCACGCACCTTTGCAATGCTGACGGTGCACTGCTCCCGATACCCTAGCACTGACAACCTGACCTAGCACCATGGGTCAGAGGGAATCAAGGAGGTGGATCCAGTGGCCCTTTGCACCTCTGCTGCTGCCAAAGGAAGGGTCCCTCAAGGGTCCTGAGGGTTGGGTGTGATCGGATGGGGGAAAGGGGGTCACCTCGCCACTCTCCGCCAGGGTGGGGGACTCGTGGATGGACAACCCCTTCTCGCACTGACAGAACTGAAGATCACCACTGGCATGATGATTTCAGGCATCTCAGTGATCAACATCCTCATTCCTGCCTGTCAGCACAGAAAGTTTGAAGTGACGGAATAACTTGAATTTCCATGGCCCCTGGACAGCTGTCCAGCTTTTAAATCACTGCAGCACTCCATTCTGCAGCAGGAATTTCCATTTCTCTCTGTAAGAAGCTGCAGGTTAGAGCAGACCCCTTTGGGTTCCTCTGACAGGGAGATGTCAATTTCTCTGTCTGGGTGGGGATAGGGGGGAGGGGGGGTTCCATTCTCCACAGCTGTGCAATCATCCCCAGTGTATTCACACAGCTTTGCGTTGAAGTCTCTGAGCTTTTCTAGCAAGCTGAAACCTTTGAAACCCTCTCTATTCCATTGAAAACCTTTGATATTTTGAAAAATTCTTGGTGCAGTGCTTTGAAATAGATTTCCATTGACAGCTTAATGAATTTCAACTCAGGCGCCAGTCAGCTCTGTTTATTTACCTTTCCCTTTCTGCTTGAATATATCTCAAATACCACCATTGTTCCCTCACTGCAATGTTTACAAAGACTCTTCGTCTGATTCACAGCTCTATGTTTGCTGTCTGTGTGGCATGTATGATTGCATCTGTTACTGCGAGTGTGCATGTTTGTGAGACTGTGAGTGTGTATGTGTGGTTGCATGTGGGAGCGTGTGTGGGAGCATGCGCGCAAATGTGCATGGGAGTGTGCATGATGGTCCTGGAGAATCCCACTCCATGTGTTTTTTTCTGAGTCACAAAAACCTCATGACAATGCAGGCATCGAAACAAACAGAATGACACATGGACAACCGTTAAGAAGGGTGGATGGTGTTGAGTAATCGAAGCTGAAATTTTTCAGCAACATTTTACTTATTTAGCATCCGAAAGAAAATGAGAGAGTTGGGGAGGTCCAGGCTCTCTGTTCCAGAACCTAGGGCCAGGCAATCTCAATCCAATGTTGTCAATATTGAAGCCATGACAAGGTGCAACAGGTCAGAATACTTGGAGGAAATATTTCAGAGGAATGTAGTGTTGGGGACTTTACAGAGACTGAGTAAAGTGAAGACATGGAGGGATCTGAGCACAAAGTAGAATAAATTATAAATATGAGGCCGTGTCAGAGCAGGAGCCAATGTAAATCAGAGAGCACAGCGGTGATGGTTGAGTGAGACTCAGTGCGAGAATAAGCGGGTGGGATTCTCTCAGCACGCTGGCATCAGCAGGGGACCTGTAGGAGGACTTGCAACCGGCGTCCAGCTGATCGCGAGTGTCCAATGCCTTTTTCTTTTACATAATCAGCCTTGTTCTTGAAAACAGCGTGAGTATGATTACCATAACATTCACGAGCCAGGGATGGTATTCCTCAAACTCGCTATTGTCTCCCCCCAGCTGGGAGCGGTTCCCATCAGCAGGAATTAAAGCTGGCCCCATCCACGAGAACCAGGCGTGATCACCTCTCTGGTGGGCACAGAGGCCATTCAGGCGCCCTCTCGCCCCACCCTCCAGGGCGCCAGGGTGTGCTTTTCCCCTTGGACAGTGCCAACATGGCACTGCCAGCCTGGCACCCTGGCGCTGTCCACAGGGCACCCCAGCACTGCTCATTGGGCACCGGGTAATGCCAAGGGGGTTTAACACAAGAGTATGGGGCCTACCATGTGGGCCGACCGGCAGTGGTGGGAGACGTGCCCACTGCACTCTGCATTATCGATCGGTGGGAGAGGGAGGGAGGAGGGCGGGCAGAGCTGCACATGGCATGGGGTTTGGGGGTGCACATGGCAGTGCATGGATCAGGGCTGGCCATGGGTGGCTGGCGATTGGGGACAGTTGTCAGGGAGGCCAGCAATCGGTGGGGTTGGTCGGTTGGTCGGGGAGTCCGGCGATCGGGAGGGAGGAGGGTGTTGGGAAGCTGGCAATCGGGAGAAGGGGGCCTGGCAAGAAACCAGGAGGCCAGTGATCGGGAGGCCAGCGATGGGAGACCAGTGCGCAGGTCAGCACATGCACACTGGCCCACACAGCGCACTGATGCCAGTCTCTTGGCTGGGATGAGGCCCCCCTGACGGGCGTGAATCTCCCTCTGAGGCACTTTGTGGAGCACAGAGCGCTGGAGATTCATTCAACTAAATAAAGCTGTGGTGAACCATTGTTGGTTCCCACCAGGTAGTGCTGAGCCAGGGTCTGGCCAGTACTACGAGTCTGTATATATGTTACTGTTGGGGTTAGGGTTGGGCTGTTCTTCATGTTACTGTTGGGGTTAGGGTTGGGCTGTTCTACCTGTAATATAGTTCTTATGGTACATCCCAGTCGGGCTCCACCTCCTGGGAGCGGTATAAAGGTCACTGCTCTGTCTGGGACCCTTTAATCTGGGATCGTGTATTATATAAGGTAGCTCTCTTGTAGTAGTCAATAAAAGCCTTTATTTCCCCGAGTACCTCGAGCCTCGTGAGTTTTATCGCGCATCAAAAGCCAAACAAAAGGGCAGGAAAAATCCGTTTTCCCAACTGTTGGGCACTTAGTTTCTTTTTGGGAGAATCACCCCCGAGATCTTTAAATGAAATTATCCAAACACAAATCTGTTCTCGACTTTTTCCACTAATAGCTGTCTCTGTTAAATGAGAAACTAAGCATTAAATGATTTGCATTGCTCTGCAATTATTCAATTGAAAATATTCACAATAACTTGTCTGTGTGTTAATACCTTCAATCGAGAAACATCTCCCAAATTGCTTCTCAGGAAGATTATCACTCAAAATATCAGATTGATCCATCTAAGGAAAGATTAGGACATTTTGTCAAAGGGAGAGGTTTTTAAGAGTTCACTAAAGGAGGAGAGAAATGGAAAAGTTTAGGAGTCATTGAGAGAGAATTCCAGGGCAGTGTTCTCAGAGGGTTTTAGGGCTGGAAGATGTTAACTGTGAAATAAATAAAATAACTTGGTAAAATGATCATTCTAATTTAGAATCTTACAGCTCACTCTGCATCCACCTCAATATTTTCCTTCATCACTCACTGCCACCTCACACTTTTTTTCCTCATTCTGCTCCTGTCTCACTCCATTCCCCCTCACTCTGTCCTTTCCTCCCTCCATTCCCTCCTCCCTCTGTCCTTTTCTCCATCCATTCCCCGGTCACTCTGTCCTTTCCTCCCTCCATTCTCTCCTCACTCTGTCCCTCCCTTCCTCCTCACTCTGGCCTTTCCTCCCTCCATTCCTTCCTCACTCTGTTTCAGGTTCACTCGGGCTCTCAGCTCAATCTTGAACTCTCCCCTCGACCTTACTTTAGAAACCTCTCTCTCTGTATCACCCCCTCTCGTCAGGGATGATGCTGCAGCACATCCTCTGGTGGGAGGTTCTCATTACAGTGTGACTTTTGACATTGGCAGCTTCCATTATCAATGTGGCTTTCGGAAATTCCACTGGGAAAAGTTATCAGGAAATTTGTACAGATTCCTAACATATTTTATTTGTCGGTGCTCTTCACTCTACAAAGGTTTCAGCAGATTGACACACAAATGATGAGGGATGAAGACAATGGAAAAGTCTCACTCACTGTTCCATTGGTATAGAGAATTTAAAATTCATTTAATCCAGATTAGATGGAATGCAGAGTCTAGGAGATTGACGCACGCACACACAAACACAGACACATACACACACGCACAAAACCATTATCAGATTTTGCAGCACCTAGCAGGACAGTGAATCCATTAAATGTTTTTCAAAGGAGACAAGGTATGGGGAAAGGAGAGGGAAATGGACGTGAGTGGACCATTCCTTCAACAGCCAGAGCAGGTATGAGAAGTTGAATGGTCACTTTGTTGTAGCCAGTTCGATGATGTTTCAATTCCAGTGCTTGTGCTGGTGTTCATCAAGTGTACATACAACAATTCTGTTTTTCTTCAATTAAGGTTCCGTGCCTGTCCAATCTGTTTACTCCAATTAATGGAACTAATAACAATGTTTACGTAAGTCTCATGGTCTCAGTGGGTGTCACTTGCTTGTATTAATAAAGGGTGCCACTGAGTGAGTGAGCTCAGAGTCAATGAAAACTAAAGGACAATAGAGTTCATCACAGAACATGCATCTGAAGGATTTATTATTTCTGCTCTTTGATGTTGAACCCATTTTCTATCACATCCTTGCAGTGGTTGGAGTTCTGTGTGAGTTATTGTAATCATTGCTGGTTTGGCTGCTCTGATAGTGGAACTTGTTGGTGTCGGGCATGTTACACAGTCGTATGCTTGAAGTTATTATTTCCAATCATGATGATCATTATTTTATTTCAGGCAATGTTTTATTTCAGGCATTGAATCCAAACTAAACATGTGTTTACTGATGTTCAGGATCTGTTTGACTTTGTCCAGGTTTCAGTGGGGCACTTGTATAATTCAGGTCAGAAACTCCAAAGTGTTTTATGAAGTCCAACTGGATCATAGGTTTGCAATTTGAATTTGGCTAGGGTGAGCATGAGATGTTTGACCTCAGGTATGATTCAAATGACCCACTAGGGAGCTTCTATCAAACAAAGTTTATTTAAGAATACTGTTAACATGTATAGAAAGAAAATAAGCAATAACCTCTGCCACGTACAAACAAAAAAAACCAACCATGATATTGTATTAAACCTCAACAGCTAAATAAACAATTCCCACAAACAAAATCCTTGCCACAGGTTTAACACAGAAAATACGAATGCTCAGTGATGCTGGATGCATCATGGTTAGATGCTGCAGTTCTCTTGATATACACGCAGACAAGCTTGGTATCAGAAAAGCTTGCCAAAAACATCATGGAGCGAGAGAGGGAGACTCTCGGTACTAGCTAGCAAAACCACCAACAGCAGAATTTTCATTCCAGGAAGGCCAGAAGCCTAGCTTCCAGCTGGCCAGCAGAATTTACAATGCCAAGGACAGAGTGAGAAAAACACTGATTTTCAGTCTGATGTCCACACCCCTTCTAAGTTAAACCAGCAGCTCAAAACGGAGACAGACGAACTCTTGTCACCTGCCCTGTTAATTATTCTTCCCTCTAACAATGCAAGGTCATAAAAAATGCCAGGAAGCACCTGAGGCCCAGAACTAAACAGAACCCATTTAAGCCATTGAAGGAACAAAAAAAGAATTCGAGCAGATAGCCCAGCAACAATATATAAAAAAGCTGTTTAACTGCAGAGAAAATAAATTTTAAAAAATACATTTCTCAAAGGTACACTAGTATCACAACACATTGTATTTTTCATCTCTGCCTCTTTCTATATACATTTATATCAGTGGATGCAGTTTCTTCAAATGATTGGACAAGTGGGAATATGTCCTCCCAATATCTTTGAGTTGTTTGCTAAGTCTTGCCAATGAATTTTGGATGTGAAAGAACATGTCTTGACAGTATGTCTTTCAGAATTTTAGTTCATCCGAAAGCTCTTTGCACGCTATAATTGACCTTTGAAATTTAATGACTGTTGCGATGTCTGCATACAGTCAACCTTGCCCTAAATCCCCCCAACCCCCCCTGTCCGAGCCCTGAACACATATTTGCTTAGTTCTATCCCATCATTCCTTCTGCAGCTCATCTTGCCTCTGAGAGCCACCTCCTGCTCCCCTCAACCCACAATTCTCATGTCTGCTGTGTTATAATTCAGGTTAGAAACTCCAAAGCATTTTATATGCCTGGATCATAAGCTTTGCAAATTTGAATTTGGCTAGGTTAAGCAAGAGGTGTTTCACTTCAGGTATGATTCAAATGACCCACTCCGGAGCTTTTATCAAACACATTTTATTTTAGAATACTGTGAACACGTTGAAAGAATAATAGCAATAATTTTTACCAATTACAAGCAAGGTTAAAAAGAAACAAACATGATATTGTAGAAACCTTAACAACGACATGCACTGTTCCAATACAAACCTGCTTATAAAATACACCCGCCACAGATTTAGCACAGAAAGTAAGAATGCTCACGTGATGCTGAAACTTAGTCCATTGGCTGGAGAATTGAAACTCTGACTTCCCAGCCTTGTAACTTCTCACAGACCTCGAGGCAGGGGCAGAGCCACCGCTGGCCTCCAGCTTTAGCCTGAAAACCACTGCAAGAGTGAGAGGCAATCCTTGCCTCAAATTCCCAGCTGGAAAACCACCAACAGCAGAATTTTCACTCCAGAGAGAGGCAAGACTGCTTCCAGTCCTGAGTCGAAACAGATTCTAGCTAACCAGCAGCCAAAACTGAAAGGAAGAAACTCTTACGAGAGGAAAAAAAAACTATCCTACTTGACCTTTCAATCATTCTTCCCACAACAATCCAAATGGTCAGAAACTCCCTGAAGGCCAAGATTTTTTAAAAAACATTTAAACAATTTAAGCAGAAATAAAAGGATCTCTAATAAGACAGCCGGTGCCACGATAAAAAAACAAAGCTGCTTATAACTGCAGTGAACATATTAAAAACGACATTTCTTAAAGTCACAGTAGCATCACACCTGCCACTGACTAACAACTAACAAATACAAGGGGAGTCTCAATGTAGACAGATAGAGACGTCACATACATTTCTAAGGTCCTTATGGCATGAAAAAAGCTTCAGGATAAAGTACAGTTGTGAAAGACATTCGATAAATGCACTTGTAGCTGTTTTCTTGGAGTTGATTGTGAGGGTGTGTTCTGTAGTGAACAGAATGTAAATTATTTGCTGTACCATTTTCCATCTTCCCAGAATGCTCTGAAAGAATTGATAAGTAATAAGCTGTGACTCCGTTATTGGATTCATGAGATATCCACGTGCTCACTATTACAGCCCAAATTCAGAGCTCCTGTCGATTATTCAACTGATTCAACAGTGAATCAGATCCAATCTCCAACCCAAGGAGCTGAAACTAAATATAGAAACCCCGCCTGTCTCACCAGTGAGTCTGTTTCGATTAATTTAACCTGAACTCAGTTGCTATGTTTCTGCACTAATGACATTCTCCTTGTTCATTGAGAAACTTATCTGCTGACCCATTGGGCTGTTTCTTTAAGTGAGTTGTAAAACTGCAACTTTTAACATTTTCTCTACTTGTTCTTTATATCTTTGCTTCTTCTCACTGGACAACTTTGTTTTACGATTTGTTTTAAATTTACAGCTAACTTAGTCGCGATTGTGACTCTATCTCGAGGGAGGTGCGGTCTTTCCAAAGGTGTCACTCGGTACCTGGTGGCGATGGCTGCAGCGGATCTGCTGGTTGTCATTATTCAGGTCATACTGGATAAAATTAATCCCTTCAAACTGAACGCTGTATTAACTTTCTCTCGTTATGCCTGTGGCATCAGAGAAGTTATTGCTACTGCAGCTGTTAGCAGCTCTGTCTGGCTCACAGTCGCTTTCACCTTTGACCGAATGGTGGCCATTTGCTTCCAGAAACTGAAGATGAAATACTGCACTGAGAAAACAGCAGTCATCGTTATCACAACGGTGAGTTTACTGTGTTTAATAACGAAAATCCCAGTACTTTTTAAGTATGACACCTCTTACTGCTCAATATCATACAAATTCAACAACCTTCTTTCATGGCAAATCTTTGACTGGACGGACCGCATTTTAACTCCAGTGCTCCCCTTCGTGCTGCTACTGCTGCTCAATACTCTCACTGTCAGGCACATCCTGCTGGCCAGTGCAGTCCGCAGGAAACTGAGGGGACAGCGAAACGGCGAGGAGCAGAATGATCCAGAAATAAAGACTCGAAGAAGATCCATCATTTTACTCTTCACCATATCGGGCAGTTTTATCCTGTTATGGGTGACACGTGTTGTATTTCTATCGATTCAACGAATATCTGGGACGTATCAATTTTGGGCAACTGATCTACTTGTATTAGATATGATGGGATCAATGCTCCAGTTATCCAGTTCCTGCACCAACACATTTATTTACGCAGTCACACAGAGGAAGTTCAGAGAGGAGGTGATGAATGCTGTGAAATATCCCTTTACTGTCATCCGGAATTTCATTAAATGATGGGAAGAAAGCTGGAAAATTTAAACCGGGACTGGGTAGCAAAGTTATTGTTCCTGTCCAGCTCAACTCCTGTTGAATAAACATGTCCAAAGGGCTTTGAAAATGAGAAGCAGAATCTTCCTCAAATCTACACATTCTAGTCAGGTGGAAGTTTAAAAGTGAATTCTCCAGGTTCCGAGAAATAATTGATTTGAGGATATTGGGATGAATATTATTTAGTCTCAAATACAAAGTTTAAATGAGATCTGATTATAATTTAAACATTCTGACAAGTCAAAGGCAAAGATTCGAATGACACAGATTTCACTTCTCACTAACTCCACAGAATAAATACAGTGAGTTTGAAAGGAATGGAAACAACTGATTCAGTGAGACGCAGAAAAATTGAAGAAGCCGCGTCGAAACGATGATTGTTGTTGTTGAGAACTGACAATAAAAATAGTTTGAAAACTGCCTTTTCAGGGAAAGTGAAATCTTTGTGAGGAATTTAGAATGTCGACAAATTGAAAACTCCTGGAAAGCAGGAACATGGAGACAATTGCTGAATCATCAACCTGGGGAGAACAAACAGCATTGGGAAAGGGGACTTTGAACCAGCTCACTTGTACTAGATTCAGAAAATGGAGTTTGAACAAACATTCTGAAACAGGTTGGACATCCCATCCAGTTCATTCAGTGATCAATAGTCATCATCCCATGTGTTTCTGTGCTTCCATGTCTCTTTATCTCCATTCCACCAGCCACCATTCAAACATATTGCTCAATGTTCTACATGGCATATTTCTCTGGCAATATGGAATGGACAGAGAGCTGACTGCAAGACAGGAAACTGGGAGATCCTTTCACGTACCTCCAACATTCTGCCTCCAATTGGACACCCCCACCGGGACAATTACTTTTCCTCGATCTTTTCATTGGGAACTGTCGTCGGGACATTGGCCATCTCAATTTTTCTGCCCCCCTCACCCATTCCAATCTCTCTCCTTCCGAACTTTCCGCCCTTCGCTCCCTCAGGTCCAACCCTGACATTGTCATCAAACCTGCCAACAAAGTGGGTGCTGTTGCCGTCTGGCGTACTGACCTCCACCTCGCAGAGGCTGAGCGCCAACTCTCAGATACTTCCTCCTACCTCCCCCTGGACCATGATCACACCACTGAACATCAAGCCATTATCTCCAACACAGTCACTGACCTCATTTCCTCCAGATGCCTTCCCCCCACAGCTTCCAACCTCATGGTCTCCCAATTCCGGACAGCCCACTTCGAACTACTTCCCAAAATCCACAGAAAGGACTGTCCTGGTAGGTCCATTGTGTCCGCATGCTTCTGCCCCACTGAACTTATTTCCTCTTACCTTGACTCCATCCTCACTCCCCTGGTCCATTCCCTCCCCACCTATATCTGGGATTCCTCTGATGTCCTGCATCATATTGCCGGCTTCCAGTCTGCAGGCCCTAACCACCTCCTATTCACCATGGATGTGCAATCTCTCTACACCTCCATTCCACACCAGGACGGCCTGAGAGCTCTTCGCTTCTTTCTTGAAAAGAGGCCTGAACAATTCCCATCCACCATCACTCTCCTCCGCCTGGCTGAAGTCATTCTATCTCTCAACAACCTCTCCTTTAACTCCTCCCATTTTCTCCAAATCAAAGAAGTGGCAATGGGTATCCATATGGGTCCTAGCTATGCTTGTCTTTTTATGGGGTATGGGGAACATTCCTTGTTCCAGGCCTACCCAGGTCTCCTCCCACAACTCCTTTACTCGACATTGATGACAATTTTGGTTCCACTTCATGCTCTCATCCAGATCTTGAAAAATTCACCATCTTCACTTCCAGTTTCCTCCCCTCCATCGCCTTCACCTGGTCCATCTCAGACACTTCCCTTCCCTTCCTTGACCTTTCTGTCTCCATTTCCAACAAAAGACTATCTACCAGTATCCATTACAAGCCCACTGACTCCCACAACTATCTGGACGACAGCTCTTCACACCCCACATCCTGTAAGGACTCCATCCCTTTCACTCAGCTCCTTCACCTCCATCGCATTTGTTCCAATGATGCCACTTTCCAAAGTTGTGCTTCGAACATGTGCTCCTTTTTCCTCAACTGTGGATTCCCATCTACAGTTCACGACAGGGCCCTCAACAGCGTGCAGTCCATCTCCCGCACCATGACCCTCACCCCCTCCCCTCCCTCCCAGAACAAGGATAGAGTCTTCCTTGTTCTCACATTTCACCCCGCCAGCCTCCGCATGCAAAGCATAATCCTCCGCCATTTTCGCCAACTCCAGCGTGATGCCAACACCAAACACATCTTCCCTTCATTCCACAGAGACCATTCCTTCCAGGATTACCTAGTCCACTCCTTCACTAAACCAACACCTCTCCCGTCACTCATGGCACCTTCCCATGCAATCGCAGAAGGTGTAACACCAGCTCCTTTACCTCTTCTATGTTCACCGTCCAAGGTCCAAAACATTCATTCCAGGTTAAGCAGCGTTTCACTTGCACCTCTTTCAATTTGGTCTATTGCATTCGCTGCTCCCAATGTGGTCTCCTCTGTATCAGAGAGACCAGACATAGACTGGGAGATCACTTTGCTGAGCACCTTCGCTCTGTGCGCAATCAGGATCCTGACCTTCCGGTTGCTTGCCATTTTAACACACGATTCTGCTCCCATGCCCACATGTCTGTCCTTGGCTTGCTGCAATGTTCCAGTGAAGCTCAACACAAACTGGAGGAACAGCATCTCATCTTCCGGCTCAGTAATTTACAGCCTTCCGGTCTCAACATCGATCCCCACCCCACAACATCTCCATCTGTCACAGCTTACAGCTTCTCTGCCGTTTGACCATTCAAACCCTTTATTCTCTCTGTGGATAACTATTAGCAGTCTTTTCCCCTGTTTTCTATGGCTATGACTCATCTTTCATTCCTTCCCCCTGCAGTATAAATATCTCCCACTTTCAATGCCTTTTAGCTTTGACAGAGGGTCATCTGGACTCGAAACGTCTGCTCTTTTCTCTCCTTACAGATGCTGCCAGACCTGCTGAGATTTTCCAGCGTTTTCCCTTTTGGCTTCAGGAAACTGGGAGTTGGGTTAAAGTCATTCAGATTGGCAGGAAGTGGAAAGTGGCTACCAAAAGGACCAATGCTGGAACATTGTTGTTCCCAATTCATATTAACAACATGAACAATATTCACAATGAAGAACAAACTGTGGGGACAGTGAAATGTGGATGAAACCAACAATGCAATTTCCACATTTGTAGATGACACAACATTGAGGAGCATTGTCGATACTGAGGGGGGACTGCCACACATGAGGAGAAAACATTCATAAATGTACAGAAGAGGCATTTCAAATTAATTTCAACATTGATTAGTGTGAGGCATTACAATTTGCTCAGAATCATAAGATCAGAAAAAAGATGGAAAATAAGAATCTAAATGAGGCAGAGATGCAAAGAGGTCTTAGATTTTTGGTGACCAAGGTATTAAAGCTGTTACAGGAGCAAACAAAACATTAGGGTTTAATTCTTGAGGATTGGAATTGAAAATTAAAGAATTGCAGTTAAACCTGTACAAAGCACGGTCCGACCGCACGTGGAGCTCTGTGTATGGTTCTGGTCACCACATTATCAAAAGGATATAGAAGCACCAAGGAGGATACAGAAATGATTGACAAGGATGATAAGGATTCTACTTCTCAACAAATGATAAACAGGCTGGGTGTCGGGCTCTAATTGGTCACTGGTGTTTTCACTTCTAAGCCAAGCTCCAGATGCTGCCGCTCTGTTACTCCATTGGGAGAGATTATCACTGCTCAGCCAGGAAGAAACCTCAGGAACTGGGCAGGAAATGTTCACAAAAATACTTTTAAAATGTGGGATCTTCCCTGCCCGTGTCCCCATCTGTGGGATCCTCAGTCTCTGGTTGTGATATCCCCCTGGACTATCACATGGTGGCCATCTCCAATTAACTGATGACTCCTCAGAGGATGCAGAGCTGCCCCACCATTGAAAAAACGCCAAGAGCCCAATGTATTGACCCCTATTTGGGACAGGGTCTCGATACAAGCATTAATTCTAAATACGTGCATTCCTCTGTGTACAAATATATCTCCTGCTCTTGTCCAAGTCTCTTCAAATTAACATCACATCGATGTTCCCTCAGAATCTACAGCCTGTTTCTATCTGTCCTGTCCCATCACTTTATAATTTAAAATTGTATCCAATCACCTTGGTAACAAAACAGTTGTCCTTGTCCAAGGCTGTCTTTGTATCTGCCTTTCTTCACACTGTTAACATCCAGATTACTGTTGTACATTTTGCTGTAATTTGACCAATCCTAAGAATTGACCTTACTTTATCTAAGTAGCAGCAAAATAAAATATAATTGTTGAATGTTGCAAGCTGTTTTTCACAGACAAGGAAGCTCTGGGCAGGAATGAACTGTTGGAAATTATGAAAACATGAGCATCCCCAGATCACGTCGTGTCCAGTTTTGATCCGAATGGAATGAGTGATTGATGAGCAAGAAGAGGAAAAATAACTTTCCAATTCTGGAATGTGGAAGTTATTGATTCTGTGTGAGGGTTGGAGCAGATAGCGATTTGGAGAACCACTAAACAGGCAAAGACTCACAGTGAATCTGCTGAAATTGAGTTTGAGGGCTGGAGATAGGATGTTGGGCAGGAGGTTTAGGGGTATGTGAGGAAGCACTTTTTTATCCAGTGGGTGGTGATGGTCTGGAATGCACTACCTGGGAGGCTGGTACAGGCAGGTTGCCTCACATCTCTGGATGAGCACTTGGCACATCATAACATTCAGGGCTATGGGCAACTGCTGGCTGATGGGATTAGGTGGGAGTTGAGGTATTTCAAATGTGTTAGTGCTGAGTCGATTGGACAAAGGGTCTCTTCTGCGCTGTCTGATTCTATGATTCTATGTTTGAAAGCATCTGTGGAACTGGTCATGGGGAACAGCGCAGGATAGGATAAGGGAAGAGGAGTTAAAGGCCTTGTTAATCAAAGACAGAAGGAATGAGCAAAGGCACTAAAATCTCCTGGAGGGTGGGTAACATTAGGGCACACTTTGAATATCTTTAAAAGGTACTTGGAGCTGTAGCCAAAATGGTCAGTCACAAATTAAACATCGATGTTGAGTAACTGCCGAACTGACAACTTGCTCTTGTTCGTACATATGTGGCTTTCGATTACAGTCACTCGAACTTAAAATCAGTTGAAACTCTTTGGGCCACAATCACCTGGCTCCCCTGTGTGGGGTTTTTGGGGGTTCAATTCCACAGAACTAGATCTTTAAATGTCTCATTGTTCTTGGGCTGGAAACTGACTGATCAAAAACATTGTTCTGAAGACATTCCAGAATGTTCTCTCCTTCGCTGTCCTTAACCCAACGACTGTCTGATTTTATGTGGGAATAGTTAAAGTCACCCACCGTCAATACTCAAAGGTCCTTTCACCTCAGTAATTTCATTGCACATTTGAGAATCTATTACTTTCCCATTGTTTGGTAGTTCACAAAATAGACCAAATAGCAGAAGAGCTTGTTGTTTCTTAACTCGAACCAAATGATTGTCCCTTTTGACTTCTCAAGGATGTTTTTCCTATCAGCACTGTGATACTTCCATCATGCATTATCAAAGCAAACATTTCTATTCATAGCCGCATATCACAGACCAACTCACTTGAAAGATTTGAGCTGTCATTGAAACTGCAAAAGTACAGGTCACCCACTGTGTTAAGGAGAGGTTGTGGAAGCATGCCAAGCAGTATCAATACTTCTTTGTTGGCTCTGCAGAAGATGTCAACAAATATCTATTCAAATTTCAAGCACCAATTTTCTTTTCAACCAAGAGTCACAGCAGCCTTTTTTCTCTTCAAAATTAAACTGAGGGGATTTCAATGACTTGACAGCTAGAGAGCTCCACAGAACTTATCCACCATTTATACACATTGATGACTCCTGTTGACTAAAACAAAGAGATTACCTAACCCCTCCAAAAGGCCACCTTATTTCTCAAAGAACACTGTCAGGTTTAGAAATTTTGTTTAATTTCATGGAGCCAAAGAGTTGAGTGTTAGAAAGGCGTGTGACAAAATTCCTTCTAACAATACCCATTTGCACTTTTGAATATTATTTTGCCTCTGTGAAGTGTGGATGTATAAAATACATCCTGTCCACATATTCCCCCACCCACCCTGGTGAAAATGGCAGTGCCGGGTTTGGGGGCAGGAAATCTCGGTTCAGGGCTCATTTTGGATCAGGAGTGGAGCCATTCCATCTCTGTGTAAATTTGGGCCCAGATCTTCATGGCCAAACCCCTGTTAAATGAAATGAAAATCTCCTCCATTGCACCAGCGAACCATCCCACAAGGATATTGATGGCAGATCTGTTCAGGTAAAACACGCCAATACTCAACAGATGCTTTCTGTCACAGAACTGGTCCCAATATCCCAGGAGCCAGAGGCTCTCTCTCTCTGGAACCACCTCTCTATCCACACAATTACCTGCTATGTCCATCTATTTCTGTCACATTAGCATGTGGCACCAGGAATAATTCAGAGATTACTGTTCTGCTTTTGTAAGGTTTTCTCTCAATCCTTAAACTCATATTAAAGGACCTCGTCTCTCATCCTCTTGATGTCATTGGTTCCACCATGGACCATATTTCTGCCTCCTCCCCTTCCACCCCCACCCCCCGCCCGCACCCGCCCCCGCCCCCCCCAACCCTCCCATCAGAATGTTCCACTCCCTCTCCGTGATGTCTCTTACCCTGACACTGGGGAGGCACCGCCCCAAACAGGAGTCACATCAACAGTAACAGAGCTGCTTTCCTGTCCCCGTGGCTTTCAAATCCAGAATTACTGCTGAATGTCTTCAATTTGCTGTGTATTCCTCTGTCTCAGGGTATCAGGCTCAGGGCTGTGCTCCTCCAGATGGTCATCACACTCACCAGTACCCAATGCTGAATATCAATGAGAGATTGCCCCATTCTCAGTGGATTCCTGCCCCTCGTGTCCCTCTCTGCCCTCCCACGGTGAGCAGCCACTTGCTATTTTGGCCTCTAACTGGCTGTGGGCTGAGCAGTTCCCTGAAACTGTGACCTGGGAATGTTCAGTCGCCCACCTGCCCTGAATGAACCCTCTCATCCCCAGAATCCTCAGCGTGATTCCAATCTATTGGAGGCAGTTCCTCCAAACTCAGGCCTCCCGGAAACATGAAGATCCTGAGGTTAGCACACGGCACAAGGACTGCAGGCTACAGGGTGAAGCGCTTCCGACATTTCTATTGGAACAATCACCAATGTTATGAACCTGGACATTGAGTTGTGACACTCACCCTCTCCATTCATTCACTCACTCACTCGCTCGCTTGCTTGCTCACTCAGTCACTCATTCACTCACTTATTCACTCGGGCCCTGTGTCTTCCCCGAGTCTGCTGCAAAAGACCATTTCCAGGCTTGCTTGAAGTCTATCTGGGTCCACTGCAAAAAGGTCCCCCCAAGGTCGACGTGAGGCCTCCACAGGCCCATCTGGAGACCCTGAGCTCTGCTCACCTTCCTCCCCACCACCGGCAACCCCACCTCACCAAACCTCGGATTAAATTATGGTAGGGGCAGCCTGATGCCCCCAGGGTCCAGCTGGGCCACATCCCATCATCTTCCCGCCCCACACGGGCCTGTTGTAGCTGCTCTGAGCTCCCCCATGCTGCAACCCATCATTCAAAGATACCTGGAAATTGACTGCATTTGATGTCCCATGGAGTGCCCCCGGGGCCTCTGGGCACCCCAAGGGAGGAGGAAGAGCTTGAGCCCCTGCCAGTGTCTTCCACCCAGGAGATCCCGGACAACCACAGACCTTCCTCACACCGGGGCATATAGGACCAGGGAGATGAACAGAGTGGCACCGAAACAGTGCCATCCTCAAGTCAGCCGGGGCCCTCCAGTTCCCGGCCACCCAGTGGACGTCCGCCTAGGGCATCACAGGCAACGGGGCGGGTATCACAGCTGGACACCTCCACCTCCAATGTGCATCCTGTGGTAGCACCTAGAAGACGTAGTAAACAGCACAAAGTTAGAAAGTTGTAACTCACTAGAGGGCACGGGTGAAGGTCGGCATTCGTCAGGGTTTGGTAATCATTTAGGGGGAGAGCACAATAAACTGTTAATTGCACATCATGCTGTGATTAATGTGTCTCTGATTCCCTTCCCCCCCCCCCCCCCCCCCGCCCCCACCTCAGTGCTCCCGACTCCCAAACACAGAGGTGCTGTCTGTTGGGCCTTGCAGACTCAGCCCATGTTTCAGAGTGCCTGTCCTACCTTCCCCAACATTCACCAGACCCTTGGTGTAAGTGCCCGCAACCCCCCCACCCCCCTCCAATCTGTTGAACAAAAACACGTGTCCCCAACCCTTCCAGCTCCCTGGGCCAGGGTGGCAGCGTGCATTCAGAGTACAGGTAGGAGTCAGACTTGAATTGCACCAGGGGCCGGATCCCAGTGTGCACAAGAGTGAGTCGTCATCATCTTCCAGCCTTCAAACAAGACTCACTATCATTGCCAGCTCAGGCACATTAATATGGTCGGATGTTTCTGGGGGAAAGGGTGGTGGGATGACAGGAGCAGGGGAAGGGTGATGTGGTGGTTTGAGGGCCCAGGTCGATGTGGAGGGGGAATAGCGGCTGCACTTGCTCCTGGGGTGTGGTGGGTGTGTGTTGGTTGCACCCCCCCTCACTGCACAGCACTAGCTCGGTGAAGCGGGCTGCAATCAAGGCGTCCCTTGCTGCCCTTCCCTGCCGGACAGTTGCCATTGCTGTCTTTCCTCCAGCTCTTCATGTGGTGGGGCGGCCACATCGCCCCCTCGCTGCTGCTCCTCCTCCCCCTCCTCCTCCTCCTGCTCCAGCTGGTCTCCCCACTGCTGGGTGATGTTGTGCAGAGTGCAGCAAATGATCATGATGCATGAAGCACGCACAGGGTCACACTGGAGGACCCCCTCCCCCAGAGCAGTCCAAGCAGCGGAACCACATCTTCAGCAGGCTGACCACTCAACGGCGGACCGGGTGGCTGCATGGGCCTCATTGTAGCGGGTCTCCGCCTCAGTCTGGGGCCTGCACACAGGCATCATCAGCCATTGTCTTACCGAGTAACCCTTGTCACCCAGTAGCCATCCCGGGAGCCTGGGCTAGTCTTAAAAGAGCCCAGGGATGTCCGACTGCCGGAGCACAAAGCTGTCATGGACACTCCCTGGGTGGCGTGCATCGACCTGCATGATCTTCAGCCGATGCGCGCACACGATTTAAACGTTCAGGGAGTGGAACCCCTTCTGGTTCACAAATCGCTGTGGCCCTGCGTGGGGGCGCCCGCAAGGCGATGTGTGTGCCACCCACTGCGCCCTGCACATTCGGAATCCTGGCGATGGAGGCGAAGCCGAGAGCCCGGCCTCCTGCTGTGCACGGCCCACATCAAAATGAATGAACTGCTCTGCCCGGGCATCTGTGACCTGCCGCACACATCTGTGCACGGAGGCCTGGGAGATCCCAGTTAGGTCGCCACTAGGAGCCTGGAATGACCCGGAGGCATAGAAATTGAGGGCTGCCATCATCTTCACATCTTCAGGGAGTGGGTGGCTGCTGCTCCCTCGAGGTGCCAGGTATGAGAGTACCTCACAAATGTGACGCACTGCAGTCTTGAACAAGTGCAGCTGGCGATGGCACATTTCCTCCGAGGGTCTCGAAGGAATTGCGGGCCCTGTAACTCCTTGGCCTTGGCATCCTCCGCCTTCTCTGCACCCCCTCGTGAACCTGCTCACCCACCTTCTGACCCTCAGCAGCAGCCCCCCGCCCTCCTTCCTGAGGGTCTGATGGTGCCTCCTCTTGCGGTGGTCTCTCCATGCTCGCCACCTCCTGACCCGCGCCGTCTCCACCCCCTCCTCTGCCCCTGCTGCCACCAACATGGCCAGCTCCAGGTCAAGCAAACCGAGATCCATCTGCACAGTGTGGTTTGGAAAAAGCATAGAATGATGGATTATGACCATTGGCTGCAAAGACCCAGCACCACCCCGATCCCGCACTTGGGCCAGAATCCCCACTTGTGGGAGCTGGCAACCCCACACAATTCATGGTGCCATATGTGGCCCGACTAGGGTTGTGTAAGATTCCCATCATGGCAAATGCTGGCACAGATTATGCAGGTCAGTGTGCTGACGTGGGCAATGCGCACCCTTGAGCCATTGCTATGTGTGCAACTGCAGAATCTGTGAGAGGCATGTGTTGCTGGTCCGTGTCACAGGGCAGGGACACACTGCAAATCAGCACCAGATGTGAGCCCAGTGACAGCAGGTTCCATGCAGTCCATGTCTGATCCTCTGCAACCCGGCCTGGAGCAACAGCTGCTTCATCTGGTTTGGCCTCAGTCAGCACGTGGTACACTCCTCCCCTTCCCCGGAACACCAGCACTTAGTAGAGTCCCTGACCGCACCCCGCAGAAAGACAATGCCACTGCAAAGTGCTGTGGGGGGTGGGGGGGAAGCAGGACCCCTCGAGACTGCTTCCAACAGTCAGCCTCAGCGCTGCTTGGAGAGGGGGTGGGAGGGAGCAGGAGCCCTCGAGGCTGCTTCCCATGGTCAGCCTCAGCACTGCTTGGAGAGTGCGGGGGGCGGGGGAATGGGACTCCCTGATGGAACTTCACCAAGGGAGCTGTGAGGAAAGGGAAGCCCTCCTGGCCATCCCCCCGCCACCACCACCTCCCCCCCCACCGCCACCCGCCCCCAGATGTCACTCAACGGGCCAAAACATGAAGGTGACAGAAGGAAGGCTACCAGGCATCTCCAGGGCCTGCCTGCAACATCCCCGCACTCCGCGAGTAGCACTTACGTCCTCACGCCAGTTCAAGGCTGCCACTCCAGGTTGTGACTCTTAAATACCTGTTCTGATTCGCACCAAAATTAAATCACGCCAAAAAGTTGGGAGATGCAAATATGGGCAGAGATTGTCATGTGGATTCTGATAATGGCATGCAAAGTGATGTAAACTTATGTTAAACAGCGATCCGCCGATTTTCCACGGGATCCCAGCGGCGCCATTTTTCTCCAGCTGGGAAATGTGCGCAGGCCCAAAAAACTGGCGGGGAACCCGTGAAATGGCCGACACGCACATCTCCTGGCCGGACCCGCCAGAAAAATGGCGGGCGTGGATGGGAGAATCGCGGCCGTTAAGTCTGTTTCTCTCCACATGCCAGAGCTGCTGAGTTTATCCAGCATTTTCTGTTTTTATTTCTACTTAATGTACACCAACAGCTACAAAGTGAGGTCGACAAAACTCCAAACACTTTTTTGTTGCGAGACGTGCAAATTGGAAGGTCCCGGAACTCCAGTTCTGTTGTGCAGCATAAATTTGTGATTTGTATGGGATATAATTTTTGAAAAGCTACTATTCAGTAATCAGCAGCGTTACATTGCACTCAGCAATCGGTGATCAGCAATACACCAGGGAGTCAAAATCAATTTCTCCAGCCTAAGATGATGGAGGGATCACTCGTGTTTCTGAACACAGTGATGTTATTCAGTCAATGCAGCCCAGAAATTACAAAGAAGCCAAACACATTTGGAGCGCATCAATCTTCACCTGTAATAGTATAGGAGCATTCCTGCATTCATTGTGAAATGTGTTGGCGAGTTAGTTACCTCACAGGTTAGACCGGGATTAAAGTTCCCTCCACAATGTCCAGTCAAACACTTCTGATCATTAACTGTGCAAATTATTGATATCGTGAGAAGTGCATAAAATTGGCAACAGATTATCAGGAATGATGGGGACCGCATGAAGAGGCTGAGATGGATCATCCACTGGGCACTTCTTGCTGAAGATTGTTGGAAATATTTCAGCCTTGTCTTTTGCACTGATGTGCCGGGCTCCCCCATCATTGAGGATGTGAATATTTGTGGAGCCTCCCCTTCCTGTCAATTGTTTAATTGTCCGTCACCATTCACGACTGGATGTGTCAGGACTACAGAACTTAGACTTGATCTATTGCTTGCGGGATCGCTTAGCTCTGTCTATCGCATCGTGCTTCTACTATTTGGCCTGCCTGCAAGTAATCCTGTGTTGTAGCTTCACCAGGTTGACACCTCATGTTTTGGACATGCCTGGTATTGCTCCTGGCATGCCCTCCTGCAGGCTTCATTGAACCAAGGTTGTTCCCCTGGTTTGTTGGTGATGGTCGAGTGGGGAAAATGCAGGGCGGATTGTAGTTGAGTAAAATTCTGCTGCTGCTGATGGCCCACAGGGCCTCATGAATGCCCAGTTTTGAGTGTTTGACCGGTTTGGAATCTATCACATTTATTACGGTGGTGGAGCCACACAATATGATGAGTGATATCCTCAATGTGAAGATAGGACTTCATTTCCACAAGGACTCAGCATCATTATCCAATACCAATTAATGGCCAATTAAAGAGCTCAATCCACCTCCGCTGCCATTATCCTCTGGGCAGTGGGATTCAGATGGGACTGGGAAGACCTTTCTTCCATCAAAGGTGGTGAAAGGGTGGGGAGGAAGGGGTTGGGGTTCACCCTTTAGGGTGCCTTTTGTACAATGGGGACATCCCGCCTCTCGTTGTGTCTTCCCACCTGGCAGCCTCCAAACCAGATTTCCCCCTGGGGAAAGTGGGAGCTGTAGTGTTGGGATGGTCCACACCTGAACCCTGCGGACCAGCCATCCGTATAACGTAGCAAGTAGAGAGAACCAAACTAGTCGGGGGTTTAAATATATCAGATTAGACCTCAGTCACACCCATCAGCAGCTGGAGTTGGATGAGGATTCACAAAGGCTGCTTACTATCAACACCCACAAGGGTTTGTACCAGTATACACAGTTACCTATTGGAGTCTCATCAGCCTGTGCCATTTCCCAGCATACATTGGAGAGCCAATTACAAGGCATCTCTAGTGTCGTGGTTTATCTTGATGACGTACTAATGACAGGAACCTCACCTGAAGAACACAGATCAAATTTGGAAGAAGTATTGAGAAGGTTTTAAGAAGCAGGGGTTAGGTTGGAATGGGAGAAATGTATGTTCCAAGCAGAGGGAGTTACATATTTGGGTTTTAGGGTAGACACAAAGGGCTACATCATTTGGAAGAGAAAGTTAAAGCAATTCAGGAGGTTCCACAGCCGAAAGACGCATCAGAGTTGAAATCATTTCTGGGCACGGTAAGCTATTATGGTAGATTTTTAATAAACATCTCTACCAAAGTTAAAGAAACATCAGCATGGGAGGTGGGGAAGCCTTTGTAAAAATTAAGCAGCTTCTGCAGTCGTCGGCTTTGTTGATGCTCTTCAATCCAACCAAAACTTTGGTAATAACCTGCGATGCATCACCGTATGGAGTGGGAGCAGTGTCGTCCCACCCGGTGCCTGATGGAATGAAAGGGCCTTGCCTTCGCTTCTAGAATGTTGTCAGATGCAGAATAAAAGTATTCCAAGATAGCTAAAGGAAGCTTGTCGGTCATCTGTGCAATGAAAACATTTCATCAGTATATTTATGACAACACATTATGATAGTTTCCAAACACAAACCATTGTGATGTCAAAGATAAACCAGAGCCACCAATTGCCTCTTCAAGGCTGCAGAGATAGGCTCTCTTGTCAGCAGCGTAGTTATACATTTCAGCATCACTCTGGAACACAGATATTACTCAGCCAGTTGCCCTTGCCACAGCTAGTCGCATCACCACCAGTCCCACAACAGATAGTCCTCAATCTGGTCGAGACTTCACCAGTCTCTGCCAAACACATAAAGGTGTGGACAGAAAGAGACCCTGCATTGTAGATAGTTAAAAAGATGGTCATGCAAAGGTGAGAAGTCAGAGTTGCTTAAACCACTAACCAGAGAAGGATGGAAATAACCTGTGTTATTGTGGGGGGGCTAGAGTTCCAGCCCCACCCCAGGGGAGATGACTTTTATTACAGGAACAGCACTACTCCAATCCAGGGCAAAGCAGGATGAAGGCCCAAGGCAGAGGTTATGTCTGGTGGCCGGGTCTTGATAAGGAAATAGAAAGGATATTTTGTCAACACCCCAATTGAGAAGCTCAACAGGCCTTGCCGCCACTGCTGGTGAATTGGCATCCATGAGAATGGCCTGGTAGACCCTGTCCAAGGAGACATATCGACTTTGCAGGATCATTTATGGGTCATATGTTTCTTATATTAGTAGACGTACACTCAAAGAGGTTCAATGTGCAGTTGAAGTCCACAATAGCCACTGCCACCATTGACAAATTAAGGAAAGATTTTGCTGTTCATGATATTCGGGAAGTCTTCGTGTCAGACAACAGGCCATCATTCACAGCGGAGTAATTCCAAAAATTTATCAATCAAATTTATCACCCTCCATGTTAAGTCAGCACCCAGCCTCAAATGGGCGAGTGGAGCATGAGGTACAAACATTCAAGTCATTGATGGAGAATCAAGTCAATCGGCCTCTTCCTCTCCGCACAGCCAGTTTTTTGTTGTCTTATAACACCACATCAAATGCAACCACAGGCGTCACGCCAGCTGAGCTACTAATGGGATGCAGCTTAAGAGAACGGTTGGATATGATATTCCCAGATTTGGTGGGGAGGGTGGGGGAGTTGGCAAGCCTCTCAGAGAGAAAATCACGATTCAAAGAACAAAGACAGACTGTTCCGAGTTGAGGTCATGGTCAGAAACTTTGCAGCAGGATCGGCTTGTGTGGCTGGTAAGATTGTGGAGAGAATAGGAACGGTCTCCCATGTGATGGAGATACAAGGCTGTCATCACAAGAAACATGTAGACCACCTGAGGAGGAGAGCAGTGACCGATACAGGGGATCAACCGGCGCCCCCTGCCGTGAATTCCAAGTTGCAACGATTGGTTACCGGGATTCCAGTTGGAAACAAGGGATCTGAGCAACCAGTGGTTACTGGAACTGAGGAATCAGCAGCTACAGAGGAGGAGCTTGAACCCGGATTGATGAGTTTGCCTTTTGCATCTGTCCGGCTGGATTCTTCAAATTCTGAAGAGTCTCCCACAGAACTGAGGCATTCTACGCGGGTCCGGAATCCCCGGACCAACTAAACTTAGGATGGGTTTTTCTCATTGTTTGTCTATGCTGAATTCCTCCATTGTTGAATTCATGAGTTAGGGGGGAAGGATTGTGCCAGCGTTACCCCTTTTTAAGGGAGCTCTCTCTGAGGGCCACGCGATCAGCCCGGACCCTATGGACTGTCGAGGTAGGAAGCTGAGCCAATTGGGGGCAAGGTTGCGTATCCCAGTCGAGGAGGTCCCGTGGCTGGATCCTGGGAAGAGAGTTGTACAGTCGCATCTTTGATTCAATCTGACATTCTGTTGTAAATATTATTTATCATTGGCATTAAATCCCTTGTTATTTTGTACCACATCGAATCGCCCTCGATTTATTACAGAGTCATAAAGTCAGAGCCATAATTTCAAATTCACGACATGGTGTTAAATTATAAATGTTGCCATGCCAATCATCATAACTCAAATGTCCTGAAGTCAAGAACTTTTCTATAGCTCCACCTTTGATCAGGTTTCCACTCCTGTCACAGCTCTGAAACAGCCCTTATTCATGTTACAAATGATATCCGTGTGGCTGTGACCAGAGCAAACTCTCCCTCCTCTTCCTTCTCAGCCTGTCTGCAGCTTTGACATGGTTAACCATCCCATCCTCCACCAATGCCTCATTTCCAGTTTCTCCTCCCTGGTTCCATTCTTCTGTGTCCAGTCATTGTAGAAACTCACTCACACTGGCTTCTCCTCACTCTCTCACACTTTTTTAAAATATCCAAATCAATCCAATCAAAGCCCAATTCAGAGTCTCATCAAGTGAGACATTCCCGATCCAAGCTGACAAGACAGGGCTCTCAGCTCCTGTCTTGGGTTGGATCTACATGATCCAAGCTGATTGGAGTAGGGATTGCACCTTCTCCAAGGCTTGATCTCTTTGCATCTTAGCCAAAACGCCAAGATGTCGCTTTTAAAAATTGCTTCAAATGAAGCCACAATGTTACCTTATGACTTCAACCAAGTACAGCATGTCAATACTACATTTGATTTTATTTGTCAAATATATTTCCTTGGTCATCCACATGCTCAGCTCCAACCCATCTGAATACACCTCACGTTCCACATGTGCTCCGACTCCATCATTACCACCGATTTCCTCAGTCCCAACTTGAACTTGAAGGGCCGAATGGATTTGAATGATGAATCTTAATAGCGCTGGAGGTCAGAATTTTACAATTACAGCTTTCAAAAAAACAACAAGAATGGACTTTCGTCATTCTCATGCTCGAGAACGTTAATTGGAAAGGGCTCCGGGATGATTCAATCTCTTTGTCTGTGTTAAACTCACCCTTGAGAGATGGTTAGAGATCTCTGAAATGATAGAAATACCTTGTATCCCAGAAAGAGAATCTGTGATTTTATTTGTATCAGTATTGTGAGATTGCACGATTCACATTGATCATTATTGCAGGAAAAACAACAATAGTAACATCCTGGCTTTTATAAAATTTCCAGATGCATTTGCACCGTCTATGGAAAGGGATATTTTTAACATAGAAACATATAGAACAGTACAGCACAGAACAGGACCTTTGGCCCACGATGTTGTGCCGAGCTTTATCTGAAACCAAGATCAAGCTATCCCACTCCCTATCATCCTGGTGTGCTCCATGTGCCTATCCAATAACCGCTTAAATGTTCCTAAAGTGTCTGACTCCACTATCACTGCAGGCAGTCCATTCCACACCCCAACCACTCTCTGCGTAAAGATCCTACCTCTGATATCCTTCCTATATCTCCCACCATGAACCCTATAGTTATGCCCCTTGGAATAGCTCCATCCACCCGAGGAAATAGTCTTTGAACGTTCACTCTATCTATCCCCTTCATCATTTTATAAACCTCTATTAAGTCTCCCCTCAGCCTCCTCCGCTCCAGAGAGAACAGCCCTAGCTCCCTCAACCTTTCCTCATAAGACCTATCCTCCAAACCAGGCAGCATCCTGGTAAATCTCTGCACTCTTTCCAGCGCTTCCACATCCTTCTTATAGTGAGGTGATCAGAACTGCAAACAATATTCTAAATGTGGTCTCACCAAGGTCCTGTACAGTTGCAGCATAACCCCACGGCTCTTAATCTCCAACGCCCTGTTAATAAAAGCTCACGCACTGTAGGCCTTCTTCACAGCTCTATCCACTTGAGTGGCAACCTTTACAGATCTGTGGATATGGACCCCAAGATCTCTCTGTTCCTCCACAGACTTCAGAACCCTACCTTTGACCCTGTAATCCACATTTAAAATAGTCCTACCAAAATGAATCACCTCACATTTATCAGGGTTAAACTCCATTTGCCATTTTTCAGCCCAGCTTTGCATCCTATCTATGTCTCTTTGCAGCCGACAACAGCCCTCCACCTCATCCACTACTCCACCAATCTTGGTGTCAACAGCAAATTTACTGATCCACCCTTCAGCCCCCTCCTCTAAGTCATTAATAAAAATCACAAAGAGCAGAGGACCAAGCACTGATCCCTGCGGCACTCCGCTAGCAAACTGCCTCCAATCCGAAAATTTTCCATCGACCACCACCCTCTGTCTTCGATCAGATAGCCAATTACCGATCCAATCTGCCACCTTTCCCTCTATCCCACACCTCCTTACTTTCATCATAAGCCAACCATGGGGGACCTTATCAAACGCCTTACTAAAATCCATGTATATGACATCAACTGCCCTACCTTCATCAACACACTTAGTTACCTCCTCAAAAAATTCAATCAAATTTGTGAGGCACGACTTGCCCTTCGCGAATCCGTGCTGACTATCCTGGATGAATCCGCATCTTTCTAAATGGTCGTAAATCCCATCCCTAAGGACCTTTTCCATCAATTTACCAACCACCGAAGTAAGACTAACCGGTCTATAATTACCAGGGTCATTTCTATTCCCTTTCTTAAACAGAGGAACGACATTCGCCACTCTCCAGTCCTCTGGCACCATCCCCGTGGACAGTGAGGACCCAAAGATCAAAGCCAAAGGCTCTGCAATCTCATCCCTTGCCTCCCAAAGAATCCGAGGATATATTTCATCAGACCCAGGGGACGTAACGACCTTCAGTTTATTCAAAACTGCCAGTACATCCTCCCTCCGAACAACTATTTCCTCCAGCCTATTAGCCTGTAACACCTTCTCTTCCTCAAAAACATGGCCCCTCTCCTTGGTGAACACTGAAGAAAAGTATTCATTCATCAGCTCGCCTATCTCTACTGACTCCATACACAAGTTCCCACTACTGTCCTTGACCGGCCCTAACCTCACCCTGGTCATTCTTTTATTCCTCACATCAGGGTAAAAAGCCTTGGGGTTTTCCTTGATCCGACCCGCCAAGGACTTCTCGTGCCCCCTCCTAGCTCTCCTAAGCCCCTTTTTAACGTGCTTGTTCAATGAGTGGAATTAATATCAGTCAGCATGGGAACAAATTGTCTTTGTATGTTCTTAGTTACTGTCAGCTGAACAAATTCACACTGTATTCCTTCTAGTGCTGATTCTGGAACAGAATATATTTTAACTGATTATTTTGAACTCACATTCAGCTCAATCAGTCATTAAATTCCCAGCAATTTAATCATTAATCTCTCTGGTGTCAGGAACGGAGACCTTTCTGCCCATCACCATAATGGTTGAAAGATTAAAAGAACAAGGAATTGGAATACATGGGGGGCAATATTGCCATTGCATTGTGCCAATTTTCAGGTGCGACGCGGTGGTAAAGTCGGGTGTAAAGCACTGAGCGTGATTAGCACCGGTTTTCGCGACCAGTGCCATTTTACGAGCGCCGGATTTCCGACACCATCAGCCTCCCATTGGAAATGGGCAGGAGTCAGGTTAATATATGGAAATTTATTATAATGCTATTTTACATCTGTTTAGCGAGCCCGGCACTCAGTTGTCCTGGCCCGCCTCCCGTTATGACCTCGCTCGGAAAGGTTCATGCCGGATAGAGATCTCTGAAATGATGGAAATACCTTGTATCCCAGAAAGAGAATCTGTGTCTTTATTTGTATCGGTGTTGTGAGAATGCATGATTCACATTAAGGCATGCTGCCTGGCTTTTCATTGGTATAGGGATGATTGTTGTCTTCTTGAAGCAGGTAGGCACCTCAGATCGGTATAAGGAGAGGTTAAAGATGTCTGCGAATACCCCTGCCATTTGGTCAGTGTAGGGTCTGAATGCTTGTCTGGATACCCCATCCGGACCAGTTGCTTTCCATGGGTTGACTCTCATGAAGGCCGATGTAATGTCTGCGATGTGACCTTGGATACCGGTTCCACTGAGGTTGTCGGGGTGAAAGGCGTGCTCTCGCTAACCTCTTGCTCAAAACGGGCATAGACTACATTGAGCTCTTTGGGGAGGGGTGCATTGCTGCCAATGATTCTACTCATCTGCACCTTGTAACCTGTTAGATCTTACAGGCCTTGCCATAATCAATGAGTGTTCATGTGGCTAGCCAGGGATTCTAGCTTGTTGCAGTATTGTCTCTCAGCATCTTTGATGGTTCTCCATAGAGCGTATCTGGATTTCTTGGATAGGTAAGGGTCACCTGACTTGAATGCCTCAGACCTGGACTTGAGTAAGCAGTGGATATCCCTGTTCATCCATGATTTCCTGTTGGGAAACACTCGGATTAGCTTCTTTGGCACACAGTATTCAACAGTCTTCTAACACTAATGAAGTCTGGTACTGCAGTGGCCAACTCATTCAGGTTGGTCACTGAGTTCTTGAATGTTGACCAGTCCACTGACTTGAAGCAGTCCGTAGGAGATCATCCAATTCCTCAGACCAACATTACACGAGTTTCTTTATTGGATTCTCCCATTCATTTCAGTTTTGTATGTAAGCTGGGAGCAGGAGTACAGGAGACGTGTTGATGGTATATTGGTGGGACACTCCTAAGCTTGGCCTAGTTGAAGTCCTCGGGCACAATGAACAAAGCCTCGGGATGTTTTGTCCCAAGGCTGTTTGTGGTGGTATATATTTCTTCCAGCACAGTCTTCATGTCCATATGGGGTGAGATGTAAACTGCTGTCAGGATAACAGAGGTGAACTCCCACGGCAGGAAGTAGGGGTGGCATTTCATGTCAGATACTCTTGGTCCAGGCAGCAGAAACTCGCCAGTATTGTTACGTCCGAGCACCCAGAAGTGTTGATTAGAAGGCAGGCCCCACCTCCCCTAGCCTTGCCTGAGGCTGCCGTGCAGACCACTTGCAGGATTGAGAGACCCTCCGGTTATAGGGCACAGTCTGGTGGGGCGGGATTGAGCCATGTCTCCGTGAAACAGAGTCCACACCAATCTCTCAGTTCCCTTTGGAAAGTGAGTCTGGCTTTAAGTTCATCCAGCTTGTTTTCCAGAGATTGGACATTTGCCAGGAGTAAGCTGGGGAGGGGGATTTGGTACCACGTTGTTTCAATCTCACCGGCAGACCTGTGCATTTCCCATGCTTCTGGATGAGTGGCTGCTTCCGGTCAGGCCCTGGGGTCGGTGTGAGCAGACTACGGTATCACGGGTATAGGTGCGTCCAGTGAGGTTTTTCACGTTGGTCGGTGTGTGGGTAGAGGATTGGTTGCCATGATTGTGGTTTCACCTCGGCAGTCGGGTCTGCTTGGTCAAGCATTCCGGGTCGCTGTCGGGCTGAGAATTGACTTCAGAGGTCGGAGGATGTCCAGATGACCAGTAACTGGATGGTGTCTCTGGAGTCGTGGTCGCGGATGAGCTGATGGCTGGGTCCACGTATAGGGTTCTCCAGGACTCTGCCAGGTCAGGGTCTACCTTCGGATGTCGAAGGATCTTGAGATTTCCAGGTAGATTTAAAAGAGCAGTATTAGTCATTTTTAAATGGTGGGAATTGATTTTTAGAAATGTGGGGCGATTATAAAGTGGGGCAGGGTTGGAGGGAATGCTTGGGCCCTGCAGAGAGTCGCAATGCTCCGGGGTCGGTGGGGTTGGGGGCCGGTGGAGTGAGGGCCCGAGCTCCGGAGTTGCTGCGCTGTTCAGTGGGGGTGGTTGGGGACGGGTGGAGTGAAGGTCCCGGTTCCGAAATTGCTGTGCCGGTCGTCGGGCCCACGGGGTCCGGGTCGCTTACAGGTCAGGAGTCTTTGCAGTTCGGAGGATCACCAAATCTGTAAGAGATTTTAAAAGAGCTTATTGGATAGTTTAAAAGAGTTTGGGTACAGTTTTAGGAGCTTCGAACAATACTGAAAGATGGTCTCAGTGGATATGCTGGGAACAGCTCACAAGAGGCTGCATCGCTCCAGCGCCATCTTGAAATGGAGGGGTTGAGCACAAAGAAGAACTTGTTATAAATATGAGGCAGTGTCAGAGCAGGAGCCAATGTAGATCAGAGAGCACAGGGTGATGGCTGAGCGAGACTTGGTGTGAGAATAAGATCTTTAAATAAAAATATCCAAACACAAATTCTTTCCCTTGTTTCCAGTAATAGCTATCCCTATTCTTCTGTTAATGAGCAGCTCCTTCCCAATCACTGCAGAATATCCATATTCACCAAGTTCCCACTTTAGAATCTTACAGTTCACTCTGTTTCCACCTCAGTCTTTTCCTTCATCACCCATTTCCACCTCACTCTCATTCTGATCTCACCCTGCTCCTCACTCACTCCATTCCCTTCTCATTCTATCCTTCCCTTCCTCCATTCCCTCCTCACTCTGGCCTTCCCTCCCTCCATTCCCTCCTCACTCTGGCCTTCCCTCCCTCCATTCCCTCCTCACTCTGGCCTTCCCTCCCTCCATTCCCTCCTCACTCTGGCTTTCCCTCCCTCCATTCCCTCCTCACTCTGTCCTTTCCTCCCTCCATTCCCTCCTCACTCTGTCCATTCCTCCCTCCATTCGCTCCTCACTCTGGCCTTTCCTCCCTCCATTCCCTCCTCATTCTATTTCAGTTTCACTCATGCTCTCAGCTCAATCTTGAACTCTCCCCCACCTCCCTTTAGAAATCTCTCTCTCTGTATCACCCCCTCTCATCAGGGGGGGCTGCAGCACATCCTCTGGTGGGAGGCTCTCATTACAGTGTGACCTTTTGACATTGGCAGCTTCCAATAACAGTGTGGCTTCAGGAAATTTCAGAGGGAAAAGTTGTCAGGAAATTTGTACAGATTCCGAATATATTTTATTAGTCTGTGCTCTTTACTCGACAAAACATTTCAGCAGATTTGACACTCAAATGATGCGGGATGAAGACAATGGAAAAGTCTCGCTCACTGTTCCATCAGTATAGAGAATCTAAGTTTCACTTAAACCGCAGTATCGGAGTCCAGGAGATTCACACACACACTCACTCACATTAACGCACACACTTGCACACACACACACACAGACACACACACACACACTCATGCACATACACACACTCACATCACACTCATACATACACACAGACTCATCCACAACACACACTCACACAGAATCAGAAGCACTCACACACACAGAACACACACGTACACACACAAACACACACACTCACTCACACACACACACGCACACAAAACTGTTATGAGAGTTTGCAGCACCCAACAGGAAAGTTAATCCATTGAAGGTTGATCCAAGGATAAAAGCTATGGGGAAAGGAGAGGGAAATGGATGTGAGTGGATCATTCTTTTAACAGCAAGAGCAGGTGTGAGAAGTTGAATGGTCCCTTTTCTGTCGCCAGTTCCATGATGTTTCTATTCCAGTGTTTGTGCTGGTGTTTATCAAGTGTGAATAAAACAATTCTGTTTTTCTTTAACTAATCGAGATTTCATGCATGTCTAATCTGTTTACTCCAATTACTGGAACTAATAACAATGTTTATGTTAGCCTCATGGTCTCAGAGGGTGTCACTCACCTGTATTAATAAAAGGTTCCACTGAGTGAGTGAGCTCAGAGAGTCAATGAAAACTAAAGGACAATAGAGTTCATCACAGAACATGGTTCAGGTGGATCTACTCTTTCTGGCCAATGATGTCGTACCCGTTTTCTATCACATCCTTGGAGTGGTTGGAGTTCTATGTAAGTTATTATAACCATTGCTGGTTTGACTGCTCTAATAGTGGAACTTGTTGGTGTTGAATTTGTTACAGGTACGTAGATTTGTGGTGATTATTTCAAATCCTGTTGATCATTGATATTCCTCAATATCCTTTATTGCAGCCTCTCCACTGCTTCAGATATTCAGACTGGAGTCAATCTGCTTCATTCAATATTGCTGTGTTTGTTCTGCCACAGTCAGTGGATTCTAACTAACCATGGATTGATTTCCAGGATCCAGTTGATTTATTTCCAGGCTGGAGTGAGGATCCATTGTAATTTTTATTCTCTCCCTCTATTTATACAGGTTTATGTCTCAGCCCATATTAGTGGGTGCAATTTTCTTCAATGGTGTGAGATATGTGATTAAAGATCTTTTCAATGATTTTGAAATGTTTTATAACACAGGCTCATGAATTATCTACAAGAAATAGTTGGAATTCATACAGTGCTCTTCACAACTTTAGGATGTCTGAAAGTCTTTTACAGTCAATGGATTGATATTGAAGTGACATCCCAAGGATGGGAACGAAACATTGAGGAGTATTCAGTGTTTGGGATTGACAGACAGAAAGGAAAAGGTGGTGGAGTTGCATTGTTGATTAAAGAAAATATTGACATAATATTGAGGAAAGATATCAGCACAGACAATGTGGGATCTGTATGGGTCGAGTTAAGAAACACCAAGGGGCAAAAAACATTTGTGGGAGTGGTTTACAGGCCACCAAACAAGTAATAATGTTGGGAATAGCATTAGACAGGAAATCAGAGATGTATGTGCTAAAGGAACAAATGTGATTATGGGTGACTTTAATCTGCATTTAGATTGGGAAAGTCAAATTAGTCACAGTACAATAGAGTAGGAATTTCTGGAGTGTATACAGAATGGTTTTCTGGACCAATACATTGAGGAACCAACAAGGGAGCAAGCCATCCTGGATTGGATACTGTGCAATGAGAAAGGATTAGTTGGCAATCTAGTTGTGAGAGAACCCTAAGAGATGAGTGACCATAATATGATAGAATTCATCCTCAAAGTGAATAATGACGTAGTTGATTCTGAAACAAGGGTCTTGAATCTCAATAAAGGAACCATGATGGTATGAGGTATGAATTGGCTATGATGGACTGGGAAACATTACTGAAAGGAAGGATCGTGGATAGGCAATGGCAGGCATTTAAGGAACGAATAGATGAACTCGAGGAGGTGTTTATTCCTGTTTGTTGGTCAGGGAATTGTGGCCAAGCCATGAATTAAAAGGGAAGTTAGAGATAGTGTTAGATTTAAGCATCCAAATTTGCAAGATAAAGCAATAGAACTGAGGATTAGGAGCTGCGATTAGCAATCTCAGCTCCAGGGACCCAGGTTCAATTCCTGGCTTCGGTCACTGTCTGTGCAGAGTCTGCACGTTCTCCCTGTGACTGCATGGGTTTTCTATGGCTCTGGCTTTCTCCCACAGTCCAAAACACGTGCTGGTTGGGTGCATTAATCATGCTAAATTCTCCCTCAGGGTACCTGAACAGGTGCCAGATTGTGACAACGAGGGGATCTTCATGGTAAATTCATTGAAGTGTTAACATAAGCCTACTTGTGACACTAATAAATAAACTTTAATCTGTAAATTCAGCAAAGGAGAATCAAGGGATTGATTTGATTGGAAAAAAGAGAGTATGGAAGTTCGCTAGTGGTGAACATAAAAACTGACTGTAAATGTTTTTTAAAATATTTTAAGAGAATATGAGTGACAAAAACGAAAGTAGGCCCCTTACAGACAGAAACAGGAGAATTCAGAATTTGGAACAAAGAAATGGCTGAGGAACTAAATTCATACTTTGCTTCTGTCTTTGCAAAGGGAGACATAAATAATGTACAGAAGTTCAGAGAGAAACAAGTTTTAGTGAGGAGCTGAAGGAGATCAGAATTAGTAGAGTTTATGGTTTGAGGGAAATTGATAGGATTGAAGGTGGATAAATCTCCAGGGCCTGATAATCTTCATCTCAGAGTGCTTAAGGAAGTGGCCCTGGAAATAGTGGATCCATTGGTGGTCATTTTTCAAAATTCTTTGGACTCTGGACAGATTTCTACTGATTGGAGGACAGCTAATGTAAGTCCCCAATCGTAAAAGGGAGCTGGAGAGATAAAAGGGAACTATAGAACAGTGAGCCTAACGTTGGTATTGGGGAAGTTGCTAGAGTCCATTATCAAGCATTTCATAGCTCAGCATTTGGAAAGCAGTGGTCTCATCAGACAAAGTCAACATGGTTTCCAAAAGGGAACTCACTTTTGATTAATCTGTTGGAATTCTTTGAAAATGTAACAAGTAGAGTTGACCGAGGGAGTCGGTGGACGTGGTTTATTTAGACTTTCAGAACGCTTTCGACAAGGTCTCACATAGCAGACTACTATGTAAAGTTACAGCGCATCGGGTTGCGGGTGGTGATTTGAGATGGATCGAAACATAGAACCATAGAAAATTACAGCTCAGAAACAGGCCTTTTGGCCCTTCTTTTCTGTGCCGAACCATTTTTTGCCTAGTCCCACTGACCTGCACTTGGACCATATCCCTCCACACCCCTCTCATCCATGAACCCGTCCAAGTTCATCTTAAATGTTAAAAGCATTTACCACTTTATCCGGCAGCTCATTCCACATTCCCACCACTCTCTGCGTGAAGAAGCCCCCCCGAATATTCCCTTTAAACTTTTCTCCTTTCACCCTTAACCCATGCCCTCTAGTTTTTTTCTCCCCTAGCCTCAGCGGAAAAAGCCTGCTTGCATTCACTCTATCTATACCCATCAAAATCTTATACACCTCTATCAAATCTCCCCTCAATCTTCTACACTCCAGGGAATGAAGTCCCAACCTATTCAATTTCTCTCTGTAACTCAGCTTCTCAAGTCCCGGCAACATCCTTGTGAACCTTCTCTGCACTCTTTCAACCTTATTTACATCCTTCCTGTAACTAGGTGACCAAAACTGTACACAATACTCCAAATTCGGCCTCACCAATGCCTTATATAACCTTACCATAACACTCCAACTTTTATACTCGATACTCCGATTTATAAAGGCCAATGTACCAAAGCACTCTTTACGACCCTGTCCACCTGTGACATCACTTTTAGGGAATTCTGTACCTGTATTCCCAGATCCCTCTGTTGAACTGCACTCTTCAGAGTCCTACCATTTCCGCTGTAGATTCTACTTTGGTTTGTCCTTCCAATGTGCAATATCTCACACTTGTCTGCGTTGAATTCCATTTGCCATTTTTCAGCCCATTTTTCTAGTTGGTCCAAATCCCTCTGCAAGCTTTGAAAACCTTCCTCACTGTCCACTACACCTCCAATCTTTGTATCATCAGCAAACTTGCTGATCCAATTCACCACATTATCATCCAGATCATTGATATAGATGACAAACAACAATGGACCCAACACCGATCCCTGCGGCACACCACTAGTCACAGGCCTCCACTCAGAGAGGCAATCCTCCACAACCACTCTCTGGCTTCTTCCATTGAGCCAGTGTCTTATCCAATTTACTACCTCCCCATGTATACCTAGCGACTAAACCTTCCGAACTAACCTCCCATGAGGGACCTTGTCAAAGGCCTTGCTGAAATCCAGGTAGACAACATCCACCGCCTTCCCTTCATCCACTTTCCTGGTAACCTCCTCGAAAAACTCTAATAGATTGGTCAAACATGACCTACCACGCACAAAGCCATGTTGACTCTCCCTAATAAGTCCCTGTCTATCCAAATATTTGTAGATCCTATCCCTTATCACACCTTCCAATAACTTGCCCACCACCGACGTCAAACTTACTGGCCTATAATTTCCCGGATTTCTTTTGGAACCTTTTTTAAACAACGGAACAACATGAGCCACCCTCCAATCATCCGGCACCTCCCCCGTGAAAACTGACATTTTAAATATATCTGCCAGGGCCCCTGCAAGTTCAACACTAGCTTCCCTCAAGGTCCGTGGGAATATCCTGTCCGGTCCTGGGGATTTATCCACTCTGATTTGCCTCAAGACAGCGAGCACCTCCTCCCCTTTAATCTGTAAAGGTTCCATGACCTCCCTACCTGTTTGCCCTATTTCCGTAGACTCCATGCCCGTTTCCTCAGTAAATACGGATGCAAAAAAACCATTTAGTATCTCCCCCATCTCTTTTGGTTCCATACACAGTCTACCACTCTGGTCTTCAAGAGGACCAATTTTATCCCTCACTATCCTTTTGCTCCTAACATACCTATAGAAGCTCTTTGGATTTTCCTTCACTCTGTCTGCCAAAGCAACCTCATGTCTTCTTTTAGCCCTCCTGATTTCCCTCTTAAGTAGCTTCTTGCACTTTTTATACTCCTCGAGCATCTGATCTGTTCCTTGCTGCCTGTACATTTCATACAACTCTCTCTTCCTCTTAATCAGTGTTACAATCTCCCTCGAGAACCAAGGTTCCTTATTCCTATTTACTTTGCCTTTAATCCTGACAGGAACATACAAACTCTGCACTCTCAAAATTTCTCCTTTGAAGGCCTCCCACTTTCCATTTACATCCTTACCAGAGAACAGCCTGTGCCAATCCACACTTCCCAGATCCCTTCTCATTTCATCAAATTTGGCCTTTTTCCAGTTCAGAACTTCAACCCGAGGACCAGATCTATCCTTATCCACGATCAGGTTGAAACTAATGGCATTATGATCACTGGATCCAAAGTGTTCCCTCACACTCACATCCATCACCTGCCCTAACTCATTTCCCAATAGGAGATCCAATATCGCATCCTCTCTAGTTGGCACCTCTATATACTGATGTAGAAAATTCTCCTGAACACATTTTACAAACTCTACCCCGTCTAAACCTTTAACAGTATACGAATCCCAATCTATATGTGGAAAATTAAAATCCCCTACTCTCACAACTTTGTGTTTCTTGCAGTTGTCAGCTATCTCTCCGCTGATTTGCTCCTCCAATTCTCGCTGACTATTGGGTGGTCTATAAAACAACCCCATTAATGTGGTCATACCTTTCTTGTTCCTCAGCTCCACCCATAGGGCCTCTGTAGACAAGCTCCCTAATCTATCCTGCCTGAGTACCGCTGTAACATTTTCCCTGACCAACAATGCCACCTCCCCCCCCCCACCAGCCCCCCCCCCCCCCCCCCCCCCCCACCTTTTAAGCCTCTGCCTCTATCCCGCCTGAAACATTGGAACCCTGGAACATTGAGCTGCCAGTCCTGCCCCTCCTGTAGCCAAGTTTCACTAATGGCTATCATGTCATATTTCCATGTGTCTATCTACGCCTTCAGCTCATCTGCCTTCCCCACAATACTCCTGGCATTGAAGTAGACACACCTCAAAAGATTATTTCCACCACACTCTACCCTTCCATTTGTGATTTTGCTTGAACTAACCTGTCTTTTTACCCCTGCTCCACTATCTGCTCTGGCACTCTGGTTCCCATCCCCCTGCAAATCTAGTTTAAACGCTCCCCAATAACACGAGCAAATCTCCCTGCAAGTATATTGGTCCCCTTGTAGTTTCGGTGTAACCCGTCTCTCTTGTACAGGTCCCACCTGCCCCAGAAGAGGTCCCAATGATCCAAGAATTGGAAACCCTGCCCCCTGCACCGGATCCTCAGCCACGTGTTCATCCGCCCAAGCATCCTACTCCTGCCCTCACTGGCATGTGGCTCAGGTAGCAATCCTGAGATTACTACCCTCGGGGTCCTGCTTTTTAACTTCCTTCCAAGCTCTTTGTACTCACTCTTTAGGACCTCCTCACTCTTCCTTCCCACGTCACTGGTACCGATGTGTACCACGACATCTGGCTGATCACCTTCCCATTTTAGAATGCTGTGCACGCGATCAGAGACATCGCTGACCTTGGCACCTGGGAGGCAACAAACCATGCGGGAGTCTCCGTCCCGACCACAGAACCTCCTGTCCGTACCTCTGACCATTGAGTCCCCTATCACTACTGCTCTCCTCTTCTTCATCCCACCCTTTTGCGCTGTAGAACCAGACTCAGTATCAGAGTTCCGGCTGTCGCAGCTTGTCCCAGGTAAAGCATCTGCCACAACAGTATCCAATTCAGTATACCTGTTTCGGAGGGGTATGGCCACAGTGGAACCCGACTCTGCCTGTCCTTTCACACTGCCATTTCGTCTCCTTAAAGTAACCCAATTTCCTGTGCTCTGCTGCTTAGGTGTAACAATCTCCCTCAAGCTACTGTCTATATAATTCTCATTCTCCCAAATTAGATGGAGGTCATCAAGCTCCTTCTCCAGTTCCCTAACACGCTTTGCTCGCAGCTGCAGCTGAATGCATCTTTTGCAGGTGCTGTCGTCAGGGATACCGGAGGTCTCCCTGATCTCCCACATCCTGCAAGAGGAGCATTCCAACATCTTGCCTGCCATTTTTTTTACTCTGGGGAAATACAGGAATAAACTGTCTGAAAAAGAAAAAAAAACCTACTCTCGCCTCTGCCAAAGCTGGTTTGCAGAAAGGAATCAAAGAGCTGGCAGAAATGGGTATTTTTCCAATTGGCAGACGGTGACTAGTGGGGAACTGCAGAGATCTGTGCTAGCACTCAATTGTTCACATTATATATCAATGATTTGGGAGAGGGAACTAAATGTATTATCTCCACATTTGCAGATGATCCAAATTGGGTGGGAGGGTGAGCTGTGGGGAGGATGCAGAGATGCTTCAGTGTGATTTGGACAGGCTGAGTGAGTGGGCATATGCATAGCAGATGCAGTATAATGTGGATATCTGTGACGGTATCCACTTGGATAGCAAAAATAAGAAGGCAGATTATTATTGAATGGGTATAAATTGAGAGTGTTGGATACTCAGTGAGACCTTGGTGTCCTCATGCATCAGTCACTGAAAGTAAGTGTGCAGCTACAGCAAGAAGTTCAACTTCAGGTTTCCTCCAATCAGCCTTGTGTATTAAATATGCTGTCAGAATGAAACAATTCAAAAATCTTCCCCAGGCTTTTAATTAGCGTTTTCCAAACATGTGTTTTCTGATTTGTAACTGAGCTGGGTTTCTCACCATGTTTACTGCACAGAGGGGGACCTGTAGAATATTTTCGCACGTCGCCAAATAATTGACAATATTTCCCTGGTAAGGTGAGAAGACATAGTTCCATTGTAACTCTATTCTGTAACACCACACTCCCCCAACCGCTCTTTAGTCCTTTGATGTAAATGGCTCCTTGGTGGTCTTTACGGTGTAAGTGAGGGTTTGAGCTCCTGCTCCTTGCCCCATATGGTCTGTTTCAATGGGGTTCATGGGCATAGCATTTTCTACAAACACAAGACTATCCATTGGTGGGGGCTGGTTAACTCTGTATTTGGAACTACATGTGGAGTTGGGGTACTTTAAGGCATTCATTCCTTTGTCTCGTGGCAATTCCGTGCTTTCCTTGCGACTAGTACTCACAGGATTCATCGGGACAGGGGCAAGTTCTCAGGGTGCTGAGCGATTAGGAGCCTCCGGAAAGGGACGTGGGGGCCCCCAGTCAGCACCAAGTGTGACAAATTGCCAAACATTCTCTTCTAGATATATCCCATAAACCAATCCACAATCATCACCTCCCTCAAACTCAACTGTCCCAAATACAGACATCATCCTTTTCTGCTTTGACAGCTGAGATTTTAATTTATTAATCTCCTGCTGGCACTGGGAGTGATCAGAGTTTCGGTTCACTTCATGAACTTGATATGCTTTCTCACATTGAATTTTAAACTGACTCATAAACAATATTTATATTTGATTCTTTTGCTCCTGCTTCAATACTTTTCATGATGTGGAGATGCCGGCGTTGGACTGGGGTGAACACAGGAAGAAGTCTCACAACATCAGGTTAAAGTCCAACAGGTTTATTTGGTAGCAAATACCATAAGCTTTCGGAGCGCTGCTCTTTCGTCAGATGGAGTGGAAATGTGCACATTTCAACCAAATAAACCTGTTGGATGTTAACCTGGTGTTGTGAGACTTCTTACTGTCAATACTTTTCCACAGAACAGCTCATTTTCTTCTCTTAACTTCTCAACTACTTCTCTCATATTTTCTAAATCATCTTTTAACTTCATTTTTTCTGATTTCTCTCTTTCTAACTCTTCTAACAAAATAACAATCAGGGCAGCATTACTTAATTTCAAAGTGTTTTTTCCTTGGTCTCTGTTTCTCTCATTCCAACATCTCTGACCTGCGGATCCCAGACCCGCGAACAACTTACTGCAGTGTTCTGCCCACTTGGGCCATTTCTTATTCAGATACTTTCTCAGTGTCTGTTCCCACTCTTGGGGTTCTCCCATTTCTCTGGTCCCAGGGCATGGGATGTGGCTGATAGGGGTACAGCAACTGCTAATTTCTCAGTCAATCCCCCTCAGTCAGGTTGTATCGGGAGCACAATGAATACTCCCTCCTACTCCAAAAGCTGCGCTTTTGTTTAGCGCAGCAGGCCAGGAGATTCAAGCGGTGCCAAATGCACGGGGTCGAAGCTGGGCATCCCGCCCCGACACGGTAGCACAGTGGTTGAGGCGGCACGGTAGCACAGTGGTTAGCACTGCTGCTTCACAGCTCCAAGGTCCCGGGTTCGATTCCCGGCTCGGGTCACTGTCTGTGTGGAGTTTGCACATTCTCCTCGTGTCTGCGTGGGTTTCCTCCGGGTGCTCCGGTTTCCTCCCACAGGCCAAAGATGTGCGGGTTTAGGTTCATTGGCCAGGTTAAAAATTGCCCCTTAGAGTCCTGGGATGCGTAGGTTAGAGGGATTAGCGGGTAAATATGTGGGGGTAGGTCCTGGGTGGGATTGTGGTCGGTGCAGACTCGATGGGCCGAATGGCCTCCTTCTGCACTGTAGGGTTTCTATGATTCTATGATAGCATCTGCCAGCACCAGATTTCTGGCGGCGTCAGCTCCACGCTGGAACTCGGCTGGGAGCCGCATATATTATTTAGATAAAAATTTAAATCTAAGTTAAATGTCATTCGTGTGTCCGGGACTGAAGTCTCCGGACTTGCTCGCCTCCCTGCCCCCGCAAGGAGTATTTCACTCCAACGGGGTTTCCAGTCGCTCCCCACTTTTGGGGAGCTGGTGTCTCAACCCCACTGGAATGAAAGGGGGCAATTGGGGCCCCCCAGAGGGTCCAGAACTGGGGGGAGGGGGTGCCCCATAAGCATTGGCACCTTGACAGTGCCAGCCTGTTCCCCTAGCAGTGCCCAAGGGGCAAAGTGCCAATGCCCCGGGGGCAGCTTGTAACTGCCCATCTCCAGCCAAATAGGTTCTGCATCCTGATCTCCTGAACCAGGGTCATCACTAACTATTGCAGCATTGATACCCTCGAGTAACAATGCTGCCCCTCCACCATTATCTCACTCCCAATTCTTCTTGAATGTCATAAGCCCCTCAATATTCAGAACCCAATCCTTGTCATCCTGCAGTCAGGTCTATGTCATGACGACCAATCATATTTATTGACTTCAATGTGAGCTGTTGTGGGAAAAACCCACTCGTCGTCAGATCTCGAGATTCAAAACACAATTTATTCAACGGAGCTGCGTGGATACAAGGCACATGTCTGTGGAAAACCTTCTCTCGGTAAAATGTCAGGAACGGTCCATCTTTATACTTTTTACACAATAGATGGACCGGTGATTTGAACATTATCACATCGTTATAGGCAGATACAGACAGATACAGACATTTAACACAGTATTGTTCTTATGAATGGGTACATTTCCTATGTCTGTGGCTATCAATGGTTGGTTTCGGCTCATTCAGGTGCTAATCGGTTTCCCTGCATTCATATTTTGCCGCTCTTCCTATGACTAATTGATGCGCGTTATCAAACACGAGGCTCGATGCTCGGGAAATAAAGGCTTTTATTTACTGTAATGAAGCAGCCAATAATGATATACACGATCCCAGACTGAGGGGTCCCAGCCAGAGCAGGGACCTTTATACCTCTCCCAGGAGGCGGAGCCCGACTGGGATGTACCACAACACTACAGTACAAAGGTGTAACAACCCCACCCTAACCCCAACAGCAACAAGTAGCACAACCCAACAGTAACATGTGTACATCCTTGTAGTACTGGCCAGACCCTGGCTCAGTACTATCCAGTGGGAACCAACGATGGTTCACCACACTAATCTATTCCCTTTGTCTCGGGTTTTTCCTCATCCAAAAGATGTCTCGATCCTTGGCTTGGCTTCCTGAGGTGTTTGTTTCCTTTAAGTCACTGTCTGGGATTTAGAAATGGCTTGTCTGTTGGGTTTGATTTGAAGTGATCTTTGTATAAGTGGAAGCCGGTGTCTGCTTTATGGTTCCTTTCCCAGTTAACTCATTATGTGCCAGGCAGCCATTTTAAAGTGTGCTTTCCTTACATTTTTCCCCTTACAGAGCTATCAATTCTTTTATTTTGTAATGAATGTTGTGTGAATTCAGATACAGAGCCTTCTATTTTGCCTCATTGTTATCTTTGTCTTTATTCTTTGTCCATCCTTAGTTTTTTTTTCATTCTGTCCCGTGCTGCCATTCTCTGACCCTTATTTCCCATTTTACTATTATCCTCTCTTACCCTGGCCGGAATTCTCCAAACTCGCCACGGCTGGGATTTTCCGGTCCAGCTGTACTGAAGGGAGATCTGGCTGAGTGCCAAATTCTCCGTTCTCACCGACAGTGATGTCGAGGCAAATGAGATTGGAGAATTCCGGCTCTTGTCTCGACGCTTCGATGTACCACAGGCGGGATTTTCCATGCAACCCGCTGTGTGTTTTGCTGGGGCTGAGCTGGCCTGGCATTGGCTGATGCTGGTCTGGTCCCACCGTTCTCAAGGAGGTTTCCCATTGAATGCACCCTCGCTGCTGGGAAACACGTGTTGGGAATATGCTATCGTCAGGACTGGAAGATCCCACTGGTGTGATTAGCTGGAAAATTCCAGCCCACAACTTTTAACATTTGATATCTTGTGCACTCTTATTTCATTTCAATCCCTCTCTTCTCTGGTGATGAGTCTCGCTAGAACACTGGTCCCAGCACGGTTCAGGTGTGTACAGAACTGTGTATTCTCTGTACAGACCCTCTTTCCTAGTTCTTCCTCTGCCATTGGTACCTACATGAACCGGGGCAACTGGTTTCTCTCCCTCCCACTGCAAGTTCCTCTCCAGCCCTGAGCAGATGTCCTGAACCCTGACACAGACAAACAACAAAGCCATCTGGACTCTGTCCCTTTGCTGCAGGGATTGGTGTCAATCCCCGTCACGAAGCTGTCCCCCAAGGACCAAAATATTCATTTTTTTCCCCTTCAGTTGAATGGCCTCCTGTACCATGGTGCCAGGGTGAGTCAGCTCATCCTCCCTGCAACCCCCACTCCCATCCAAACAAGCTGAGAGAACCTCAAAGCTGTGAGACAATGGCAGTGACCGACAGTCCTGCCCTACTGACCCCCTGACCTGCCTCACTCACAGTCACAGCCTCCTTTCCCTGACCACTGACCAAATCAGCTCTTGCTGCCACTGACAGTCTCAGAGCCGATCTCAGGACACATCCCTTTAGAGATCAAAGAGACCGTCTCCCTTAACAGAGTGGATCCTTCTTCTGCACCGATCCTCTGTCATGTCCAGCTACGTGGCTCTTACTCAATAGTCTCTGCCAGCTGGTAATGGTGCCTCCACTGGCCTCTTCAATCTTGGTAAGAAGTCTCACAACACCAGGTTAAAGTCCAACAGGTTTATTTGGTAGCAAAAGCCACTAGCTTTCGGAGCGCTGCTCCTTCATCAGGTGATTGGGAGTTCTGTTCACAAACAGGGCATATAAAGACACAAACTCAATTTACAAAATAATGGTTGGAATGCAAGTCTTTACAGGTAATCAAGTCTTAAAGGTACTGACAATGGGAGTGGAGAGAGCGTTAAGCACAGGTTAAAGAGATGTGTATTGTCTCCAGACAGGACAGTTGGTGAGATTTTGCAAGCCTAGGCAAGTCGTGGGAGTTACAGATAGTGTGACATGAACCCAAGATCCCGGTTGAGGACGCCCTCATGTGTGCGGAACTTGGCTATCAGTCTCTGCTCAGCGACTGTGCGTTGTCGTGTGTCATGAAGGCTGCCCTGGAGAACGCTTACCCGAAGATCAGAGGCCGAATGCCCGTGACCGCTGAAGTGTTCCCCAACAGGAAGAGAACACTCTTGCCTGATGATTGTCGAGTGGTGTTCATTCATCCGTTGTCATAGTGTCTGCATCGTCTCCCCAATGTACCATGCCTCGGGACATCCTTTCCTGCAGCGTATCAGGTAGACAATATTGGCCGAGTTGCAAGAGTATGTACCGTGTACCTGGTGGATGGTGTTCTCACGTGAGATGATGGCATCCATGTCAATGATCCGGCACGTCTTGCATGGTTACTGTGGCAGGATTGTGTGGTGTCATTGTCACTGTTCTCCTGAAGGCTGGGTAGTTTGCTGCGGACAATGGTCTGCTTGAGGTTATGCAGCTGTTTGAAGACATGAAGTAGGGGTGTGGGGATGGCCTTGGCGAGATGTTCGTCTTCATCAACGACGTGTTGAAGGGTCCGGAGAAGATGTCGTAGCTTCTCCGCTCCGGGGAAGGACTGGACGACGAAGGGTACTCTGTCCGCCATGTCCTGTGTTTGTCTTCTGAGGAGGTCGGTGCAGTTTTTCGCTGTGGCGCGTCAGAACTGTCGATCGATGAGTCGAGCGCCATATCCTGTTCTTATGAGGGCATCTTTCAGCGTCTGGAGGTGTCTGTTGTGATCCTCCTCATCTGAGCAGTTCCTGTGTATACTGAGGGCTTGTCCGTAGAGGATGGCTTCTTTAACGTGTTTAGGGTGGAAGCTGGAGAAGTGGAGCATCGTGAGGTTATCCATGGGCTTGCGGTACAGTGAAGTGCTGAGGTGACCGTCCTTGATGGAGATGTGTGTGTCCAAGAATGCAACTGATTCCGGAGAGTGGTCCATGGTGAGTCTGATGGTGGGATGGAAATTGTTGATGTCATCATATAGTTGTTTCAGTGATTGTTCACCATGAGTCCAAAGGAAGAAAATGTCATCGATGTATCTAGTGTATAGCATCGGTTGAAGGTCCTGTGCAGTGAAGAGGTCTTGTTCAAACCTGTGCATGAAGATGTTGGCATATTGAGGTACGAATTTGGTCCCCATGGCTGTTCCGTGTGTCTGGATGAAGAACTGGTTGTTGAAGGTGAAGACATTGTGGTCCAGGATGAAGCGGATGAGTTGCAAAATTGCATCTGGAGACTGGCAGTTGTCGGCGTTGAGTACTGAGGCAGTTGCAGCAATGCCATCATCGTGGGGGATGCTGGTGTAGAGTGCCGAGACATCCATTGTGATGAGGAGTGATCCTGGTTCAACTGCTGCATGCTCAACTGCTGAGTTTCTGTAGGAAGTCCGTAGTGTCGCGACAAAAGCTGGGGGTTCTTTGTACAATGGGTTTCAGGATGCCCTCGACGTAGCCGGAGATGTTCTCGCACAGGGTCCCATTGCCCGATACGATGGGACGGCCGGGTGTGTTTGCCTTGTGTATCTTCGGGAGGCAGTAGAGATCTCCAACGCGGGGAGTACGTGGGATGAGAGCATGGAGGTTGCTCTGAAGGTCTGGATCAAAGGTCTTGATCAGTCTGTTGAGTTGACGGGTGTGTTCTTTGGTCGGATCTGCGGGTAACTGTCTGGAGTGTTCCTTATTGTTCAGTTGTCGGTACACTTCTTTGCAGTAATCCGTTCTGTTCAGTATGATGATGGCCCCTCCTTTGCCTGCTGGTTTGATGACAATGTTGCGGTTGGTCTTGAGAGCGTGGATGGTGTTGCATTGTGCTTGGGTGATGTTCGGGGCTGTCTTGTGAATGCGGTTGATGAATCTGGTGTTGACTCACCTCCTGACCGCTTGGGCATACATGTCGAGTCGAGGGCAGCGGCCTTCCGGAGGAGTCCAATTCGACTCTTTCCTCTTCGGTTGCTGCACTGCGGATCTCTCTGTCGGCTGTTCCGGTTCATAGGCTGTCTCATTGTGTTCGCTGTTGGCCTGTTGGGGTTTGTGGAAGAACTCCCGCAGCCTCATTCGCCTGATGAATTCCTCTGTGTCTGCTGCGAGACTGATGGGATCTATTTTGGTGGTGGGGCAGAAATTGAGCCCTCGGCTGAGAACTTCGATTTCATCTGGTTGAAGTGTGCAGTCCGACAAGTTGACAATGGACTTCCCAGTAGTGGTACTGTTTTCTACTGTGGAACGGGGGGAGGCTTGGTTGCTGCTGTTGGTGATGCCGAGTTTCTCAAATTTTCTGTTCTTGGTGTGCATGTCGATGGCGTAGTTCCGTTGTCTCGTCTGCTTGGCAGAGTTTCGCAGCTGGTCTGTGTCCTGAGCGCAAGTTGAGAATATGGACTTGATCTTGGTTTCCAGGCTGCGGCGTTTGCTGTAGAGCTGGTGTATGAGGTGATTGAGGAGTGTGAGAGAGGTGCGACGGCAAAGTCTCTCAATGTAGTCTGTGTTATAGGTTGACCTGAGTGGGTGCGTGATCTGTAGTCCTTTCGGTATCTTGTCTGCTTTCTTGCATCTTTGTAGAAACTTGATGTCTGTATCAATATGCGCGATCTTCTTGGAGAGCCTCTCCACTTGGAGCCGGCAGTTTGCTGTGTCGATGGTAGTCAATCTTCACAACTCTCACTGGCCTTCACCCCCTTCAGGGTGATCTGCTCTCTCTAGTGGGCAGATACGTTGATGCTGTCCATGGCCAGCTGGTCTTCTCTCTCTTCTCCTCATCCCCTCTTCACCTGAGGAAGGGTCTCCACCTGACAGAAGCATCACCACATTGAAGCTATTGGATTGTTGACGTGCTAACTGACTGATGTGATGCTCAGTCTGTTTGTGGGTCTTTAAAGACAGAAGCCAGTTTATAATTCCACCCATCAATTTCTATCGAGCGCGATTCACCTGAATTGGATCTAAATGCCCACATCAGCAGGAAAACCAGAGTGTTCCCCACTGGCGCTGCCAGTGTCTGTCAGCTAGGATTCACCCACCTGAAAAACGCAAAGGAGTTAATCGTGGAAAAACTGCCAGCCACCCCTGCTGTTCAGAGATCAAGGTGTCCTTTTTAAAGGGTGTGCTGAACTCCCTCCCTCCAATAAATGAAATATTGACCCCCCTCTCCCCACTCCCTGCTGACCAGGGGTGCATCACCAACCACTCAGCAAAGGGTGGCATCCGCCCTCCCTCCACTTCAATAACAGGTCAACCCCACACCACCACCACACTTACCACACAGGCATGAGTGTGAGCCATCCCTTTCACCCTCAGGCCCCCCACAATCCCATCTCAGGTCCCCCACTCATATCCCTCCCCCTCCCATTCAGTCCCCTCCCCCCTCAAATCCCTAATCAGGCCCCCTTCAAGGCACGCGCCTTTGCAATGCTGACGGTGCACTGCTCCCGATACCCTAGCACTGACAACCTGACCTAGCACTGACAACCTGACCTAGCACCATGGGTCAGAGGGAATCAAGGAGGTGGGTCCAGTGGCCCTTTGCACCTCTGCTGCTGCCAAAGGAAGGGTCCCTCAAGGGTCCCCGGGGTTGGATGTGATCGGATGGGGGAAAGGGGGTCACCTCGCCACTCTCCGCCAGGGTGGGGGACTCGTGGATGGACAACCCCTTCTAGCACTGACAGAACTGAAGACCACCCCTGGCATGATGATTTCAGGCATCTCAGTGATCAACATCTTCATTCCTGCCTGTCAGCACAGAAAGTTTGAAGTGACCGAATATCTTTAATTTCCATGGCCCCTGGACAGCTGTCCGGCTTTTAAATCACTGCAGCACTCCATTCTGCAGCAGGAATTTCCATTTCTCGCTGTAAGAAGCTGCAGGTTAGAGCAGACCCCTTTGGGTTCCTCTGGTGTTTTTAGATTTCCAGAAGGCATTCGATAAGGTGCCTCACAAAAGGTTGCTGCAGAAGATTGGGGTACACGGAGTTAGGGGTAAGGTGTTGGCGTGGATTGGGGATTGGCTATCTAACAGGAAGCAGAGAGTTGGGATAAATGGGTGCTTTTCTGGTTGGCAGTTGGTGACCAGTGGCGTGCCACAGGGATAGGTGCTGGGGCCTCAATTGTTTACCATTTACATAGATGATCTGGAGGAGGGGACTGAATCTAGGGTATTCAAGTTTGCTGATGACACGAAGGTGAGTGGGAAAGCGAATTGCGTGGAGGACGCGGAAAGTCTGCAGAGAGATTTGGATAGGCTGAGCGAGTGGGCGAGGATCTGGCAGATGGAATATAACGTTAGCAAATGTGAGGTTATCCACTTTGGAAGAAATAATAGTAAATTGGAATATTATTTAAATGGAGAAAAATTACATCGTGCGACTGTGCAGAGGGACCTGGGGGTCCTTGTGCACGAATCGCAAAAACTCAGTCGCGAGGGGGATAGAATATAAAAGCAGGGAGGTCTTGCTGCAACTGTACAAGGCACTGGTGAGGCCGCAACTGGAGTACTGTGTGCAGTTTTGATCCCCTTATTTGCGAAAGGATATATTGGCCTTGGAGGGAGTGCAGAGAAGGTTCACCAGGTTGATACCGGAGGTGAGGGGTGTAGCTTATGAGGGGAGATTAAAAAGATTGGGTCTGTACTCGTTGGAGTTTAGAAGGATGAGGGGTGATCTTATAGAGACATATAAGATAATGAAGGGGCTGGATAGGGTAGAGGTGGAGAGATTCTTTCCACTTAGAAGGGAAACCAGAACTAGAGGGCACAGCCTCAAAATAAGGGGGGGGCCGGTTCAGAACAGAGTTGAGGGGGAACTTCTTCTCTCAGAGGGTAGTGAATCTCTGGAATTCTCTGCCCATTGAAGTGGTGGAGGCTTCCTCGTTGAATATGTTTAAATCACGGGTAGATAGTTTTCTGATCGATAAGGGAATTAGGGGATATGGGGAGCAGGCGGGTAAGTGGAACTGATTCGCTTCAGATCAGCCATGATCTTGTTGAATGGCGGGGCAGGCTCGAAGGGCCAGATGGCCTACTCCTGCTCCTATTTCTTATGTTCTTATGTTCTTATGACAGGGAGATGACAATTTCTCTGGCTGGGTGGGGATAGTGGGGAGGGGGGGTTCCATTCTCCACAGCTGTGCAATCATCCCCAATGTATTCACACAGCTTTGCGTTGAAGTCTCTGAGCTTTACTAGCAAGCTGAAACCTTTGAAACCCTCTCTATTCCATTGAAAACCTTCAATATTTTGTCAATTTCTTGGTGCAGTACATTGAAATAGATTTCCACTGACAGCTTAATGAATTTCAACTCAGGCGCCAGTCAGCTCTGTTTATTTACCTTTCCCTTTATGCTTGAATATATCTCAAATACCTTCATTGTTCCCTAACTGCAATGTTCACAAAGACTCTTAGTCTGATACACAGCTCTATGTTTGAGTGTGTGAGTGAAGTGTGTATGTGTGGCATGTATGATTGCATCTGTTACTGCGAGTGTGCATGTTTGTGAGACTGTGTGTGTGTATGTGTGATTGCGTGTGGGAGCGTGTGTGGGAGCATGCGCGCAAATGTGCATGGGAGTGTGCATGGTGGTCCTGGAGAATCCCACTCCATGTGTTTTTTTCTGAGTCCCAAAAATTTCATGACAATGCAGGCATCGAAACAAACAGAATGACACATAGACAACCGTTAAGAATGTTGGATGGTGTTGAGGAATTGAAGCTGAGATTTTTCAGCAACATTTTACTTATTTAGCATCCGAAAGAAAATGAGAGAGTGGGAGAGGTCCAGGCGCTCTGTTCCAGAACCTAGGGCCAGGCAATCTCAATCCAATGCTGTCAATATTGAAGCCATGACAAGGTGCAACAGGTCAGAATTCTTGGAGGAAATATTTCAGAGGAATGTAGTGTTGGGGACTTTACAGAGACTGAGTAAAGTGAAGACATGGAGGGATCTGAGCACAAAGTAGAATAAATTATAAACATGAGGCAGTGTCAGAGCAGGAGCCAATGTAAATCAGAGAGCACAGAGGTGATGGTTGAGTGAGACTCAGTGCGAGAATAAGCGGGTGGGATTCTCTCAGCACGCTGGCATCAGCAGGGGACCTGTAGGAGGACTTGCAACCGGCGTCCAGCTGATCGCGAGTGTCCAATGCCTTTTTCTTTTACATAATCAGCCTTGTTCTTGAAAACAGCGTGAGTATGATTACCATAAAATTCATGAGCCAGGGATGGTATTCCTCAAACTCGCTATTGTCTCCCCCCAGCTGGGAGAGGTTCCCATCAGCAGGAATTAAAGCTGGCCCCATCCACGAGAACCAGGCGTGATCACCTCTCTGGTGGGCACAGAGGCCATTCAGGCGCCCTCTCGCCCCACCCCCCAGGGCGCCAGGGTGTTCTTTTCCCCTTGGACAGTGCCAACATGGCACTGCCAGCCTGGCACCCTGGCGCTGTCCACAGGGCACCCCAGCACTGCTCATTGGGCACCGGCTAATGCCAAGGGGGTTTAACACAAGAGTATGGGGCCTACCAGGTGGGCCGACCGGCCGTGGTGGGAGACGTGCCCACTGCACTCTGCATTATCGATCGGTGGGAGAGGGAGGGAGGAGGGCGGGCAGAGCTGCACATGGCATGGGGTTTGGGGGTGCGCATGGCAGTGCATGGATCAGGGCTGGCCATGGGTGGCTGGCGATTGGGGACAGTAGTCTGGGAGGCCAGCAATCGGTGGGGTTGGTCGGTTGGTCGGGAAGTCCGGCAATCGGGAGGGACGAGGGTGTTGGGAAGCTGGCGATCGGGAGAAGGGGGCCTGGCAAGAAACCAGGAGGCCAGTGATCGGGAGGCCAGCGATGGGAGACTAGTGCGCAGGTCAGCACATGCACACTGCCCAGGGCACTGATGCCAGTCTCTTGGCTGGGATGAGGCCCCCCTGACGGGCGTGAATCTCCCTCTGAGGCACTTTGTGGAGCACAGAGCGCTGGAGATTCATTCAACTAAATAAAGCCAAACAAAAGGGCAGGAAAAATCAGTTTTCCCAACTGTTGGGTGCTTAGTTTCTTTTTGGGAGAATCACCCCCCAGATCTTTAAATGAAACTATCCAAACACAAATCTGTTCTCTACTTTTTCCATTAATAGCTGTCCCTGTTAAATGAGAAACTCAGCATTAAATGATTTGCATTGCTCTGTAATTATTCAATTTAAAATATTCACAATAACTTGTCTGTGTGTTAATACCTTCAATCGAGAAACATCTCCCAAATTGCTTCTCAGGAATATTATCACTCAAAATATCAGATTGATCCATCTAAGGAAAGATTAGGACACTTTGTCAAAGGGAGAGGTTTTGAAGAGTTCACGAAAGGAGGAGAGAAATGGAAAAGTTTAGTCGTCATTGAGAGAGAATTCCAGGGCAGTGTTCTCAGAGGGTTTTAGGGCTGGAAGATGTTAACTGTGAAATAAATAAAATAACTTGGTAAAATGATCATTCTAATTTAGAATCTTACAGCTCACTCTGCATCCACCTCAATATTTTCCTTCATCACTCACTGCCACCTCACTTTTTTTTCTTCATTCTGCTCCTGTCTCACTCCATTCCCACTTCACTCTGTCCTTTTCTCCCTCCATTCCCCCTCACTCTTCTTTTCTCCCTCCATTCCCCCTCACTCTGTCCTTTTCTCCGTCCATTCCCCGGTCACTCTGTCTTTTCCTCCCTCCATTCCCCCTCACTCTGTTCTTTTCTCCCTCCATTCCCCCTCACTCTGTTCTTTTCTCCCTCCATTTCCCCCTCACTCTGTCCTTTTCTCCCTCCATTCCCTCTCACTCCGCCCTTTTCTCCCTCCATTCCCTCCTCACTCTGTTCTTTTCTCCCTCCATTTCCCCCTCACTCTGTCCTTTTCTCCGTCCATTCCCCGGTCACTCTGTCCTTTCCTCCCTCCATTCTCTCCTCACTCTGTCCCTCCCTTCCTCCTCACTCTGGCCTTTCCTCCCTCCATTCTATCCTCACTCTGTCCCTCCCTTCCTCCTCACTTTGGCCTTTTCTCCCTCCATTCCCTCCTCACTCTATTTCAAGTTCACTCGGGCACTCAGCTTAATCTTGAACTCTCCCCTCTTCCTTACTTTAGAAACCTCTCTCTCTGTATCACCCCCTCTCATCAGGGATGATGCTGCAGCACATCCTCTGGTGGGAGGCTCTCATTACAGTGTGACCGTTTGACATTGGCAGCTTCCATTATCAATGTGGCTTTCGGAAATTCCACTGGGAAAAGTTATCAGGAAATTTGTACAGATTTCTAATATATTTTATGAGTCGGTGCTCTTTACTCTACAAAACGTTTTGGCAGATTTGACACACAAATAATGAGGGATGAAGACAATGGAAAAGTCTCACTCACTGTTCCATTGGTATAGAGAATTTAAAATTCATTTCATCCATATTCGATGGAATGCAGAGTCGAGGAGATTAACGCACGCACACACAAACACAGACACATACACACACACACGCACGCACACACACAAAACCATTATTAGATTTTGCAGCACCTAGCAGGACAGTGAATCCATTAAATGTTTTTCAAAGGAGAAAAGGTATGGGGAAAGGAGAGGGAAATGGACGTGAGTGGACCATTCTTTCAACAGCCAGAGCAGGTATGAGAAGTTGAATGGTCGCTTTGTTGTAGCCAGTTCCATGATGTTTCAATTCCAGTGCTTGTGCTGGTGTTCATCAAGTGTACATACAACAATTCTGTTTTTCTTCAATTAAGGTTCCGTGCCTGTCTAATCCGTTTACTCCAATCAGTGGAACTAATAACAATGTTTACGTAAGTCTCATGGTCTCAGTGGGTGTCACTCGCTTGTATTAATAAAGGGTCCCACTGAGTGAGTGAGCTCAGGGTCAGTGAAACCTAAAGGACAATAGAGTTCATCACAGAACATGCATCATGTGGAGGATTTATTATTTCTGCTCTTTGATATCGAACCCATTTTCTATCGCATCCTTGCAGTGGTTGGAGTTCTGTGTGAGTTATTGTAATCATTGCAGGTTTGACTTCTCTGATAGTGGAACTTGTTGGTGTCGGGCATGTTACACAGTTGTATGGTTGAAGTTATTATTTCCAATCATGATGATCATTATTTTATTTCAGGCAATGTTTTATTTCAGGCATTGAATCCAAAATAAACATGTATTTACTGATAAGAACATAAGAGCATAAGAAATAGGAGCAGGAGTAGGCCATCTAGCCCCTCGAGCCTGCCCCGCCATTCAATAAGGTCATGGCTGATCTGATAGTGGTTTAGTTCCACTTACCCGCCCACTCCCCATAACCCTTAATTCCCTTATTGATCAGAAATCTATCTTCCTGTGACTTAAACATATTTAACGAGGTAGCCTCCACTGCTTCAATGGGCAGAGAATTCCAGAGATTCACTACCCTCTGAGAGAAGAAGTTCCTCCTCAACTCTGTTCTAAACTGACTCCCCCTTATTTTGAGGCTGTGCCCTCTAGTTCTGGTTTCCCTTCTAAGTGGAAAGAATCTCTCTGCCTCTACCCTGTCTAGCCCCTTCATTATCTTATATGTCTCGATAAGATCTCCCCTCAGCCTTCTAAACTCCAAAGAGTACAGGCCCAATCTACTCGGTCTCTCCTCATAAGCAAACCCCCTCATCTCCGGTATCAACCTGGTGATCCTCCTCTGTACTCCATCCAAGGCCAATATATCCTTTCGCAAATAAGGGGACCAAAATTGCACACAGTACTCCAGTTGCGGCCTCACCAGTACCTTGTACAATTGCAGCAAAACGTCCATGCTTTTATACTCCAACCCCTTTGCGATAAAGGCCAACAGGCTTTGTCAGGGGCAGGTCGTGCCTTACGAGCCTGGTTGAGTTCTTTGAAAATGTGACCAAGCACATTGACGAAGGAAGAGCGGTGGATGTGGTCTATATGGACTTCAGCAAAGCGTTCGATAAGGTCCCCCATGCAAGACTTCTTGAGAAAGTGAGAGGGCATGGGATCCAAGGGGCTGTTGCCTTGTGGATCCAGAACTGGCTTGCCTGCAGAAGGCAGAGAGTGGCTGTGGAGGGGTCTTTCTCTGCATGGAGGTCAGTGACCAGTGGAGTGCCCCAGGGATCTGTTCTGGGACCCTTGCTGTTTGTCATTTTCATAAATGACCTGGATGAGGAAGTGGAGGGATGGGTTGGTAAGTTTGCTGACGACACCAAGGTAGGTGGTGTTGTGGATAGTTTGGAGGGATGTCAGAAGTTGCAGCGAGACATAGATAGAATGCAAGACTGGGCGGAGAAGTGGCAGATGGACTTCAACCCGGATAAGTGTGTAGTGATCCATTTTGGCAGATCCAATGGGATGGAGCAGCAGTATAAAATGAAGGGTACCATTCTTAGCAGTGTAGAGGATCAGAAGGACCTTGGGGTCCGGGTCCATAGGACTCTTAAATCGGCCTCGCAGGTGGAGGATGCGGTCAAGAAGGCATATGGCGTACTAGCCTTCATTAATCGAGGGATTGAGTTTAGGAGTCGGGAGATAATGCTGCAGCTTTATAGGACCCTGGTTAGACCCCACTTGGAGTACTGCGCGCAGTTCTGGTCGCCTCATTACAGGAAAGATGTTGAAGCCATTGAAAGGGTGCAGAGGAGATTTACAAGGATGTTGCCTGGATTGGGGGGCATGCCTTATGAGGATAGGTTGAGGGAGCTTGGTCTCTTCTCCCTGGAGAGACGAAGGATGAGAGGTGACCTGATAGAGGTTTACAAGATGTTGAGGGGTCTGGATAGGGTGGACTCTCAGAGGCTATTTCCAAGGGCTGAAATGGTTGCTACGAGAGGACACAGGTTTAAGGTGCTGGGGGGTAGGTACAGGGGGGATGTCAGGGGTAAGTTTTTCACTCAGAGGGTGGTGGGTGAGTGGAATCGGCTGACGTCGGTGGTGGTGGAGGCAAACTCGTTGGGGTCTTTTAAGAGACTTCTGGATGAGTACATGGGATTTAATGGGATTGAGGGCTATAGATAGGCCTAGAGGTGGGGATGTGATCGGCGCAACTTGTGGGCCGAAGGGCCTGTTTGTGCTGTGGCTTTCTATGTTCTATGTTCTAACATTCCATTAGCCTTCTTGATCATCTGCTGCACCTGCAAACTGAGTTTTTGCGATTCATGAACAAGGACCCCCAGGTCCCTCTGCACAGTAGCATGTTGTAATTTTTCACCATTTAAATAATAGTCCATTTTACTATTATTCCTTCCAAAGTGGATAACCTCACACTTGTCAATGTTAGACTCCATCTGCCAGATCCTCGGCCACTCACCTAGCCTATCCAAATCTCTCTGCACACTTTCCACAATATCTACGCAATTCGCTTTCCCACTCATCTTTGTGTCATGCGCAAACTTTGTTTCCCTACACTTGGTCCCCTCCTCTCGATCGTCTATGTATATGGTAAACAGTTGAGGCTCCAGCACGATCTGTTCAGGATCTGTTTGACTTTGTCCAGGTTTCAGTGGGGCACTTGTACAATTCAGATCAAAAACTCCAAAGTGTTTTATGAAGTCCACCCGGATCATAGGTTTTGTAATTTGAATTTGGCTCGGGTGAGCATGAGATGTTTGACCTCAGGTATGATTCAACTGACCCACGAGGGAGCTTCTATCAAACAAAGTTTATTTAAGAATACTGTTAACATGTATAGAAAGAAAATGAGCAATAACCTCTGCCACGTACAAACAAGAAAAAAACAACCATAATATTGTATTTAACCTTAACAGCTAAATAAACAATTCCCATAAACAAAATCCTTGTCACAGGTTTAACACAGAAAGTACAAATGATGCTGGATGCATCGTGGTTGGATGCTGCAGTTCTCTTGATATACACGCAGACAAGCTTGGTATCAGAAAAGCTTGCCAAAAACATCATGGAGCGAGAGAGGGAGACTCTCGGTACTAGCTAGCAAAACCACCAACAGCAGAATTTTCATTGCAGGAAGGCCAGAAGCCTAGCTTCCAGCTGGCCAGCAGAATTTACAATGCCAAGGACAGAGTGAGAAAAACACTGATTTTCAGTCTGATGTCCACACCCCTTCTAAGTTAAACCAGCAGCTCAAAACTGGGACAGAAGAACTCTTGTCACCTGACCTGTTAATTATTCATCCCTCTAACAATGCAAGGTCATAAAAAATGCCAGAAGGCACCTGAGGCCCAGAACTAAACAGAACCCATTTAAGCCATTGAAGGAACAAATAAAAGAATTCGAGCAGATAGCCCAGCAACAAGATATAAAAAAGCTGTTTCACTGCAGAGAACATAAATTTTAAAAAATACATTTCTCAAAGGTACACTAGCTTCACAATACATTATATTTTTCATCACTGCCTCTTTCTATATACACCTATATGAGTGGATGCAGTTTCTAGAAATGATTGGACAAGTGGGAACATGTCCTCCCAATATCTTTGAGTTGTTTGCTAACTCTTGCCAATGAATTTTGGATGTGAAAGAATATGTCTTGACAGTATGTCTTTCAGAATTTTAGTTCATCCTAAAGCTCTTTGCACGCTTGAAAGGACCTTTGAAATTTAATGACTGTTGCGATGTCTGCATATAGTCTACCGTGCCCTGAAGCCCCCCCTGTCCTAGCCCTGAACACATATCTTTGCTTAGTTCTTTCCCATCATTCCTTCTGCAGACCCAGATCATCCTCTGGTCAGAGGGGGGGGGGGGGTCCGCTGCCAGTCTGCGGCCGATCGGTGGAGAGGGAGGTGGCAGGGGGGGTCCGCCGCCACTCTGCAGGCGATCCCACCTCCCCACAGCCATCTCTCCCGCTCTCTTGCCCCTGCAGGGTAGAGTAATCTGTGGCTGGTAGTGTACCAGTGATGGTGTATCCCTTTACAGGCCCAGCTTGGTCCTTCTCCAGTGTCTCCTCTTGGACTTGTACTGATCTTGTTGCCGGTTTTCATGCGGATCCACTGTGGAATCGGCCGGTTCTGCTTCATCTTCTTAGTGAGGAATCACTTCATCCTGAAGGTTTTGTGGGATGACATGGCCGCACGTCCACTCCGGCAGGAGGGATTCGTTCCTCCGGTGGGGAGGAGGGATCGCCCGCAGAGTGGCGGCGGACCCCCCTGCCCTCTTCCTCCCCACCGATCGGCCGCAGACTGGCAGCGGACACCCCCCCCCCTTGCCCCACCCCCCCCCGACCAGAGGATGATCTGGGTCCCACCCCCCCCTCACCCCCCAACCCCCCTCCTCCCACCCCCCACACCCCCCCAACCAGAGGATGACCTGGGTCAAAGGGCCGTTGCAGGCTCTCAGCCCGCTCTTCGGAAGCTGCAGCGACGATTTCAGACTTTTATTTACCAGGTCGTTAAAAGTGTGGATCCAGATCGAGCCAGAAGACGGTAAAGTGGGATTTGGCGGTAGAGTTGGGCGCGCGGTTCATTAAGTCGATTTAAATGCATGCTAATGCATGTAAATCGTCGGGCTGCCCTATTCGGGCACGGGCCGGCCCCGCGCCCGAATTGGGTGTCGGTAAAGCCGCGATCTGCTCGGAATTGGGTGCAGATCGCAGTATAGGCCCGACACCCAACTTTACCGCAATTTCACACCCGAAAATGGGCGCGAAGTTTTGGTAAAATCAGGCCCTCAGTCCATTGGCTGGAGAATTGAAACTCTGACTTCCCAGCCTTGTAACTTCTCACAGACCTCGAGGCAGGGGCAGAGCCACCGCTGGCCTCCAGCTTTAGCCTGAAAACCACTGCAAGAGTGAGAGGCAATCCTTGCCTCAAATTCCCAGCTGGAAAACCACCGACAGAAGAATTTTCACTCCAGAGAGAGGCAAGACTGCTTCCAGTCCTGAGTCGAAACAGATTCTCGCTAACCAGCAGCCAAAACTGAAAGGAAGAAACTCTTATGAGAGGAAAAAAAACTATCCTACTTCACCTTTCAATCATTCTTCCCACAACAATCCAAATGGTCAGAAACTCCCTGAAGGGGCATGAGGACAAGATTGAAAAAAAACATTTAAACAATTTAAGCAGAAATAAAAGGATCTCTAATAAGACAGCCAGTGCCACGATAAAAAAACAAAGCTGCTTGTAACTGCAGTGAACATATTAAAAACTACATTTCTTAAAGTCACAGTAGCATCACACCTGCCACTGAGTAACAACTAACAAATACAAGGGAGTCTCAGTGCAGACAGATAGAGACGTCACATACATTTCTAAGGTCCTTATGGCATGAAAAAAGCTTCAGGATAAACTACAGTTGTGAAAGACATTCGATAAATGCACCTGTAGCTGATTTCTTGGAGTTGATTGTGAGGGTGTGTTCTGTGGTGAACAGAATGTAAATTATTTGCTGTACCATTTTCCATCTTCCCGGAATGCTCTGAAAGAATTGATAAGTAATAAGCTGTGACTCCGTTATTGGATTCATGAGTTATCCACGTGCTCACTATGACAGCTCAAATTCAGAGCTCCTGTAGATTATTCAACTGATTCAACAGTGAATCAGATCCAATCTCCAACCCAAGGAGCTGAAGCTAAATATAGAAACCCCGCCTGTCTCACCAGTGACTCTTTTTCGACTAATTTAACCTGAACTCAGTTTCTATATTTCTGCACTAATGACATTCTCCTTGTTCATTGAGAAACTTATCTGCTGACCCATTGGGCTGTTTCTTTAAGTGAGTTGTAAAACTGCAACTTTTAACATTTTCTCTACTTGTTCTTTACATCTTTGCTTCTTCTCACTGGACAACTTTGTTTTACGATCTGTTTTAAATTTACAGCTAACTTAGTCGCGATTGTGACTCTATCTCGAGGGAGGTGCGGTCTTTCCAAAGGTGTCACTCGGTACCTGGTGGCGATGGCTGCAGCGGATCTGCTGGTTGTCATTATTCGGGTCATACTGGAACAAATTAAACCCTTCAAACTGAGCGCTGTATTCTCTTTCTCTCGTCATGCCTGTGGCATCAGAGAAGTTATTGCGACCGCAGTTGTTAGCAGCTCTGTTTGGCTCACAATCGCCTTCACCTTTGACCGAATGGTGACCATTTGCTTCCAGAAACTGAAGATGAAATACTGCACTGAGAAAACAGCAGCCATCGTTATCACAACGGTGAGTTTACTGTGTTTACTAACCAAAATCCCGGTGTTTTTTAAGTATGGCCCCTATAACTGCAGGGTATCATACGAGTACCACTATTATCCTGTGTGGAATGTCTTTGACTGGATAGACCGCATTTTAACTCCAGTGCTCCCCTTCGTGCTGATACTGCTGCTCAATACTCTCACTGTCAGGTACATCCTGCTGGCCAATGCAGTCCGCAGGAAACTGAGGGGACAGCGAAACGGGGAGGAGCAGAATGATCCAGAAATGAAGAATCGAAGAAGATCCATCATTTTACTCTTCACCATATCGGGCAGTTTTATCCTGTTATGGGTGACACGTGTTGTATTTCTATCGATTCAACGAATATCTGGGATGTATGATTTTTGGTCACGTGATGGACTTGTATTAGACCTGATAGGATCAATGCTCCAGTTATCCAGTTCCTGCACCAACACATTTATTTACGCAGTCACACAGAGGAAGTTCAGAGAGGAGGTGATGAATGCTGTGAAATATCCCTTTACTGTCATCCGGAATTTCATTAAATGATGGGAAGAAAGCTGGAAAATTTAAACCGGGACTGGGTTGCAAAATTATTGTTCCTGTCCAGCTCAACTCCTGTTGAATAAACATGTCCAAAGGGCTTTGAAAATGAGAAGCAGAATCTTCCTCAAATCAACACATTCTAGTCAGGTGGAAGTTTAAAAGTGAATTCTCCAGGTTCTGAGAAATAATTGATTTGAGGATATTGGGATGAATATTATTTTGTCTCAAATACAAAGTTTAAATGAGATCTGATTATAATTTAAACATTCTGACAAATCAAAGGCAAAAATTCGAATGACACAGATTTCACTTCTCACTAACTCCACAGAATAAATACAGTGAGTTTGAAAGGAATGGAAACAACTGATTCAGTGAGACGCAGAAAAATTGAAGAAGCCGCGTCGATACGATGATTGTTGTTGTTGAGAACTGACAATAAAAATAGTTTGAAAACTGCCTTTTCAGGGAAAGTGAAATCTTTGTGAGGAATTTAGAATGTCGACAAATTGAAAACTCCTGGAAAGCAGGAACATGGAGACAATTGCTGAATCATCAACCTGGGGAGAACAAACAGCATTGGGAAAGGGGACTTTGAACCAGCTCACTTGAACAAGATTCAGAAAATGGAGTTTGAACAAACATTGGACAGGTTGGAAAGCCCATCCAGTTCATTCAGTGATCAATAGTCATCATCCCATGTGTTTCTGTGCTTCCATGTCTCTTTATCTCCATTCCACCAGCCACCATTCAAACATATTGCTCAATGTTCTACATGGCATATTTCTCTGGCAATTTGGACAGAGAGCTGACTGCAAGACAGGAAACTGGGAGATCCTTTCACGTACCTCCAACATTCTGCCTCCAATTGGACACCCCCACCGGGACAATTACTTTTCCTCGATCTTCTCATTGGGAACAGTCAAAGAACAAAAGAACAAAGAACAATACAGCACAGGAACAGGCCCTTCGGCCCTCCAAGCCCGCGCCGCTCCCCGGTCCAGGATTGAATCCTGAATCCAGGATCCCCGCCCAATTTTCCAGCCGATCTACATACCAATATCCTATCCACCGAGCTGTCCCTCACAGCTACGATGCTTTGTTCATTACAACCTATTAACTCACCCCCACCCCCCTATTCCAGACCATGTGATCCCCAGGGAGAGGCGAAAACCCAGAGTGAAAAACCCCAGGGCCAATATGGGGAAAAAAAAATCTGGGAAATTCCTCTCCGACCCCCTGAGGCGATCGAAACGAGTCCAGGAGATCACAATGGCCCTGATCGGAAAATGCTTCCCAACCCTAGTCATTTCCACTTCCATGAACACCATATGAATTCCCTGCCCCCGAGACAGGTTCCCAACTATCCGCAGTCGTCGGGACATTGGCCACCTCAATTTTTCTGCCCCCCTCACCCATTCCAATCTCTCTCCTTCCGAACTTTCCGCCCTTCGCTCCCTCAGGTCCAACCCTGACATTGTCATCAAACCTGCCAACAAAGGGGGTGCTGTTGTCGTCTGGCGCAATGACCTCCACCTCACAGAGGCTGAGCGCCAACTCTCAGATACTTCCTCCTACCTCCCCCTGGACCATGATCACACCACTGAACATCAAGCCATTATCTCCAACACAGTCACTGACCTCATTTCCTCCAGATGCCTTCCCCCCACAGCTTCCAATCTCATGGTCTCCCAATTCCGGACAGCCCACTTCGACCTACTTCCCAAAATCTTCAAAAAGGACTGTCCTGGTAGGTCCATTGTGTCCGCATGCTTCTGCCCCACTGAACTTATTTCCTCTTCCCTTGATTCCATCCTCACTCCCCTGGTCTATTCCCTCCCCACCTGTATCTGGGATTTCTCTGATGTCCTGCATCATATTGCCAGCTTCCAGTCTGCAGGCCCTAACCACCTCCTATTCACCATGGATGTGCAATCTCTCTACACCTCCATTCCACACCAGGGCGGCCTGAGAGCTCTTCGCTTCTTTCTTGAAAAGAGGCCTGAACAATTCCCATCCACCATCACTCTCCTCCGCCTGGCTGAAGTCATTCTATCTCTCAACAACCTCTCCTTTAACTCCTCCCATTTTCTCCAAATCAAAGAAGTAGCAATGGGTATCCACATGGGTCCTAGCTATGCTTGTCTTTTTATGGGGTATGTGGAACATTCCTTGTTCCAGGCCTACCCAGGTCTCCTCCCACAACTCCTTTACTGCACATTGATGACAAATTTGGTTCCGCTTCATGCTCTCATCCAGACCTTGAAAAATTCATCAACTTCACTTCCAGTTTCCTCCCTCCATCACCTTCACCTGGTCCATCTCAGACACTTCCCTTCCCTTCCTTGACCTTTCTGTCTCCATTTCTGACAATAGACTATCTACCAGTATCCATTACAAGCCCACTGACTCCCACAACTATCTGGACGACAGCTCTTCACACGCGACATCCTGTAAGGACTCCATCCCTTTCACTCAGCTCCTTCACCTCCATCGCATTTGTTCCAATGATGCCACTTTCCAAAGCTGTGCTTCTAACATGTGCTCCTTTTTCCTCAACTGTGGATTCCCATCTACAGTTAACGACAGGGCCCTCAACAGCGTGCAGTCCATCTCCCGCACCACGACCCTCACCCCCTCCCCTCCCTCCCAGAACAAGCATAGAGTCTTCCTTATTCTCACATTTCACCCCGCCAGCCTCCGCATGCAAAGCATAATCCTCCGCCATTTTCGCCAACTCCAGCGTGATGCCAACACCAAACACATCTTCCCTTCATTCCACAGAGACCATTCCTTCCAGGATAACCTCGTCCACTCCTTCACGAAACCAACACCTCTCCCGTCACTCATGGCACCTTCCCATGCAATCGCAGAAGGTGTAACACCAGCTCCTTTACCTCTCCTATGTTCACCATCCACGGTCCAAAACATTCATTCCAGGTTAAGCAGCGTTTCACTTGCACCTCTTTCAATTTGGTCTATTGCATTCGCTGCTCCCAATGTGGTCTCCTCTGTATCAGAGAGACCAGTCATAGACTGGGAGATCATTTTGCTGAGCACCTTCGCTCTGTGGGCAATCAGGATCCTGACCTTCCGGTTGCTTGCCATTTTAACACACGATTCTGCTCCCATGCCCACATGTCTGTCCTTGGCTTGCTGCAATGTTCCAGTGAAGCTCAACACAAACTGGAGGAACAGCATCTCATCTTCCGGCTCAGTAATTTACAGCCTTCCGGTCTCAACATCGATCCCCACCCCACAACATCTCCATCTGCCACAGCTTACAGCTTCTCTGCCGTTTGACCATTCAAACCCTTTATTCTCTCTGTGGATAGCTATTAGCAGTCTTTTCCCCTGTTTTCTATGGCTATGACTCATCTTTCATTCCCTCACCCTGCAGTATAAATATCTCCCACTTTCTATGCCTTTTAGCTTTGACAGATGGTCATCTGGACTTGAAACGTCAGCTCTTTTCTCTCCTTACAGATGCTGCCAGACCTGCTGAGATTTTCCAGCATTTTCCCTTTTGGCTTCAGGAAACTGGGAGTTGGGTTCAAGTCATTCAGATTGGCAGGAAGTGGAAAGTGGCTACCAAAAGGACCAATGGTGGAACATTGTTGTTCCCAATTCATATTAACAACATGAACAATATTCACAATGAAGAACAAACTGTGGGGACAGTGAAATGTGGATGAAACCAACAATGCAATTTCCACATTTGTAGATGACACAACATTGAGGAGCATTGTCGATACTGAGGGGGGACTGCCACACATGAGGAGAAAACATTCATAAATGTACAGAAGAGGCATTTCAAATTAATTTCAACATTGATAAGTGTGAGGCATTACAATTTGCTCAGAATCATAAGATCAGAAAAAAGATGGAAAATAAGAATCTAAATGAGGCAGAGATGCAAAGAGGTTTTAGATTTTCGGTGACCAAGGTATTAAAGCTGTTACAGGAGCAAACAAAACATTAGGGTTTAATTCTTGAGGATTGGAATTGAAAATTAAAGAATTGCAGTTAAACCTGTACAAAGCACGGTCCGACCGCACGTGGAGCTCTGTGTATGGTTCTGGTCACCACATTATAAAACGGATATAGAAGCACCAAGGAGGATACAGAAATGATTGACAAGGATGATAAGGATTCTACTTTTCAACAAATGATAAACAGGCTGGGTGTCGGGCTCTAATTGGTCACTGGTGTTTTCACTTCTAAGCCAGGCTCCAGATGCTGCCGCTCTGTTACTCCATTGGGAGATATTATCACTGCTCAGCCAGGAAGAAACCTCAGGAACTGGGCAGGAAATGTTCACAAAAATATTTTTAAAATGTGGGATCTTCCCTGCCCGTGTCCCCATCTGTGGGATCCTCAGTCTCTGGTTGTGATATCCCCCTGGACTATCACATGGTGGCCATCTCCAATTAACTGATGACTCCTCACAGGATGCAGAGCTGCCCCAACATTGAAAAAACGCCAAGAGCCCAATGTATTGACCCCTATTTGGGACAGGGTCTCGATACAAGCATTAATTCTAAATACGTGCATTCCTCTGTGTACAAATATATCTCCTGCTCTTGTCCAAGTCTCTTCAAATTAACATCACATCGATGCTCCCTCAGAATCTACAGCCTGTTTCTATCTGTCCTGTCCCATCACTTTATAACTTAAAATTGTATCCAATCACCTTGGTAACAAAACTGTTGTCCTTGTCCAAGGCTGTCTTTGTATCTGCCTTTCTTCACACTGTTAATATTCAGATTACTGTTGTACATTTTGCTGTAATTTGACCAATCCTAAGAATTGACCTTACTTTATCTAAGTAGCAGCAAAGTAGAATATAATTGTTGAATGTTGCAAGCTGTTTTTCACAGACAAGGAAAGCTCTGGGCAGGAATGAACTGTTGGAAATTATGAAAAACATGAGCATCCCCAGATCACGTCGTGTCCAGTTTTGATCCGAATGGAATGAGTGATTGATGAGCTAGAAGAGGAAAAATAACTTTCCAATTCTGGAATGTGGAAGTTATTGATTCTGTGTGAGGGTTGGAGCAGATAGCGATTTGGAGAACCACTCAACAGGCAAAGACTCACAGTGAATCTGCTGAAATTGAGTTTGAGGGCTGGAGATAGGATGTTGGGCAGGAGGTTTAGGGGTATGTGAGGAAGCACTTTTTTATCCAGTGGGTGGTGATGGTCTGGAATGCGCTACCTGGGAGGCTGGTACAGGCAGGTTGCCTCACATCTCTGGATGAGCACTTGGCACATCATAACATTCAGGGCTATGGGCAACTGCTGGCTGATGTGATTCGGTGGGAGTTGAGGTGTTTCAAACGTGTTGTTGCTGAGTCGATTGGCCAAAGGGTCTCTTCTGTGCTGTCTGATTCTATGATTCTATGTTTCAAAGCATCTGTGGAACTGGTCATGGGGATCAGCGCAGGATGGGATAAGGGACGAGGAGTTAAAGTCCTGGTTAATCAAAGACAGAAGGAATGAGCAAAGGCACTAAAATCTCCTGGAGGGTGGGTAACATTAGGGCACACTTTGAATATCTTTAAAAGGTACTTGGAGCTGTAGCCAAGGCCAAAATGGTCATTCACAAATTAAACATCGATGTTGAGTAACTGCCGAACTGACCACTTGCTCTTATTCGTACATATGTGGCTTTTGATTACAGTCACTAGAACTTAAAATCAATTGAAACTCTTTGGGCCACAATCACCTGGCTCCCCTGTGTGGGGTTTTTGGGGGTTCAATTCCCCAGAACTAGATCTTTAAATGTCTCATTGTTCTTCGGCTGGAAACTGATCAAAAACATTGTTCTGAAGACAATCCAGAATGTTCTCTCCTTCGCTGTCCTTAACCCAATGACTGTCTGATTTTATGTGGGAGTAGTTAAAGTCACCCATTGTCAATACTCAAAGGTCCTTTCACCTCAGTAATTTCATTGCACATTTGATAATCTATTACTTTCCCATTGTTTGGTAGTTCACAAAATAGACCAAATAGCAGAAGAGCTTGTTGTTTCTTAACTCGAACCAAATGATTGTCCCTTTTGACTTCTCAAGGATGTTTTTCCTATCAGCACTGTGATACTTCCATCATGCATTATCAAAGCAAACATTTCTATTCATAGCCGCATATCACAGACTAACTCACTTGAAAGATTTGAGCTGTCATTGAAACTGCAAAAGTACAGGTCCCCCACTGTGTTAAGGATAGGTTCTGGAAGCATGCCAAGCAGTATCAATACTTCTTTGTTGGCTCTGCAGAAGATGTCAACAAATATCAAGCACCAATTTTCTTTTCAACCAAGAGTCACAGCAGCCTTTTTTCTCTTCAAAATTAAACTGAGGGGATTTAAATGACTTGACGGCTAGAGAGCTCCACAGAACTTATCCACCATTTATACACATTGATGACTCCTGTTGACTAAAACAAAGAGATTACCTCACCCCTCCAAAAGGCCACCTTATTTCTCAAAGAACACTGTCTGGTTTAGAAGTTTTGTTTAATTTCATGGAGCCAAAGAGTTGAGTGTTAGAAAGGCGTGTGACAAAATTCCTTCTAAGAATGGCCATTTGCACTTTTGAATATTATTTTGCCTCTGTGAAGTGTGGATGTATAAAATACATCCTGTCCACATATTCCCCCACCCACCCTGGTGAAAATGGCAGTGCCGGGTTTGGGGGCAGGAAATCTCGGTTCAGGGCTCATTTTGGATCAGGAGTGGAGCCATTCCATCTCTGTGTAAATTTGGGCCCAGGTCTTCATGGCCAAACCCCTGTTAAATGAAATGAAAATCTCCCCCATTGCACCAGCTAACCATCCCACAAGGATATTGATGGCAGATCTGTTCAGGTAAAACACGCCAATACTCAACAGATGCTTTCTGTCACAGAACTGGTCCCAATATCCCAGGAGCCAGAGGCTCTCTCTCTCTGGAACCACCTCTCTATCCACACAATCACCTGTTATGTCCATCTATGTCTGTCATATTAGCATGTGGCACCAGGAATAATTCAGAGATTACTGTTCTGCTTTTGAAACATTTTCTCTCAATCCTTAAACTCATATTAAAGGACCTCGTCTCTCATCCTCTTGATGTCATTGGTTCCACCATGGACCATATTTCTGCCTCCTCCCCTTCCACCCCCCCCCCCTTCCACCCCCCCCCCCCCCCCCCCCACCCACCCTCCCATCAGAATGTTCCACTCCCTCTCCGTGATGTCTCTTACCCTGACACTGGGGAGGCACCGCCCCAAACAGGAGTCACATCAACAGTAACAGAGCTGCTTTCCTGTCCCCATGACTTTCAAATCCAGAATTACTGCTGAATGTCTTCAATTTGCTGTGTATTCCTCTGTCTCAGGGTATCAGGCTCAGGGCTGTGCTCCTCCAGATGGTCATCACACTCACCAGTACCCAATGCTGAATATCAATGAGAGATTGCCCCATTCTCAGTGGATTCCTGCCCCTCGTGTCCCTCTCTGCCCTCCCACGGTGAGCAGCCACTTGCTATTTTGGCCTCTAACTGGCTGTGGGCTGAGCAGTTCCCTGAAACTGTGACCTGGGAATGTTCAGTCGCCCACCTGCCCTGAATGAACCCTCTCATCCCCAGAATCCTCAGCGTGATTCCAATCTATTGGAGGCAGTTCCTCCAAACTCAGGCCTCCCGGAAACATGAAGATCCTGAGGTTAGCACACGGCACAAGGACTGCAGGCGACAGGGTGAAGCGCTTCCGACATTTCTATTGGAACAATCACCAATGTTATGAACCTGGACAATGAGTTGTGACACTCACCTTCTCCATTCATTCACTCACTCACTCACTCATTCACTCACTTACTTATTCACTCGGGCCCTGTGTCGTCCCCGAATCTGCTGCAAAAGACCATTTCCAGGCTTGCTTGAAGTCTATCTGGGTCCATCGTAAAAAGGACCCCCAAGGTCGACGTGAGGCCTCCACAGGCCCATCTGGAGACCCTGAGCTCTGCTCACCTTCCTCCCCACCACCGGCACCCCCACCTCACCACACCTCGGATTAAATTATGGTAAGGGCAGCCTGATGCCTCCAGGGTCCAGCTGGGCCACATCCCATCATCTTCCCGCCCCACACGGGCCTGTTGGAGCTGCTCTGAGCTCCCCCATGCTGCAACCCATCATTCAAAGATACCTGGAAATTGACTGCATTTGACGTCCCATGGAGTGCCCCCGGGGCCTCTGTGCACCCCAAGGGAGGAGGAAGAGCTTGAGCCCCTGCCAGTGTCTTCCACCCAGGAGATCCCGGACAACCACAGACCTTCCTCACACCGGGGCATATAGGACCAACGAGATGAACAGAGTGGCACCGAAACAGTGCCATCGTCAAGTCAGCCGGGGCCCTCCAGTGCCCGGCCACCCAGGGGACGTCCGCCGAGGGCATCACAGGCAACGGGGCGGGTATCACAGCTGGACACCTCCACCTCCAATGTGCATCCTGTGGTAGCACCTAGAAGAAGTAGTAGACAGCACAAAGTTAGAAAGTTGTAATTCATGAGACGGCACGGGTGAAGGTCAGCATTCGTCAGGGTTTGGTAATCATTTAGGGGAAGAGCACAATAAACTGTTAATTGCACATCATGCTGTGATTAATGTGTCTCTGATTCCCTCCCCCCCCCCCCCCCCACACCCCCACCTCAGTGCTCCCGACTCCCAAACACAGAGGTGCTGTCTGTTGAGCCTTGCAGACTCAGCCCATGTTTCAGAGTGCCTGTCCTACCTTCCCCAACATTCACCAGACCCTTGGTGCAAGTGCCCGCAACCCCCCACCCCCCTCCCATCTGTTGGCCAAAAACACGTGTCCCCAACCCTTCCAGCTCCCTGGGCCAGGGTGGCAGCGTGCATTCAGAGTACAGGTAGGAGTCAGACTTGAATTGCACCAGGGGCAGGATCCCAGTGTGCACAAGAGTGAGTCGTCATCATCTTCCAGCCTTCAAACAAGACTCACTATCATTGCCAGCTCAGGCACATTAATATGGTCGGATGTTTCTGGGGGAAAGGGTGGTGGGATGACAGGAGCAGGGGAAGGGTGATGTGGTGGTTTGAGGGCCCAGGTCGATGTGGAGGGGGAATAGCGGCTGCACTTGTTCCTGGGGTGTGGTGGGTGTGTGTTGGTTGCACCCCCCCTCACTGCACAGCACTAGCTCGGTGAAGCGGGCTGCAATCAAGGCGTCCCTTGCTGCCCTTCCCTGCCGGACAGTTGCCATTGCTGTCTTTCCTCCAGCTCTTCATGTGGTGGGGCGGCCACATCGCCCCCTCGCTGCTGCTCCTCCTCCCCCTCCTCCTCCTCCTGCTCCAGCTGGTCTCCCCACTGCTGGGTGATGTTGTGCAGAGTGCAGCAAATGATCATGATGCATGAAGCACGCACAGGGTCACACTGGAGGACCCCACCCCCCAGAGCAGTCCAAGCAGCGGAACCACATCTTCAGCAGGCTGACCACTCAACGGCGGACCGGGTGGCTGCATGGGCCTCATTGTAGCGGGTCTCCGCCTCGGTCTGGGGCCTCCACACAGGCATCATCAGCCATGGCCTTAGCGAGTAACCCTTGTCACCCAGTAGCCATCCCGGGAGCCTGGGCTAGTCTTAAAAGAGCCCAGGGATGTCCGACTGCTGGAGCACAAAGCTGTCATGGACACTCCCTGGGTGGCGCGCATCGACCTGCATGATCTTCATCCGATGGTCGCACACGATTTGAACGCTCACGGAGTGGAACCGCTTCTGGGTCACAAATCGCTGTGGCCCTGCGTGGGGGCGCCCGCAAGGTGAGGTGTGTGCCATCCACTGCGCCCTGCACATTCGGAATCCTGGCGATGGAGGCGAAGCCGAGAGCCCGGCCTCCTGCTGTGCACGGCCCACATCAAAATGAATGAACTGCTCTGCCCGGGCATCTGTGACCTGCCGCACACATTTGTGCACGGAGGCCTGGGAGATCCCAGTTAGGTCGCCACTAGGAGCCTGGAATGACCCGGAGGCATAGAAATTGAGGGCTGCCATCATCTTCACATCTTCAGGGAGTGGGTGGCTGCTGCTCCCTCGAGGTGCCAGGTATGAGAGTACCTCACAAATGTGACGCACTGCAGTCTTGAACAAGTGCAGCTGGCGACGGCACATTTCCTCCGAGGGTCTCGAAGGAATTGCGGGCCCTGTAACTCCTTGGCCTTGGCATCCTCCGCCTTCTCTGCACCCCCTCGTGAGCCTGCTCACCCACCTTCTGACCCTCAGCGGCAGCCCCCCGCCCTCCTTCCTGAGGGTCTGATGGTGCCTCCTCTTGCGGTGGTCTCTCCATGCTCGTTACCTCCTGACCCGCGCCGTCTCCTCGCCGTCCTCTGCCCCTGCTGCCACCAACATGGCCAGCTCCAGGTCAAGCAAACCGAGATCCATCTGCACAGTGTGGTTTGGAAAAAGCATAGAATGATGGATTATGACCATTGGCTGCAAAGACCCAGCACCACCCCGATCCCTCACTTGGGCCAGAATCCCCACTTGTGGGAGCTGGCAACCCCACACAATTCATGGTGCCATATGTGGCCCGACTAGGGTTGTGTAAGATTCCCATCATGGCAAATGCTGGCACAGATTATGCAGGTCACTGTGCTGACGTGGGCAATGCACACCCTTGAGCCATTGCGATGTGTGCAACTGCAGAATCTGTGAGAGGCATGTGTTGCTGGTCCGTGTCACAGGGCAGGGACAAACTGCAAAGCAGCACCAGATGTGAGCCCAGTGACAGCAGATTCCATGCAGTCCATGTCTGAACCTCTGCAACCCGGCCTGGAGCAGCAGCTGCTTCATCTGGTTTGGCCTCAGTCAGCACGTGGTACACTCCTCCCCTTCCCCGGAACACCAGCACTTAGTAGAGTCCATGAACCACACCCCGCAGAAAGACAATGCCACTGCAAAGTGCTGTGGGGTTGGGGGGGGGTAAGCAGGACCCCTCGAGACTGCTTCCAACAGTCAGCCTCAGCGCTGCTTGGAGAGGGGGTGGGAGGGAGCAGGAGCCCTCGAGGCTGCTTCCCATGGTCAGCCTCAGCACTGCTTGGAGAGTGCGGGGGGACAGGGGAATGGGACTCCCTGATGGAACTTCACCAGGTTGTGACTCTTAAATACCTGTTCTGATTCGCACCAAAATTAAATCACGCCAAAAAGTTGGGAGACGCAGATATGGGCAGAGATTGTCATGTGGATTCTGATAATCGCATGCAAAGGGATGTAAACTTATGTTAAACAGCGATCCGCCGATTTTCCGCGGGATCCCAGCGGCGCCATTTTTCTCCAGCTGGGAGATGTGCGCAGGCCGAAAAAACTGGCGGGGAACCCGTGAAATGGCCGACACGCACATCTCCTGGCCGGACCCGCCAGAAAAATGGCGGGCGTGGATGGGAGAATCGCGGCCGTTAAGTCTGTTTCTCTCCACATGCCAGAGCTGCTGAGTTTATCCAGCATTTTCTGTTTTTATTTCTACTTAATGTCCACCGACAGCTACAAAGTGAGGTCTACAAAACTCCAAACACTTTTTTGTTGCGAGACGTGCAAATTGGAAGGTCCCGGAACTCCAGTTCTGTTGTGCAGCATAAATTTGAGATTTGTATGGGATGTAATTTTTGAAAAGTTACTATTCAGTAATCAGCAGCGTTACATTGCACTCAGCAATCGGTGATCAGCAATACACCAGGGAGTCAAAATCAATTTCTCCAGCCTGAGATGATGGAGGGATCACTCGTGTTTCTGAACACAGTGATGTTATTCAGTCAATGCAGTCCAGAAATTACAAAGAAGCCGAACACATTTGGAGCGCATCAATCTTCACCTGTAATAGTATAGGAGCATTCCTGCATTCATTGTGAAATGTGTTGACGAGTTAGTTACCTCACAGGTTAGGCCGGGATTAAAGTTCCCTCCACAATGTCCAGTCAAACACTTCTGATCATTAACTGTGCACATTATTGATATCGTGAGAAGTGCATAAAATTGGCAACAGATTATCAGGAATGATGGGGACCGCATGAAGAGGCTGAGATGGATCATCCACTGGGCACTTCTGGCTGAAGATTGTTGGAAATATTTCAGCCTTGTCTTTTGCACTGATGTGCCGGACTCCCCCATCACTGAGGATGTGAATATTTGTGGAGCCTCCTCTTCCTGTCAATTGTTTAATTGTCCGTCACCATTCACGACTGGATGTGTCAGGACTACAGAACTTAGACTTGATCTATTGTTTGCGGGATCGCTTAGCTCTGTCTATCGCATCGTGCTTCTACTATTTGGCCTGCCTGCAAGTAATCCTGTGTTGTAGCTTCACCAGGTTGACACCTCATGTTTTGGACATGCCTGGTATTGCTCCTGGCATGCCCTCCTGCAGGCTTCATTGAACCAAGGTTGTTCCCCTGGTTTGTTGGTGATGGTCGAGTGGGGAAAATGCAGGGCGGATTGTAGTTGAGTAAAATTCTGCTGCTGCTGATGGCCCACAGGGCCTCATGAATGCCCAGTTTTGAGTGTTAGACTGGTTTGGAATCTATCACATTTATTACGGTGGTGGAGCCACACAATATGATGAGTGATATCCTCAATGTGAAGATAGGACTTCATTTCCACAAGGACTCAGCATCATTATCCAATACCAATTAATGGCCAATTAAAGAGCTCAATCCACCTCCGCTGCCATTATCCTCTGGGCAGTGGGATTCAGATGGGACTGGGAAGACCTTTCTTCCATCAAAGGTGGTGAAAGGGTGGGGAGGAAGGGGTTGGGGTTCAGCCTTTAGGGTGCCTTTTGTACAATGGGGACATCCTGCCTCTCTTTGTGTCTTCCCACCTGGCAGCCTCCAAACCAGATTTCCCCCTGGGGAAAGTGGGAGCTGTAGTGTTGGGATGGTCCACACCTGAACCCTGCGGACCAGCCATCCGTATAACGTGGCAAGTAGAGAGAACCAAACTAGTCGGGGGTTTAAATATATCAGATTAGACCTCAGTCACACCCATCAGCAGCTGGAGTTGGATGAGGATTCACAAAGGCTGCTTGCTATCAACACCCACAAGGGTTTGTAGCAGTATACACAGTTACCTATTGGAGTCTCATCAGCCTGTGCCATTTCCCAGCATACATTGGAGAGCCAATTACAAGGCATCTCTAGTGTCGTGGTTTATCTTGATGACGTACTAATGACAGGAACCTCACCTGAAGAACACAGATCAAATTTGGAAGAAGTATTGAGAAGGTTTTAAGAAGCAGGGGTTAGGTTGGAATGGGAGAAATGTATGTTCCAAGCAGAGGGAGTTACATATTTGGGTTTTAGGGGAGACACAAAGGGCTACATCCTTTGGAAGTGAAAGTTAAAGCAATTCAGGAGGTTCCACAGCCGAAAGACGCATCAGAGTTGAAATCATTTCTGGGCATGGTCAGCTATTATGGTCGATTTTTAATAAACATCTCTACCAAAGTTAAAGAAACATCAGCATGGGAGGTGGGGAAGCCTTTGTAAAAATTAAGCAGCTTCTGCAGTCGTCGGCTTTGTTGATGCTCTTCAATCCAACCAAAACTTTGGTAATAACCTGCGATGCATCACCGTATGGAGTGGGAGCAGTGTCGTCCCACCTGGTGCCTGATGGAATGAAAGGGCCTTGCCTTTGCTTCTAGAACGTTGTCAGATGCAGAATAAAAGTATTCCAAGATAGCTAAAGGAAGCTTGTCGGTCATCTGTGCAATGAAAACATTTCATCAGTATACTTATGACAACACATTATGATAGTTTCCAAACACAAACCATTGTGATGTCAAAGATAAACCAGAGCCACCAATTGCCTCTTCAAGGCTGCAGAGATAGGCTCTCTTGTCAGCAGCGTAGTTATACATTTCAGCATCACTCTGGAACACAGATATCACTCAGCCAGTTGCCCTTGTCACAGCTAGTCGCATCACCACCAGTCCCACAACAGATAGTCCTCAGTCTGGTTGAGACTTTACCAGTCTCTGCCAAACACATAAAGGTGTGGACAGAAAGAGACCCTGCATTGTAGAAAGTTAAAAAGATGGTCATGCAAAGGTGAGAAGTCAGAGTTGCTCAAACCACTAACCAGAGAAGGATGGAAATAACCTGTGTTATTGTGGGGGGGCTAGAGTTCCAGTCCCACCCCAGGGGAGATGACTTTTATTACAGGAACAGCACTACTCCAATCCAGGGCAAAGCAGGATGAAGGCCCAAGCCAGAGGTTATGTCTGGTGGCCGGGTCTTGATAAGGAAATAGAAAGGATATTTGGTCAACACCCCAATTGAGAAGCTCAACAGGCCTTGCTGCCACTGCTGGTGAATTGGCATCCATGAGAATGGCCTGGTAGACCCTGTCCAAGGAGACATATCGACTTTGCAGGATCATTTATGGGTCATATGTTTCTTATATTAGTAGACGTACACTCAAAGAGGTTCAATGTGCAGTTGAAGTCCACAATAGCCACTGCCACCATTGACAAATTAAGGAAAGATTTTGCTGTTCATGATATTCGGGAAGTCTTCGTGTCAGGCAACAGGACATCATTCACAGCGGAGTAATTCCAAAAATTTATCAATCAAATTTATCACCCTCCATGTTAAGTCAGCACCCAGCCTCAAATGGGCGAGTGGAGCATGAGGTACAAACATTCAAGTCATTGATGGAGAATCAAGTCAATCGGCCTCTTCCTCTCCACACAGCCAGTTTTTTGTTGTCTTATAACACCACATCAAATGCAACCACAGGCGTCACGCCAGCTGAGCTACTAATGGGATGCAGCTTAAGAGAACGGTTGGATATGATATTCCCAGATTTGGTGGGGAGGGTGGGGGAGTTGGCAAGCCTCTCAGAGAGAAAATCACGATTCAAAGAACAAAGACAGACTGTTCCGAGTTGAGTTCATGGTCAGAAACTTTGCAGCAGGACCGGCTTGTGTGGCTGGTAAGATTGTGGAGAGAATAGGAACGGTCTCCCATGTGATGGAGATACAAGGCTGTCATCACAAGAAACATGTAGACCACCTGAGGAGGAGAGCTGTGACTGATACAGGGGATCAACCGGCGCCCCCTGCTGTGAATTCCAAGTTACCAGGATTGGTTACCGGGATTCCAGTTGGAAACAAGGGATCTGAGCAACCGGTGGTTACTGTAACTGAGGAATCAGCAGCTACAGAAGAGGAGCTTGAACCCGGATTGATGAGTTTGCCTTTTGCATCTGTCCGGCTGGATTCTTCAAATTCTGAAGAGTCTCCCACCGAACTGAGGCATTCTACGCGGGTCCGGAATCCCCGGACCAACTAAACTTATGATGGGTTTTTCTCAGGGGTATTCCCGCTGCCCTTTAATAAAACATTGTTTGTCTATGCTGAATTCCTCCATTGTTGAATTCATGAGTTAGGGGGGAACGATTGTGCCAGCGTTACCCCTTTTTAAGGGAGCTCTCCCTGAGGGCCACGCGATCAGCCCGACCCAATGGACTGTCGAGGTAGGAAGCTGAGCCAATTGGGGGCAAGGTTGCGTATCCCAGTCGAGGAGGTCCCGTGGCTGGATCCTGGGAAGAGAGTTGCATCTTTGATTCAATCTGACATTCTGTTGTAAATATTTTTTATCATTGGCATTAAATCCCTTGTTATTTTGTACCACATCGAATCGCCCTCGATTTATTACAGAGTCATAAAGTCAGAGCCATAATTTCAAATTCACAACACGGTGTTAAATTATAAATGTTGCCATGCCAATCATCATAACTCAAATGTCCTGAAGTCAAGAACTTTTCTATAGCTCCACCTTTGATCAGGTTTCCACTCCTGCCACAGCTCTGAAACAGCCCTTATTCATGTTACAAATGATATCCGTGTGGCTGTGACCAGAGCAAACTCTCCCTCCTCTTCCTTCTCAGCCTGTCTGCAGCTTTGACATGGTTAACCATCCCATCCTCCGTCAATGCCTCATTTCCAGTTTCTCCTCCCTGGTTCCATTCTTCTGTGTCCAGTCATTGTAGAAACTCACTCACACTGGCTTCTCTTCACTCTCTCACACTTTTTTAAAATATCCAAATCAATCCAATCAAAGCCCAATTCAGAGTCTCATCAAGTGAGACATTCCCGATCCAAGCTGACAAGACAGGGCTCTCAGCTCCTGTCTTGGGTTGGATCTACATGATCCAAGCTGATTGGAGTAGGCATTGCACCTTCTCCAAGGCTTGATCTCTTTGCATCTTAGCCAAAACGCCAAGATGAAGCTTTTAAAAATTGCTTCAAATGAAGCCACAATGTTACCTTATGACTTCAACCAAGTACAGCATGTCGATACTACATTTGATTTTATTTGTCAATTATCTTTCCTTGGTCATCCATATGCTCAGCTCCAACCCATCTGAATACACCTCACGTTCCACATGTGCTCCGACTCCATCATTACCACCGATTTCCTCAGTCCCAACTTGAACTTGAAGGGCCGAATGGATTTGAATGATGAATCTTAATAGCGCTGGAGGTCAGAATTTTACAATTACAGCTTTCAAAAAAACAACAAGAATGGACTTTCGTCATTCTCATGCTCGAGAACGTTAATTGGAAAGGGCTCCGGGATGATTCAATCTCTTTGTCTGTGTTAAACTCACCCTTGAGAGATGGTTAGAGATCTCTGAAATGATAGAAATACCTTGTATCCCAGAAAGAGAATCTGTGATTTTATTTGTATCAGTATTGTGAGATTGCACGATTCACATTGATCATTATTGCAGGAAAAACAACAATAGTAACATCCTGGCTTTTATAAAATTTCCAGATGCATTTGCACAGTCTATGGAAAGGGATATTTTTAACATAGAAACATATAGAACAGTACAACACAGAACAGGACCTTTGGCCCACGATGTTGTGCCAAGCTTTATCTGAAACCAAGATCAAGCTATCCCACTCCCTATCATCCTGGTGTGCTCCATGTGCCTATCCAATAACCGCTTAAATGTTCCTAAAGTGTCTGACTCCACTATCACTGCAGGCAGTCCATTCCACACCCCAACCACTCTCTGCGTAAAGATCCTACCTCTGATATCCTTGCTATATCTCCCACCATGAACCCTATAGTTATGCCCCTTGGAATAGCTCCATCCACCCGAGGAAATAGTCTTTGAACGTTCACTCTATCTATCCCCTTCATCATTTTATAAACCTCTATTAAGTCTCCCCTCAGCCTCCTCCGCTCCAGAGAGAACAGCCCTAGCTCCCTCAACCTTTCCTCATAAGACCTATCCTCCAAACCAGGCAGCATCCTGGTAAATCTCCTCTGCACTCTTTCCAGTGCTTCCACATCCTTCTTATAGTGAGGTGATCAGAACTGCACACAATATTCTAAATGTGGTCTCACCAAGGTCCTGTACAGTTGCAGCATAACCCCACGGCTCTTAATCTCCAACGCCCTGTTAATAAAAGCTCACGCACTGTAGGCCTTCTTCACAGCTCTATCCACTTGAGTGGCAACCTTTTGAGATCTGTGGATATGGACCCCAAGATCTCTCTGTTCCTCCACAGACTTCAGAACCCTACCTTTGACCCTGTAATCCACATTTAAATTAGTCCTACCAAAATGAATCACCTCACATTTATCAGGGTTAAACTCCATTTGCCATTTTTCAGCCCAGCTTTGCATCCTATCTATGTCTCTTTGCAGCCTACAACAGCCCTCCACCTCATCCACTACTCCACCAATCTTGGTGTCAACAGCAAATTTACTGATCCACCCTTCAGCCCCCTCCTCTAAGTCATTAATAAAAATCACAAAGAGCAGAGGACCAAGCACTGATCCCTGCGGCACTCCGCTAGCAACCTGCCCCCAATCCGAAAATTTTCCATCGACCACCACCCTCTGTCTTCGATCAGATAGCCAATTACCAATCCAATCTGCCACCTTTCCCTCTATCCCACACCTCCTTACTTTCATCATAAGCCAACCATGGGGGACCTTATCAAACGCCTTACTAAAATCCATGTATATGACATCAACTGCCCTACCTTCATCAACACACTTAGTTACCTCCTCAAAAAATTCAATCAAATTTGTGAGGCACGACTTGCCCTTCGCGAATCCGTGCTGACTATCCTGGATGAATCCGCATCTTTCTAAATGGTCGTAAATCCCATCCCTAAGGACCTTTTCCATCAATTTACCAACCACCGAAGTAAGACTAACCGGTCTATAATTACCAGGGTCATTTCTATTCCCTTTCTTAAACAGAGGAACGACATTCGCCACTCTCCAGTCCTCTGGCACCATCCCCGTGGACAGTGAGGACCCAAAGATCAAAGCCAAAGGCTCTGCAATCTCATCCCTTGCCTCCCAAAGAATCCTAGGATATATTTCATCAGACCCAGGGGACTTATCGACCTTCAGTTTATTCAAAACTGCCAGTACATCCTCCCTCCGAACAACTATTTCCTCCAGCCTATTAGCCTGTAACACCTTCTCTTCCTCAAAAACATGGCCCCTCTCCTTGGTGAACACTGAAGAAAAGTATTCATTCATCACCTCGCCTATCTCTACTGACTCCATACACAAGTTCCCACTACTGTCCTTGACCGGCCCTTACCTCACCCTGGTCATTCTTTTATTCCTCACATAAGAGTAAAAAGCCTTGGGGTTTTCCTTGATCCGACCCGCCAAGGACTTCTCGTGCCCCCTCCTTGCTCTCCTAAGCCCCTTTTTAACGTGCTTGTTCAATGAGTGGAATTAATATCAGTCAGCATGGGAACAAATTGTCTTTGTATGTTCTTCGTTACTGTCAGCTGAACAAGTTCACACTGTATTCCTTCTAGTGCTGATTCTGGAACAGAATATATTTTAACTGAATATTTTGAACTCACATTCAGCTCAATCAGTCATTAAATTCCCAGCAATTTAATCATTAATCTCACTGGTGTCAGGAACGGAGACATTTCTGCCCATCACCATAATGGTTGAAAGATTAAAAGAACAAGGAATTGGAATACATGGGGGGCAATATTGCCATTGCATTGTGCCCATTTTCAGGTGCGACGAGGTGGTAAAGTCGGGTGTAAAGCACTGAGCGTGATTAGCACCGGTTTTCGCGACCAGTGTCATTTTACGAGCGCCGGATTTCCGACACCATCAGCCTCCCATTGGAAATGGGCAGGAGTCAGGTTAATATATGGAAATTTATTATAATGCTATTTTACATCTGTTTAGCGAGCCCGGCACTCAGTAGTCCAGGCCCGCCTCCCGTTATGACCTTGCTAGGAAAGGTTCATGCCGGAGAGAGATCTCTGAAATGATGGAAATACCTTGTATCCCAGAAAGAGAATCTGTGTCTTTATTTGTATCGGTGTTGTGAGAATGCATGATTCACATTAAGGCATGCTGCCTGGCTTTTCATTGGTATAGGGATGATTGTTGTCTTCTTGAAGCAGGTAGGCACCTCAGATCGGTATAAGGAGAGGTTAAAGATGTCTGCGAATACCCCTGCCATCTGGTCAGTGTAGGGTCTGAATGCTTGTCTGGATACCCCATCCGGACCAGTTGCTTTCCATGGGTTGACTCTCATGAAGGCCGATGTAATGTCTGCGATGTGACCTTGGATACCGGTTCCACTGAGGTTGTCGGGGTGAAAGGCGTGCTCTCGCTAACCTCTTGCTCAAAACGGGCATAGACTACATTGAGCTCTTTGGGGAGGGGTGCATTGCTGCCAATGATTCTACTCATCTTCACCTTGTAACCTGTTAGATCTTACAGACCTTGCCATCATCAATGAGTGTTCATGTGGCTCACCTGGGATTCTAGCTTGTTCCAGTATTGTCTCTTAGCATCTTTGATGGTTCTCCATAGATCGTATCTGGATTTCTTGGATAGGTAAGGGTCACCTGACTTGAATGCCTCAGACCTGGACTTGAGTAAGCAGTGGATATCCCTGTTCATCCATGATTTCCTGTTGGGAAACACTCGGATTAGCTTCTTTGGCACACAGTATTCAACAGTCTTCTAACACTAATGAAGTCTGGTACTGCAGTGGCCAACTCATTCAGGTTGGTCACTGAGTTCTTGAATGTTGACCAGTCCACTGACTTGAAGCAGTCCGTAGGAGATCATCCAATTCCTCAGACCAACATTACACGAGTTTCTTTATTGGATTCTCCCATTCATTTCAGTTTTGTTTGTAAGCTGGGAGCAGGAGTACAGGAGACGTGTTGATGGTATATTGGTGGGACACTCCTAAGCTTGGCCTAGTTGAAGTCCCCGGGCACAATGAACAAAGCCTCGGGATGTTTTGTCCCAAGGCTGTTTGTGGTGGTATATATTTCTTCCAGCACAGTCTTCATGTCCATATGGGGTGAGATGTAAACTGCTGTCAGGATAACAGAGGTGAACTCCCACGGCAGGTAGTAGGGGCGGCATTTCATGTCAGATACTCTTGGTCCAGGCAGCAGAAACTCGCCAGTATTGTTACGTCTGAGCACCCAGAAGTGTTGATTAGAAGGCAGGCCCCACCTCCCCTAGCCTTGCCTGAGGCTGCCGTGCAGACCACTTGCTGGATTGAGAGACCCTCCGGTTATAGGGCACAGTCTGGTGGGGCGGGATTGAGCCATGTCTCCGTGAAACAGAGTCCACACCAATCTCTCAGTTCCCTTTGGAAAGTGAGTCTGGCTTTAAGTTCATCGAGCTTGTTTTCCAGAGATTGGACATTTGCTGGGAGTAAGCTGGGGAGGGGGGTTTGGTACCACGTTGTTTCAATCTCACTGGCAGACCTGTGCATTTCCCATGCTTCTGGATGAGTGGCTGCTTCCGGTCAGGCCCTGGGGTCGGTGTGAGCAGACTACGGTATCACGGGTATAGGTGCGTCCAGTGAGGTTCTTCACGTTGGTCGGTGTGTGGGTAGAGGATTGGTTGCCATGATTGTGGTTTCACCTCGGCAGTCGGGTCTGCTTGGTCAAGCATTCCGGGTCGCTGTCGGGCTGAGAATTGACTTCAGAGGTCGGAGGATGTCCAGATGACCAGTAACTGGATGGTGTCTCTGGAGTCGTGGTCGCGGATGAGCTGATGGCTGGGTCCACGTATAGGGTTCTCCAGGACTCTGCCAGGTCAGGGTCTCCCTTCGGAGGTTGAAGGATCTTGAGATTTACAGGTAGATTTAAAAGAGCAGTATTAGTCATTTTTAAACGGTGGGAATTGATTTTTAGAAATGTGGGGCGATTATAAAGTGGGGCAGGGTTGGAGGGAATGCTTGGGCTCTGCAGAGAGTCGCAATGCTCCGGGTCGGTGGGGTTGGGGGCCGGTGGAGTGAGGGCCCGAGCTCCGGAGTTGCTGCGCTGTTCAGTGGGGGTGGTTGGGGACGGGTGGAGTGAAGGTCCCGGTTCCGAAATTGCTGTGCCGGTCGTCGGGCCCACGGGGTCCGGGTCGCTTACAGGTCAGGAGTCTTTGCAGTTCGGAGGATCACCAAATCTGTAAGAGATTTTAAAAGAGCTTATTGGATAGTTTAAAAGAGTTCGGGTACAGTTTTAGGAGCTTAGAACAAGTCTGAAAGATGGTCTCAGTGGATATGCTGGGAACAGCTCGCAAGAGGCTGCATCGCTCCAGCGCCATCTTGAAATGGAGGGGTTGAGCACAAAGAAGAACTTGTTATAAATATGAGGCAGTGTCAGAGCAGGAGCCAATGTAGATCAGAGAGCACAGGGTGATGGCTGAGCGAGACTTGGTGTGAGAATAAGATCTTTAAATGAAAATATCCAAACACAAATTCTTTCCCTCGTTTCCAGTAATAGCTATCCCTATTCTTCTGTGAATGAGCAGCTCCTTCCCAATCACTGCAGAATATCCAAATTCACCAAGTTCCCACTTTAGAATCTTACAGTTCACTCTGTATCCACCTCAGCCTTTTCCTTCATCACCCATTTCCACCTCACTCTCATTCTGATCTCACCCTGCTCCTCACTCACTCTCATTCTGATCTCACTCTGCTCCTCACTCACTCCATTCCCTTCTCATTCTATCCATCCCTCCCTCCATTCCCTCCTCACTCTGGCCTTCCCTCCCTCCATTCCCTCCTCACTCTGGCCTTCCCTCCCTCCATTCCCTCCTCACTCTGGCTTTCCCTCCCTCCATTCCCTCCTCACTCTGTCCTTTCCTCCCTCCTTTCCCTCCTCACTCTGTCCATTCCTCCCTCCATTCGCTCCTCATACTGGCCTCTCCTCCCTCCATTCCCTCCTCATTCTATTTCAGTTTCACTCATGCTCTCAGCTCAATCTTGAACTCTCCCCCACCTCCCTTTAGAAATCTCTCTCTCTGTATCACCCTCTCTCATCAGGGGGTGCTGCAGCACATCCTCTGGTGGGAGGCTCTCATTACAGTGTGACCTTTTGACATTGGCAGCTTCCAATAACAGTGTGGCTTCAGGAAATTTCAGAGGGAAAAGTTGTCAGGAAATTTGTACAGATTCCGAATATATTTTATTAGTCTGTGCCCTTTACTCGACAAAACATTTCAGCAGATTTGACACTCAAATGATGCGGGATGAAGACAATGGAAAAGTCTCGCTCACTGTTCCATCAGTATAGAGAATCTAAGTTTCACTTAAACCGCAGTATCGGAGTCCAGGAGATTCACACACACACTCACTCACATTAACGCACACACTCGCACACACACACACACAGACACACACACACACACTCATGCACATACACACACTCACATCACACTCATACATACATACACACAGACTCATCCACAACATACACTCACACACAATCAGAAGCACTCACACACACAGAACACACACGTACACACACACTCACTCACACACACACACGCACACAAAACTGTTATGAGATTTTGCAGCACCCAACAGGACAGTTAATCCATTGAAGGTTGATCCAAGGATAAAAGCTATGGGGAAAGGAGAGGGAAATGGATGTGAGTGGATCATTCTTTTAACAGCAAGAGCAGATGTGAGAAGTTGAATGGTCTCTTTTCTGTCGCCAGTTCCATGATGTTTCTATTCCAGTGTTTGTGCTGGTGTTTATCAAGTGTGAATAAAACAATTCTGTTTTTCTTTAACTAATCGAGATTTCATGCATGTCTAATCTGTTTACTCCAATTACTGGAACTAATGACAATGTTTATGTTAGCCTCATGGTCTCAGAGGGTGTCACTCACCTGTATTAATAAAGGGTTCCACTGAGTGAGTGAGCTCAGAGAGTCAATGAAAACTAAAGGACGATAGAGTTCATCACAGAACATGGTTCAGGTGGATCTACTCTTTCTGGCCAATGATGTCGTACCCGTTTTCTATCACATCCTTGGAGTGGTTGGAGTTCTATGTAAGTTATTATAACCATTGCTGGTTTGACTGCTATAATAGTGGAACTTGTTGGTGTTGAATTTGTTACAGGTACGTAGATTTGTGGTGATTATTTCAAATCCTGTTGATCATTGATATTCCTCAATATCCTTTATTGCAGCCTCTCCACTGCTTCAGATATTCAGACTGGAGTCAATCTGCTTCATTCAATATTGCTGTGTTTGTTCTGCCACAGTCAGTGGATTCTAACTAACAATGGATTGATTTCCAGGATCCAGTTGATTTATTTCCAGGCTGGAGTGAGGATCCATTGTAATTTTTATTCTCTCCCTCTATTTATACAGGTTTATCTCTCAGCCCATATTAGTGGGTGCAACTTTCTTCAATGGTGTGAGATATGTGATTAAAGATCTTTTCAATGATTTTGAAATGTTTTATAACACAGGCTAATGAATTATCTACAAGAAATAGTTGGAATTCATACAGTGCTCTTCACAAATTTAGGATGTCTGAAAGTCTTTTACAGTCAATGGATTGATATTGAAGTGACATCCCAAGGATGGGAACGAAACATTGAGGAGTATTCAGTGTTTAGGATTGACAGACAGAAAGGAAAAGGTGGTGGAGTTGCATTGTTGATTAAAGAAAATATTGACATAATATTGAGGAAAGATATCAGCACAGACAATGTGGGATCTGTATGGGTCGAGTTAAGAAACACCAAGGGACAAAAAACATTTGTGGGAGTGGTTTACAGGCCACCAAACAAGTAATAATGTTGGGAATAGCATTAGACAGGAAATCAGAGATGCATGTGTTAAAGGAACAAATGTGATTATGGGTGACTTTAATCTGCATTTAGATTGGGAAAGTCAAATTAGTCACAGTACAATAGAGTAGGAATTTCTGGAGTGTATACAGAATGGTTTTCTGGACCAATACATTGAGGAACTAACAAGGGTGCAAGCCATCCTGGATTGGATACTGTGCAATGAGAAAGGATTAGTTGGCAATCTAGTTGTGAGAGAACCCTAAGAGATGAGTGACCATAATATGATAGAATTCATCCTCAAAGTGAATAATGACGTAGTTGATTCTGAAACAAGTGTCTTGAATCTCAATAAAGGAACCATGATGGTATGAGGTATGAATTGGCTATGATGGATTGGGAAACATTACTGAAAGGAAGGATCGTGGATAGGCAATGGCAGGCATTTAAGGAACGAATAGATGAACTCGAGGAGGTGTTTATTCCTGTTTGTTGGTCAGGGAATTGTGGCCAAACCATGAATTAAAAGGGAAGTTAGAGATAGTGTCAGATTTAAGCATCCAAATTTGCAAGATAAAGCAATAGAACTGAGGATTAGGAGCAGCGATTAGCACTCTCAGCTCCAGGGACCCAGGTTCAATTCCTGGCTTCGGTCACTGTCTGTGCAGAGTCTGCACGTTCTCCCTGTGACTGCATGGGTTTTCTATGGCTCTGGCTTTCTCCCACAGTCCAAAACACGTGCTGGTTGGGTGCATTAGTCATGCTAAATTCTCCCTCAGGGTACCTGAACAGGTGCCAGATTGTGGCAACGAGGGGATCTTCATGGTAAATTCATTGAAGTGTTAACATAAGCCTACTTGTGACACTAATAAATAAGCTTTAATCTGTAAATTCAGCAAAGGAGGATCAAGGGATTGATTTAATTGGAAAAAAGAGAGTATGGAAGTTCGCTAGTGGTGAACATAAAAACTGACTGTAAATGTTTTTAAAAATATTTTAAGAGAATAAGATTGACAAAAACGAAAGTAGGCCCCTTACAGACAGAAACAGGAGAATTCAGAATTTGGAACAAAGAAATGGCTGAGGAACTAAATTCATACTTTGCTTCTGTCTTTGCAAAGGGAGACATAAATAATGTACAGAAGTTCAGAGAGAAACAAGTTTTAGTGAGGAGCTGAAGGAGATCAGTATTAGTAGAGTTTATGGTTTGAGGGAAATTGATAGGATTGAAGGTGGATAAATCTCCAGGGCCTGATAATCGTCATCTCAGAGTGCTTAAGGAAGTGGCCCTGGAAATAGTGGATCCATTGGTGGTCATTTTTCAAAATTCTTTGGACTCTGGACAGATTTCTACTGATTGGAGGACAGCTAATGTAAGTCCCCAATCGTAAAAGGGAGCTGGAGAGATAAAAGGGAACTATAGAACAGTGAGCCTAACGTTGGTATTGGGGAAGTTGCTAGAGTCCATTATCAAGCATTTCATAGCTCAGCATTTGGAAAGCAGTGGTCTCATCAGACAAAGTCAACATGGTTTCCAAAAGGGAACTCACTTTTGATTAATCTGTTGGAATTCTTTGAAAATGTAACAAGTAGAGTTGACCGAGGGAGTCGGTGGACGTGGTTTATTTAGACTTTCAGAACGCTTTCGACAAGGTCTCACATAGCAGACTACTATGTAAAGTTACAGCGCATCGGGTTGCGGGTGGTGATTTGAGATGGATCGAAACATAGAACCATAGAAAATTACAGCTCAGAAACAGGCCTTTTGGCCCTTCTTTTCTGTGCCGAACCATTTTTTGCCTAGTCCCACTGACCTGCACTTGGACCATATCCCTCCACACCCCTCTCATCCATGAACCCGTCCAAGTTCATCTTAAATGTTAAAAGCATTTACCACTTTATCCGGCAGCTCATTCCACACTCCCACCACTCTCTGCGTGAAGAAGCCCCCCCGAATATTCCCTTTAAACTTTTCTCCTTTCACCCTTAACCCATGCCCTCTAGTTTTTTTCTCCCCTAGCCTCAGCGGAAAAAGCCTGCTTGCATTCACTCTATCTATACCCATCAAAATCTTATACACCTCTATCAAATCTCCCCTCAATCTTCTACACTCCAGGGAATGAAGTCCCAACCTATTCAATTTCTCTCTGTAACTCAGCTTCTCAAGTCCCGGCAACATCCTTGTGAACCTTCTCTGCACTCTTTCAACCTTATTTACATCCTTCCTGTAACTAGGTGACCAAAACTGTACACAATACTCCAAATTCGGCCTCACCAATGCCTTATATAACCTTACCATAACACTCCAACTTTTATACTCGATACTCCGATTTATAAAGGCCAATGTACCAAAGCACTCTTTACGACCCTGTCCACCTGTGACATCACTTTTAGGGAATTCTGTACCTGTATTCCCAGATCCCTCTGTTGAACTGCACTCTTCAGAGTCCTACCATTTCCGCTGTAGATTCTACTTTGGTTTGTCCTTCCAATGTGCAATATCTCACACTTGTCTGCGTTGAATTCCATTTGCCATTTTTCAGCCCATTTTTCTAGTTGGTCCAAATCCCTCTGCAAGCTTTGAAAACCTTCCTCACTGTCCACTACACCTCCAATCTTTGTATCATCAGCAAACTTGCTGATCCAATTCACCACATTATCATCCAGATCATTGATATAGATGACAAACAACAATGGACCCAACACCGATCCCTGCGGCACACCACTAGTCACAGGCCTCCACTCAGAGAGGCAATCCTCCACAACCACTCTCTGGCTTCTTCCATTGAGCCAGTGTCTTATCCAATTTACTACCTCCCCATGTATACCTAGCGACTAAACCTTCCGAACTAACCTCCCATGAGGGACCTTGTCAAAGGCCTTGCTGAAATCCAGGTAGACAACATCCACCGCCTTCCCTTCATCCACTTTCCTGGTAACCTCCTCGAAAAACTCTAATAGATTGGTCAAACATGACCTACCACGCACAAAGCCATGTTGACTCTCCCTAATAAGTCCCTGTCTATCCAAATATTTGTAGATCCTATCCCTTATCACACCTTCCAATAACTTGCCCACCACCGACGTCAAACTTACTGGCCTATAATTTCCCGGATTTCTTTTGGAACCTTTTTTAAACAACGGAACAACATGAGCCACCCTCCAATCATCCGGCACCTCCCCCGTGAAAACTGACATTTTAAATATATCTGCCAGGGCCCCTGCAAGTTCAACACTAGCTTCCCTCAAGGTCCGTGGGAATATCCTGTCCGGTCCTGGGGATTTATCCACTCTGATTTGCCTCAAGACAGCGAGCACCTCCTCCCCTTTAATCTGTAAAGGTTCCATGACCTCCCTACCTGTTTGCCCTATTTCCGTAGACTCCATGCCCGTTTCCTCAGTAAATACGGATGCAAAAAAACCATTTAGTATCTCCCCCATCTCTTTTGGTTCCATACACAGTCTACCACTCTGGTCTTCAAGAGGACCAATTTTATCCCTCACTATCCTTTTGCTCCTAACATACCTATAGAAGCTCTTTGGATTTTCCTTCACTCTGTCTGCCAAAGCAACCTCATGTCTTCTTTTAGCCCTCCTGATTTCCCTCTTAAGTAGCTTCTTGCACTTTTTATACTCCTCGAGCATCTGATCTGTTCCTTGCTGCCTGTACATTTCATACAACTCTCTCTTCCTCTTAATCAGTGTTACAATCTCCCTCGAGAACCAAGGTTCCTTATTCCTATTTACTTTGCCTTTAATCCTGACAGGAACATACAAACTCTGCACTCTCAAAATTTCTCCTTTGAAGGCCTCCCACTTTCCATTTACATCCTTACCAGAGAACAGCCTGTGCCAATCCACACTTCCCAGATCCCTTCTCATTTCATCAAATTTGGCCTTTTTCCAGTTCAGAACTTCAACCCGAGGACCAGATCTATCCTTATCCACGATCAGGTTGAAACTAATGGCATTATGATCACTGGATCCAAAGTGTTCCCTCACACTCACATCCATCACCTGCCCTAACTCATTTCCCAATAGGAGATCCAATATCGCATCCTCTCTAGTTGGCACCTCTATATACTGATGTAGAAAATTCTCCTGAACACATTTTACAAACTCTACCCCGTCTAAACCTTTAACAGTATACGAATCCCAATCTATATGTGGAAAATTAAAATCCCCTACTCTCACAACTTTGTGTTTCTTGCAGTTGTCAGCTATCTCTCCGCTGATTTGCTCCTCCAATTCTCGCTGACTATTGGGTGGTCTATAAAACAACCCCATTAATGTGGTCATACCTTTCTTGTTCCTCAGCTCCACCCATAGGGCCTCTGTAGACAAGCTCCCTAATCTATCCTGCCTGAGTACCGCTGTAACATTTTCCCTGACCAACAATGCCACCCCCCCCCCCCCCCAAACCCCCCCCCCCCCGCCACCTTTTAAGCCTCTGCCTCTATCCCGCCTGAAACATTGGAACCCTGGAACATTGAGCTGCCAGTCCTGCCCCTCCTGTAGCCAAGTTTCACTAATGGCTATCATGTCATATTTCCATGTGTCTATCTACGCCTTCAGCTCATCTGCCTTCCCCACAATACTCCTGGCATTGAAGTAGACACACCTCAAAAGATTATTTCCACCACACTCTACCCTTCCATTTGTGATTTTGCTTGAACTAACCTGTCTTTTTACCCCTGCTCCACTATCTGCTCTGGCACTCTGGTTCCCATCCCCCTGCAAATCTAGTTTAAACGCTCCCCAATAACACTAGCAAATCTCCCTGCAAGTATATTGGTCCCCTTGTAGTTTCGGTGTTACCCGTCTCTCTTGTACAGGTCCCACCTGCCCCAGAAGAGGTCCCAATGATCCAAGAATTGGAAACCCTGCCCCCTGCACCGGATCCTCAGCCACGTGTTCATCCGCCCAAGCATCCTACTCCTGCCCTCACTGGCATGTGGCTCAGGTAGCAATCCTGAGATTACTACCCTCGGGGTCCTGCTTTTTAACTTCCTTCCAAGCTCTTTGTACTCACTCTTTAGGACCTCCTCACTCTTCCTTCCCACGTCATTGGTACCAATGTGTACCACGGCATCTGGCTGATCACCTTCCCACTTTAGAACGCTGTGCACGCGATCAGAGACATCGCTGACCTTGGCACCTGGGAGGCAACAAACCATGCGGGAGTCTCCGTCCCGACCACAGAACCTCCTGTCCGTACCTCTGACCATTGAGTCCCCTATCACTACTGCTCTCCTCTTCTTCATCCCACCCTTTTGCGCTGTAGAACCAGACTCAGTATCAGAGTTCCGGCTGTCACAGCTTGTCCCAGGTAAAGCATCTGCCACAACAGTATCCAATTCAGTATACCTGTTGTGGAGGGGTATGGCCACAGGGGAACCCTGCTCTGCCTGTCCTTTCACACTGCCATTTCCTCTCCTTACAGTAACCCAATTTCCTGTGTTCTGCTGCTTAGGTGTAACTATCTCCCTCAAGCTGCTGTCTATATAATTCTCATTCTCCCGAATTAGATGGAGGTCATCAAGCTCCTTCTCCAGTTCCCTAACACGCTTTGCTCGCAGCTGCAGCTGAATGCATCTTTTGCAGGTGCTGTCGTCAGGGATACCGGAGGTCTGGGCCTTGTGATTGGGGACTCCACAATTAAGGGGACAGATAGGAGGGTCGGAACTAAAGGTAGGGACTCAGGGTTGGTGTGTTGCCTACCAGGGGCTGGGGTCCGGGATGTGTCTGACAGGGTATTCAGGACTCTTAGGGGGGAGGGAGATAAACCACAAGTTATTGTACATGTGGGGACACACGACATAGGGAGGATAGGGGAAGGGGATATTAGGCAGGGATTTATGGAGTTGGGGTGGAAACTAAAGGCCAAGACTGACAGAGTGGTTATCTCTGGACTCTTGCCTGTACCACGGGATAGTTTAGAGAGGAATAGGGAGAGGGAAGGTTTGAATTCATGGCTGAGGGGATGGTGCAGGAGGGAGGGGTTCAGGTACTTAAGCAATTGGGGCTCGTACTGGGGAAGGTGTGACCTCTATGAGAAGGATGGTCTACACCTTAATCAGAAGGGGACCAATATCCTGGGGGGTAAATTTGCTAAGGCCATGCAGGGAGGTTTAAACTGATTCGGGGGGGGGGGAGGGATCCTGAGTAGTGGTGCTGAAAGTGAGGGATGCATGGATGGGGACTGCAATGCACGGCATTGCAGAGGTGGGGTGGAGCAGGGTTTGAAATGTGTATACTTCAATGCCAGGAGTATTCGCAATAAAGTGGGTGAACTTGCAGCGTGGATCAGTACCTGGGACTTCGATGTTGTGGCTATTTCAGAGACATGGATAGAGCAGGGGCAGGAATGGATGCTGCAGGTCCCGGGGTTCAAATGTTTTAGTCGAAGTAGGGAAGGAGGTAGAAGAGGGGGAGGGGTAGCATTATTGGTCAGAGATTGTATCACAGTGTCAGAGAGGAGGTTTGATGAGGACTTATCTGTTGAGGTAGTATGGGCGGAGATTAGAAATAGGAGAGGAGAGGTCACCCTGTTGGGAGTCTTTTATAGACCTCCTAAAAGTTCTAGAGAGGTTGAGGAAAGGATTGCGGAGTCAATCCTGCTTAGGAGTGAAAGTAATAGGGCAATTGTTATGGGGGATTTTAACTTGACTAATATTGACTGGAATTGTTATAGCTCTAGCTCGTTAGAGGGGTCAGTTTTTGTTCAAAGCGTGCAGGAAGGTTTTTTGACTCAGTATGTAGACAGGCCAACTAGAGGTGAGGCTATATTGGATCTGGTGCTGGGAAATGAGACAGACCAGGTGCTAGACTTGGAAGTTGGTGTGCATTTTGGTGATAGTGACCACAATTCGGTTACGTTCACCTTAGTGATGGAAAGGGATAGGCATGAACCTCGGGCCAGTGGTTTTAGCTGGGGGAAGGGTAATTATGAGGCTATTAGGAGAGAATTAGGAAACATAGGTTGGACTAGGAGATTACAGGGACTGGGAACGTCCGACATGTGGAGTTTTTTCAAGGAGCAGCTACTGCGAGTCTGTGATAGGTATGTCCCTGTCAGGCAAGGAGGAATTGGTAGGGCTAGGGAATCGTGGTGCACCAAAAAAGTTTCTTTGTTGGTTAAAAAGAAAAAGGAGGCTTATGTTCGGATGAGACGTGAGCACTCGGGTAGTGCACTAGAAAGCTTTAGATTGGCTAAGAGGGAGTTGAAGAGCGAGCTTAGAAGGGCTAAAAGGGGACATGAGAAGACTTTGGCGGATAGGGTTAAAGAGAATCCTAAGGCGTTCTATAGGTATGTCAAGAACAGAAGGTTGGTTAGGGCAAGTTTAGGGCCAGTTATAGATGGCAGAGGGAAGTTATGTGTGGAACCGGAGGAGATTGGTGAAGCATTGAACCAATATTTCTCTTCGGTGTTCACGCAAGGGGACATGAATATAGCTGAGGAGGACACTGGGTTGCAAGGGAGTAGAATAGACAGTATTACAGTTGATAAGGAGGATGTGCAGGATATTCTGGAGGGTCTGAAAATAGATAAATCCCCTGGTCCGGATGGGATTTATCCAAGGATTCTCTGGGAGGCAAGAGAAGTGATTGCAGAGCCTCTGGCTCTGATCTTCAGGTCGTCGTTGGCCTCTGGTATAGTACCAGAAGATTGGAGGTTAGCGAATGTTGTCCCATTGTTTAAGAAGGGGAACAGAGACTTCCCCGGGAATTATAGACCGGTGAGTCTCACTTCTGTTGTCGGCAAGATGTTGGAAAAAATTATAAGGGATAGGATTTATAGTTATTTGGAGAGTAATGAATTGATAGGTGATAGTCAGCATGGTTTTGTGGCAGGTAGGTCGTGCCTTACTAACCTTATTGAGTTTTTTGAGAAAGTGACCAAGGAGGTGGATGGGGGCAAGGCAGTGGACGTGGTATATATGGATTTTAGTAAGGCGTTTGATAAGGTTCACCATGGTAGGCTTCTGCAGAAAATGCAGATGTATGGGATTGGGGGTGATCTAGGAAATTGGATCAGGAATTGGCTAGCGGATAGGAAACAGAGGGTGGTGGTTGATAGTAAATATTCATCATGGAGTGCGGTTACAAGTGGTGTACCTCAGGGATCTGTTTTGGGGCCACTGCTGTTTGTAATATTTATTAATGATCTGGATGAGGGTATAGTTGGGTGGATTAGCAAATTTGCTGATGACACCAAAGTCGGTGGTGTGGTAGACAGTGAGGAAGGGTGTCGTAGTTTGCAGGAAGACTTAGACAGGTTGCAAAGTTGGGCCGAGAGGTGGCGGATGGAGTTTAATGCGGAGAAGTGTGAGGTAATTCACTTTGGTAGGAATAACAGATGTGTTGAGTATAGGGCTAACGGGAGGACTTTGAATAGTGTGGAGGAGCAGAGGGATCTAGGTGTATGTGTGCATAGATCCCTGAAAGTTGGGAATCAAGTAGATAAGGTTGTTAAGAAGGCATATGGTGTCTTGGCGTTTATTGGTAGGGGGATTGAATTTAGGAGTCGTAGCGTTATGTTGCAACTGTACACAACTCTGGTGCGGCCGCACTTGGAGTACTGTGTGCAGTTCTGGTCCCCACATTACAGGAAGGATGTGGAGGCTTTGGAGAGGGTGCAGAGGAGGTTTACCAGGATGTTGCCTGGTATGGAGGGGAGATCCTATGAGGAGAGGCTGAGGGATTTGGGATTGTTTTCGCTGGAAAGGCGGCGGCTAAGAGGGGATCTTATTGAAACATATAAGATGATTAGAGGTTTAGATAGGGTGGATAGTGATAGCCTTTTTCCTCTGATGGAGAAATCCAGCACGAGGGGGCATGGCTTTAAATTGAGGGGGGGTAGTTATAGAACCGATGTCAGGGGTAGGTTCTTTACCCAGAGGGTGGTGAGGGATTGGAATGCCCTGCCAGCATCAGTAGTAAATGCGCCTAGTTTGGGGGCGTTTAAGAGATCCGTAGATAGGTTCATGGACGAAAAGAAATTGGTTTAGGTTGGAGGGTCACAGTTTTTTTTTTTAACTGGTCGGTGCAACATCGTGGGCCGAAGGGCCTGTTCTGCGCTGTAATGTTCTATGTTCTATGTTCTATGTTCTCCCTGATCTCCCACATCCTGCAAGAGGAGCATTCCAACATCTTGCCTGCCATTTTTTTTACTCTGGGGAAATACAGGAATAAACTGTCTGAAAAAGAAAAAAAAACCTACTCTCGCCTCTGCCAAAGCTGGTTTGCAGAAAGGAATCAAAGAGCTGGCAGAAATGGGTTTTTTTCCAATTGGCAGACGGTGACTAGTGGGGAACCGTAGAGATCTGTGCTAGCACTCAATTGTTCACATCATATATCAATGATTTGGGAGAGGGAACTAAATGTATTATCTCCACATTTGCAGATGATACAAAGTTGGGTGGGAGGGTGAGCTGTGGGGAGGATGCAGAGATGCTTCAGTGTGATTTGGACAGGCTGAGTGAGTGGGCATATGCATAGCAGATGCAGTATAATGTGGATATCTGTGACGGTATCCACTTGGATAGCAAAAATAAGAAGGCAGATTATTATTGAATGGGTATAAATTGAGAGTGTTGGATACTCAGAGAGACCATGGTGTCCTCATGCATCAGTCACTGAAAGTAAGTGTGCAGCTACAGCAAGAAGCTCAACTTCAGGTTTCCTCCAATCAGTCTTGTGTATTAAATATGCTGTCAGAATGAAACAATTCAAAAATCTTCCCCAGGCTTTTAATTAGCGTTTTCCAAACATGTGTTTTCTGATTTGTAACTGAGCTGGGTTTCTCACCATGTTTACTGCACAGAGGGGGACCTGTAGAATATTTTCGCACCTCGCCAAATAATTGACAATATTTCCCTGGTAAGGTGAGAAGACATAGTTCCATTGTAACTCCATTCTGTAACACCACACTCCCCCAACCGCTCTTTTGTCCTTTGATGTAAATGACCCCTTGGTGGTCTTTACGGTGTAAGTGAGGGTTTCAGCTCCTGCTCCTTGCCCCATATGGTCTGTTTCAATGGGGTTCATGGGCATAGCATTTTCTACAAACACAAGACTATCCATTGGTGGGGGCTGGTTAACTCTGTATTTGGAACTACATGTGGAGTTGGGATACTTCAAGGCATTCACTCCTTGGTCTCGTGGCAATTCCGTGCTTTCCTTGCGACTAGTAGTCACAGGATTCATCGGGACAGGGGCAAGTTCTCAGGGTGCTGAGCGATTAGGAGCCTCCGGAAAGGGAGGTGGGGGCCCCCAGTCAGCACCATGTGTGACACATTGCCAAACATTCTCTTCTAGATATATCCCATAAACCAATCCACAATCATCACCTCCCTCAAACTCAACTGTCCCAAATACAGACATCATCCCTTTCTGCTTTGACAGCTGAGATTTTAATTTATTAATGTCCTGCTGGCACTGGGAGTGATCAGAGTTTCGGTTCACTTCACGAACTTGATATGCTTTCTCACATTGAATTTTAAACTGACTCATAAACAATATTTATATTTGATTCTTTTGCTCCTGCTTCAATACTTTTCATGATGTGGAGATGCCGGCGTTGGACTGGGGTGAACACAGGAAGAAGTCTCACAACATCAGGTTAAAGTCCAACAGGTTTATTTGGTAGCAAATACCATAAGCTTTCGGAGCGCTGCTCCTTCGACAGATGGAGTGGAAATGTGCACATTTCAACCAAATAAACCTGTTGGATGTTAACCTGGTGTTGTGAAACTTCTTACTGTCAATACTTTTCCACAGAACAGCTCATTTTCTTCTCTTAACTTCTCAACTACTTCTCTCATATTTTCTAAATCATCTTTTAACTTCATTTTTTCTGATTTCTCTCTTTCTAACTCTTCTAACAAAATAACAATCAGGGCAGCATTACTTAATTTCAAAGTGTTTTTTCCTTGATCTCTGTTTCTCTCATTCCAACGTCTCTGACCTGCGGATCCCAGACCCGCGAACAACTTACTGCAGTGTTCTGCCCCACTTGGGCCATTTCTTATTCAGATACTTTCTCAGTGTCTGTTCCCACTCTTGGGGTTCTCCCATTTCTCTGGTCCCAGGGACACGGGATGTGGCTGATAGGGGTACAGCTACTGCTAATTTCCCAGTCAATCCCCCTCAGTCAGGTTGTATCGGGAGCACAATGAATACTCCCTCGCTACTCCAAAAGCTGCGCTTTTGTTTAGCGCAGCAGGCCAGGAGATTCAAGCGGTGCCAAATGCACGGGATCTAAGCTGGGCATCCCGCCCCGGTAGCATCTGCCAGCACCAGACTTCTGGCGGCGTCAGCTCCACGCTGGAACTCGGCTGGGAGCCGCATATATTATTTAGATAAAAATTTAAATCTAAGTTAAATGTCATTAGTGGGTCCGGGACTGAAGTCTCCGGACTTGCTCGCCTCCCTGCCCCCCGCAAGGAGTATTTCACTCCAATGGGGTTTACAGTAGCTCCCCACTTTTGGGGAGATGGTGTCTCAACCCCACTGGAATGAAAGGGGGCAATTGGGGCCCCCCAGGGGGTCCAGAACTGGGGGGGGGGTGCCCCATAAGCATTGGCACCTTGACAGTGCCAGCCTGTTCCCCTAGCAGTGCCCAAGGGGCAAAGTGCCAATGCCCCGGGGGCAGCTTGTAACTGCCCATCTCCAGCCAAATAGGTTCTGCATCCTGATCTCCTGAACCAGGGTCATCACTAACTATTGCAGCATTGATACCCTCGAGTAACAATGCTACCCCTCCACCATTATCTCACTCCCAATTCTTCTTGAATGTCATAAGCCCCTCAATATTCAGAACCCAATCCTTGTCATCCTGCAGCCAGGTCTCTGACATGACGACCAATCATAATTATTGACTTCAATGTGAGCTGTTGTGGGAAAAATCCACTCGTAGTCAGATCTCGAGATTCAAAACACAATTTATTCAACGGAGCTCCGTGGATACAAGGCACATGTCTGTAGAAAACCTTCTCTCGGTAAAATGTCGGGAACGGTCCATCTTTATACTTTTTACACAATAGATGGACCGGTGATTTGAACATTATCACATCGTTATAGGCAGATACAAACAGATACAGACATTTACCATAGTATTGTTCTTATGAATGGGTACATTTCCTATGTCTGTGGCTATCAATGGTTGGTTTCGGCTCATTCAGGTGCTAATCGGTTTCCCTGCATTCATATTTTGCCGCTCTTCCTATGACTAATTGATGCGCGTTATCAAACACGAGGCGAGATGCTCAGGAAATAAAGGCTTTTATTTACTGTAATGAAGCAGCCAATAATGATATACACAATCCCAGACTGAGGGGTCCCAGCCAGAGCAGGGACCTTTATACCTCTCCCAGGAGGCGGAGCCTGACTGGGATGTACCACAACATTACAGTACAAAGGTGTAACAACCCCACCCTAACCCCAACAGCAACAAGTAGCACAACCCAACAGTAACATATGTACATCCTTGTAGTACTGGCCAGACCCTGGCTCAGTACTATCCAGTGGGAACCAACGATGGTTCACCACACTAATCTATTCCCTTTGTCTCGGGTTTTTCCTCATCTAAAAGATGTCTCGATCCTTGGCTTGGCTTCCTGAGGTGTTTGTTTCCTTTATGTCACTGTCTGTGATTTAGAAATGGCTTGTCTGTTGGGTTTGATTTGAAGTGATCTTTGTATAAGTGGAAGCCGGTGTCTGCTGAGTGGCTCCTTTCCCAGTTAACTCGTTATGTACCAGGCAGCCATTTTAAAGTGTGCTTTCCTTACATTTTTCCCCTTACAGAGCTATCAATTTTTTTATTTTGTAATGAATGTTGTGTGAATTCAGATACAGAGCCTTCTATTTTGCCTCATTGTTATCTTTGTCTTTATTCTTTGTCCATCCTTAGTTTTTTTTTCATTCTGTCCCGTGCTGCCATTCTCTGACCCTTATTTCCCATTTTACTATTATCCTCTCTTCCCCTGGCCGGAATTCTCCAAACTCGCCACGGCTGGGATTTTCCGGTCCAGCTGTACTGAAGGGAGATCTGGCTGAGTGCCAAATTCTCCGTTCTCACCGACAGTGATGTCGAGGCAAATGAGATTGGAGAATTCCGGCTCTTGTCTCGACGCTTCGATGTACCACAGGCGGGATTTTCCATGCAACCCGCTGTGTGTTTTGCTGGGGCTGAGCTGGCCTGGCATTGGCTGATGCTGGTCTGGTCCCACCGTTCTCAAGGAGGTTTCCCATTGAATGCACCCTCGCTGCTGGGAAACCCGTGTTGGGAATATGCTATCGGCAGGACTGGAAGATCCCACTGGTGTGATTGGCTGGAAAATTCCAGCCCACAACTTTTAACATTTGATATCTTGTGCACTCTTATTTCATTTCAATCCCTCTCTTCTCTAGTGATGTGTCTCGCTAGAACACTGGTCCCAGCACGGTTCAGGTGTGTACAGAACTGTGTATTCTCTGTACAGAACCTCTTTCCTAGTTCTTCCTCTGCCATTGGTACCTACATGAACCAGGGCAACTGGTTTCTCTCCCTCCCACTGCAAGTTCCTCTCCAGCCCTGAACAGATGTCCTGAACCCTGACACAGACAAACAACACAGCCATCTGGACTCTGTCCCTTTGCTGCAGAGATTGGTGTCAATCCCCGTCACTAAGCTGTCTCCCAAGGACCAAAATGTTCCTTTTTTTCCCCTTCACTTGAATGGCCTCCTGTACCATGGTGCCAGGGTGAGTCAGCTCATCCTCCCTGCAACCCCCACTCCCATCCAAACAAGCTGAGAGAACCTCAAAGCTGTGAGACAACGGCAGTGACCGACAGTCCTGCCCTCCTGACCTGCCTCACTCACAGTCACAGCCTCCTTTCCCTGACCACTGACCAAATCAGCTCTTGCTGCCACTTGCAGTCTCAGAGCCGATCTCAGGACACATCCCTTTATAGATTAAAGAGACCGTCTCCCTTAACAGAGTGGATCCTTCTTCTGCACCGATCCTCTGTCATGTCCAGCTACGTGGCTCTTACTCAATAGTCTCTGCCAGCTGGTAATGGTGCCTCCACTGGCCTCTTCAATCTTGGTAAGAAGTCTCACAACACCAGGTTAAAGTCCAACAGGTTTATTTGGTAGCAAAAGCCACTAGCTTTCGGAGCGCTGCTCCTTCATCACGTGAGTGGGAGTTCTGTTCACAAACAGGGCATGTAAAGACACAAACTCAATTTACAAAATAATGGTTGGAATGCAAGTCTTTACAGGTAATCAAGTCTTAAAGGTACAGCCAATGTGAGTGGAGAGAGCGTTAAGCACAGGTTAAAGAGATGTGTATTGTCTCCAGACAGGACAGTTAGTGAGATTTTGCAAGCCTAGGCAAGTCGTGGGAGTTACAGATAGTGTGACATGAACCCAAGATCCCGGTTGAGGCCGTCCTCGTGTGTGCGGAACTTGGCTATAATTTTCTGCTCATCAACTCTGCTTTGTCGTGTGTCATGAAGGCTGCCCTGGAGAACGCTTACCCGAAGATCAGAGGCCGAATGCCCGTGACCGCTGAAGTGTTCCCCAACAGGAAGATAACACTCTTGCCTGATGATTGTCGAGTGGTGTTCATTCATCCGTTGTCATAGTGTCTGCATCGTCTCCCCAATGTACCATGCCTCGGGACATCCTTTCCTGCAGTGTATCAGGTAGACAATATTGGCCGAGTTGCAAGAGTATGTCCTGTGTACCTGGTGGATGGTGTTCTCACGTGAGATGATGGCATCCGTGTCGATGATCCGGCACGTCTTGCATGGTTGCTGTGGCAGGATTGTGTGGTGTCATTGTCACTGTTCTCCTGAAGGCTGGGTAGTTTGCTGCGGACAATGGTCTGCTTGAGGTTATGCGGTTGTTTGAAGACATGAAGTAGGGGTGTGGGGATGGCCTTGGCGAGATGTTCGTCTTCACCAACGACATGTTGAAGGGTCCGGAGAAGATGTCGTAGCTTCTCCGCTCCGGGGAAGTACTGGACGACGAAGGGTACTCTGTCCGCCATGTCCTGTGTTTGTCTTCTGAGGAGGTCGGTGCAGTTTTTCGCTGTGGCGCGTCAGAACTGTCGATCGACGAGTCGAGCGCCATATCCTGTTCTTATGAGGGCGTCTTTCAGCGTCTGGAGGTGTCTGTTGCGATCCTCCTCATCTGAGCAGATCCTGTGTATACGGAGGGCTTGTCCGTAGAGGATGGCTTCTTTAACGTGTTTAGGGTGGAAGCTGGAGATGTGGAGCATCGTGAGGTTATCCATGGGCCTGCGGTACAGTGAAGTGCTGAGGTGACCGTCCTTGATGGAGATGTGTGTGTCCAAGAATGCAACTGATTCCGGAGAGTGGTCCATGGTGAGTCTGATGGTGGGATGGAAATTGTTGATGTCATCATATAGTTGTTTCAGTGATTGTTCACCATGAGTCCAAAGGAAGAAAATGTCATCGATGTATCTAGTGTATAGAATCGGTTGAAGGTTGCAGTGAAGAGGTCTTGTTCAAACCTGTGCATGAAGATGTTGGCATACTGAGGTGCGAATTTGGTCCCCATGGCTGTTCCGTGTGTCTGGATGAAGAACTGGTTGTTGAAGGTGAAGACATTGTGGTCCAGGATGAAGCGGATGAGTTGCAAAATTGCATCTGGAGACTGGCAGTTGTCGGCGTTGAGTACTGAGGCAGTTGCAGCAATGCCATCATCGTGGGGGATGCTGGTGTAGAGTGCCGAGACATCCTTTGTGACGAGGAGTGATCCTGGTTCAACTGCTCCATGCTCAACTGCCGAGTTTCTGTAGGAAGTCCGTAGTGTCGCGACAAAAGCTGGGGGTTCTTTGTACAATGGGTTTCAGGATGCCCTCGACGTAGCCGGAGATGTTCTCGCACAGGGTCCCATTGCCCGATACGATGGGACGGCCGGGTGTGTTTGCCTTGTGTATCTTCGGGAGGCAGTAGAGATCTCCAACGCGGGGAGTACATGGGATGAGAGCACAGAGGGTGCTCTGAAGGTCTGGATCAAAGGTCTTGATCAGTCTGTTGAGTTGACGGGTGTGTTCTTTGGTCGGATCTGCGGGTAACTGTCTGGAGTGTTCCTTATTGTTCAGTTGACGGTACACTTCTTTGCAGTAATCCGTTCTGTTCAGTATGATGATGGCCCCTCCTTTGCTGGTTTGATGACAATGTTGCGGTTGGTCTTGAGAGCGTGGATGGTGTTGCATTGTGCTTGGGTGATGTTCGGGGCTGTCTTGTGAATGCGGTTGATGAATCTGGTGTTGACTCACCTTCTGACCGCTTGGGCATACATGTCGAGTCGAGGGCAGCGGCCTTCCGGAGGAGTCCAATTCGACTCTTTCCTCTTCGGTTGCTGCACTGCGGATCTCTCTGTCGGCTGTTCCGGTTCATTGGCTGTCTCATTGTGTTCGCTGTTGGCCTCTTGGGGTTTCTGGATCTCCCGCAGCCTCATTCGCCTAATGAATTCCTCTGTGTCTGCTGCGAGACTGATGGGGTCTATTTTGGTGGTGGGGCAGAAATTGAGCCCTCGGCTGAGAACTTCGATTTCATCTGGTTGGAGTGTGCAGTCCGACAAGTTGACAATGGACTTCCCTGCAGTGGTACTGTTTTCTACTGTGGTAACGGGGAGGCTTGGTTGCTGCTGGTGGTGATGCCGAGTTTCTCAAGTTTCCTGTTCTTGGTGTGCATGTAGATGGCGTAGTTCCGTTGTCTCGTCTGCTTGGCAGAGTTTCGCAGCTGGTCTGTGTCCTGAGCGCAAGTTGAGAATATGGACTTGATCTTGGTTTCCAGGCTGCGGCGTTTGCTGTAGAGCTGGTGTATGAGGTGATTGAGGAGTGTGAGAGAGGTGCGACGGCAAAGTCTCTCAGTGTAGTCTGTGTTATAGGTTGACCTGAGTGGGTTCGTGATCTGTAGTCCTTTCGGTATCTTGTCTGCTTTCTTGCATCTTTGTAGAAACTTGATGTCTGTGTCGATATGCACGATCTTCTTGGAGAGCCTCTCCACTTGGAGCCGGCAGTTTGCTGTGTCGATGGTAGTCAATCTTCACAACTCTCACTGGCCTTCACCCCCTTCAGGGTGATCTGCTCTCTCTAGTGGGCAGATACGTTGATGCTGTCCGTGGCCAGCTGGTCTTCTCTCTCTTCTCCTCATCCCCTCTTCACCTGAGGAAGGGTCTCCACCTGACAGAAGCATCACCACATTGAAGCCATTGGATTGTTGACGTGCTAACTGACTGATGTGATGCTCAGTCTGTTTGTGGGTCTTTAAAGACAGAAGCCAGTTGATAATTACACCCATCAATTTCTATCGAGCGCGATTCACCTGAATTGGATCTAAATGCCCACATCAGCAGGAAAACCAGAGTGTTCCCCACTGGCGCTGCCAGTGTCTGTCAGCTGGGATTCACCCACCTGAAAAACGCAAAGGAGTTAATCGTGGAAAAACTGCCGGCCACCCCTGCTGTTCAGAGATCAAGGTGTCCTTTTTAAAGGGTGCGCTGAACTCCCTCCCTCCAATAAATGAAATGGTGACCCCCCTCTCCCCACTCCCTGCTGACCAGGGGTGCATCACCAACCACTCAGCAAAGGGTGGCATCCGCTCTCCCTCCACTTAAATAACAGGTCAACCCCCCACCACCACCACACTTACCACACAGGCATGAGTGTGAGCCATCCCTTTCACCCTCAGGCCCCCCACAAACCCATCTCAGGTCCCCCACTCATATCCCTCCCCCTCCCACTCAGTCCCCTCCCCCCTCAAATCCCTAATCAGGCCCCCTTCAAGCCACGTGCCTTTGCAATGCTGACGGTGCACTGCTCCCGATACCCTAGCACTGACAACCTGACCTAGCACCATGGGTCAGAGGGAATCAAGGAGGTGGGTCCAGTGGCCCTTTGCACCTCTGCTGCTGCCAAAGGAAGGGTCCCTCAAGGGTCCTGGGGGTTGGGTGTGATCGGATGGGGGAAAGGGGGTCACCTCGCCACTCTCCGCCAGGGTCAGGGACTCGTGGATGGACAACCCCTACTAGCACTGACAGAACTGAAGATCACCACTGGCATGGTGATTTCAGGCATCTCAGTAATTAACATCTTCATTCCTGCCTGTCAGCACAGAAAGTTTGAAGTGACCGAATAACTTTAATTTCCATGGCCCCTGGACAGCTGTCCGGCTTTTAAATCACTGCAGCACTCCATTCTGCAGCAGGAATTTCCATTTCTCTCCGTAAGAAGCTGCAGGTTTGAGCAGACCCCTTTGGGTTCCTCTGGTGTTTTTAGATTTCCAGAAGGCGTTCGATAAGGTGCCTCACAAAAGGTTGCTGCAGAAGATTGGGGTACACGGAGTTAGGGGTAAGGTGTTGGCGTGGATTGGGGATTGGCTATCTAACAGGAAGCAGAGAGTTGGGATAATGGGTGCTTTTCTGGTTGGCAGTTGGTGACCAGTGGTGTGCCGCAGGGATCGGTGCTGGGGCCTCAATTGTTTACCATTTACATAGATGATCTGGAGGAGGGGACTGAATCTTGGGTAATCAAGTTTGCTGATGACACGAAGGTGAGTGGGAAAGCGAATTGCGTGGAGGACGCGGAAAGTCTGCAGAGAGATTTGGATAGGCTGAGCGAGTGGGCGAGAATCTGGCAGATGGAATATAATGTTAGCAAATGTGAGGTTATCCACTTTGGAAGAAATAATAGTAAATTGGATTATTTAAATGGAGAAAAATTACATCGTGCGACTGTGCAGAGGGACCTGGGGGTCCTTGTGCACGAATCGCAAAAACTCAGTCGCGAGGGGGATAGAATATAAAAGCAGGGAGGTCTTGCTGCAACTGTACAAGGCACTGGTGAGGCCGCAACTGGAGTACTGTGTGCAGTTTTGGTCCCCTTATTTGCGAAAGGATATATTGGCCTTGGAGGGAGTGCAGAGAAGGTTCACCAGGTTGATACCGGAGGTGAGGGGTGTAGCTTATGAGGGGAGATTAAACAGATTGGGTCTGTACTCGTTGGAGTTTAGAAGGATGAGGGGTGATCTTATAGAGACATATAAGATAATGAAGGGGCTGGATAGGGTAGAGGTGGAGAGATTCTTTCCACTTAGAAGGGAAACCAGAACTAGAGGGCACAGCCTCAAAAGAAGGGGGGGGGGGCGGTTCAGAACAGAGTTGAGGGGGAACTTCTTCTCTCAGAGGGTAGTGAATCTCTGGAATTCTCTGCCCATTGAAGTGGTGGAGGCTTCCTCGTTGAATATGTTTAAATCACGGGTAGATAGTTTTCTGATCGATAAGGGAATTAGGGGATATGGGGAGCAGGCGGGTAAGTGGAACTGATTCGCTTCAGATCAGCCATGATCTTGTTGAATGGCGGGGCAGGCTCGAAGGGTCAGATGGCCTACTCCTGCTCCTATTTCTTATGTTCTTATGTTCTTATGACAGGGAGATGACAATTTCTCTGGCTGGGTGGGGATAGTGGGGAGGGGGGGTTCCAATCTCCACAGCTGTGCAATCATCCCCAATGTATTCACACAGCTTTGCGTTGAAGTCTCTGAGCTTTACTAGCAAGCTGAAACCTTTGAACCCTCTCTATTCCATTGAAAACCTTCGATATTTTGTCAATTTCTTGGTGCAGTGCTTTGAAATAGATTTCCACTGACAGCTTAATGGATTTCAACTCAGGCGCCAGTCAGCTCTGTTTATTTACCTTTCCCTTTATGCTTGAATATATCTCAAATACCTTCATTGTTCCCTAACTGCAATGTTCACAAAGACTCTTAGTCTGATTCACAGCTCTCTGTTTGAGTGTGTGAGTGAAGTGTGTATGTGTGGCATGTATGATTGCATCTGTTACTGCGAGTGTGCATGTTTGTGAGACTGTGTGTGTGTATGTGTGATTGCGTGTGGGAGCGTGTGTGGGAGCATGCGCGCAAATGTGCATGGGAGTGTGCATGATGGTCCTGGAGAATCCCACTCCATGTGTTTTTTTCTGAGTCCCAAAAATTTCATGACAATGCAGGCATCTAAACAAACAGAATGACACATGGACAACCGTTAAGAAGGGTGGATGGTGTTGAGTAATCGAAGCTGAGATTTTTCAGCAACATTTTACTTATTTAGCATCCGAAAGAAAATGAGAGAGTGGGAGAGGTCCAGGCTCTCTGTTCCAGAACCTAGGGCCAGGCAATCTCAATCCAATGTTGTCAATATTGAAGCCATGACAAGGTGCAACAGGTCAGAATTCTTGGAGGAAATATTTCAGAGGAATGTAGTGTTGGGGACTTTACAGAGACTGAGTAAAGTGAAGACATGGAGGGATCTGAGCACAAAGTAGAATAAATGATAAATATGAGGCAGTGTCAGAGCAGGAGCCAATGTAAATCAGAGAGCACAGAGGTGATGGTTGAGTGAGACTCAGTGCGAGAATAAGCGGGTGGGATTCTCTCAGCACGCTGGCATCAGCAGGGGACCTGTAGGAGGACTTGCAACCGGCGTCCAGCTGATCGCGAGTGTCCAATGCCTTTTTCTTTTACATAATCAGCCTTGTTCTTGAAAACAGCGTGAGTATGATTACCATAAAATTCACGAGCCAGGGATGGTATTCCTCAAACTCGCTATTGTCTCCCCCCAGCTGGGAGAGGTTCCCATCAGCAGGAATTAAAGCTGGCCCCATCCACGAGAACCAGGCGTGATCACCTCTCTGGTGGGCACGGAGGCCATTCAGGCGCCCTCTCGCCCCACCCCCCAGGGCGCCTGAGTGCACTTTTCCCCTTGGACAGTGCCAACATGGCACTGCCAGCCTGGCACCCTGGCGCTGTCCACAGGGCACCCCAGCACTGCTCATTGGGAACCGGGTAATGCCAAGGGGGTTTAACACAAGAGTATGGGGCCTACCAGGTGGGCCGACCGGCAGTGGTGGGAGACGTGCCCACTGCACTCTGCATTATCGATCGGTGTGAGAGGGAGGGAGGAGGGCGGGCAGAGCTGCACATGGCATGGGGTTTGGGGGTGCGCATGGCAGTGCATGGATCAGGGCTGGCCATGGGTGGCTGGCGATTGGGGACAGTTGTCAGGGAGGCCAGCAATCGGTGGGGTTGGTCGGGTGGTCGGGGAGTCCGGCGATCAGGAGGGAGGAGGGTGTTGGGAAGCTGGCAATCGGGAGAAGGGGGCCTGGCAAGAAACCAGGAGGCCAGTGATCAGGAGGCCAGCGATGGGAGACCAGTGCGCAGGTCAGCACATGCACACTGGCCCACACAGCGCACTGATGCCAGTCTCTTGGCTGGGATGAGGCCCCCCTGACGGGCGTGAATCTCCCTCTGAGGCACTTTGTGGAGCACAGAGCGCTGGAGATTCATTCAACTAAATAAAGCCAAACAAAAGGGCAGGAAAAATCCGTTTTCCCAACTGTTGGGCGCTTAGTTTCTTTTTGGGAGAATCACCCCCCAGATCTTTAAATGAAACTATCCAAACACAAATCTGTTCTCTACTTTTTCCATTAATAGCTGTCCCTGTTAAATGAGAATCTAAGCATTAAATGATTTGCATTGCTCTGTAATTATTCAATTTAAAATATTCACAATAACTTGTCTGTGTGTTAATACCTTCAATCGAGAAACATCTCCCAAATTGCTTCTCAGGAAGCTTATCACTCAAAATATCAGATTGATCCATCTAAGGAAAGATTAGGACACTTTGTCAAAGGGAGAGGTTTTGAAGAGTTCACTAAAGGAGGAGAGAAATGGAAAAGTTTAGGAGTCATTGAGAGAGGATTCCAGGGCAGTGTTCTCAGAGGGTTTTAGGGCTGGAAGATGTTAACTGTGAAATAAATAAAATAACTTGGTAAAATGATCATTCTAATTTAGAATCTTACAGCTCACTCTGCACCCACCTCAATATCTTCCTTCATCACTCACTACCACCTCTCGCTTTTTTTTCCTGATTCTGCCCCTGTCTCACTGCATTCCCACCTCACTCTGTTCTTTTCTCCCTCCATTCCCTCTCACTCTGCCCTTTTCTCCCTCCATTCCCTCCTCACTCTGTTCTTTTCTCCCTTTATTTCCCGCTCACTCTGTCCTTTTCTCCGTCCATTCCCCGGTCACTCTGTCTTTTCCTCCCTCCATTCTCTCCTCACTCTGTCCTTTTCTCCCTCCATTCCCCCTCACTCTGTTCTTTTCTCCCTTCATTTCCCCCTCACTCTGTTCTTTTCTCCCTCCATTTCCCCCTCACTCTGACCTTTTCTCCCTCCATTCCCCCTCACTCTGTTCTTTTCTCCCTTCATTTCCCCCTCACTCTGTCCTTTTCTCCGTCCATTCCCCGGTCACTCTGTCCTTTCCTCCCTCCATTCTCTCCTCACTCTGTCCCTCCCTTCCTCCTCACTCTGGCCTTTCCTCCCTCCGTTCTATCCTCACTCTGTCCCTCCCTTCCTCCTCACTCTGGCCTTTTCTCCCTCCATTCCCTCCTCACTCTGTTTCAAGTTCACTCGGGCACTCAGCTTAATCTTGAACTCTCCCCTCGACCTTACTTTAGAAACCTCTCTCTCTGTATCACCCCCTCTCGTCAGGGATGATGCTGCAGCACATCCTCTGGTGGGAGGCTCTCATTACAGTGTGACCGTTTGACATTGGCAGCTTCCATTATCAATGTGGCTTTCGGAAATTCCACTGGGAAAAGTTATCAGGAAATTTGTACAGATTCCTAATATATTTTATGAGTCGGTGCTCTTTACTCTTCAAAACGTTTTGGCAGATTTGACACACAAATAATGAGGGATGAAGACAATGGAAAAGTCTCACTCACTGTTCCATAGGTATAGAGAATTTAAAATTCATTTAATCCATATTAGATGGAATGCAGAGTCTAGGAGATTGACGCACGCACACACAAACACAGACACAGACACACACACATGCACGCACACACACAAAACCATTATTAGATTTTGCAGCACCTAGCAGGACAGTGAATCCATTAAATGTTTTTCAAAGGAGAAAAGGTATGGGGAAAGGAGAGGGAAATGGACGTGAGTGGACCATTCCTTCAACAGCCAGAGCAGGTATGAGAAGTTGAATGGTCGCTTTGTTGTAGCCAGTTCCATGATGTTTCAATTCCAGTGCTTGTGCTGGTGTTCATCAGGTGTACATACAACAATTCTGCTTTTCTTCAATTAAGGTTCCGTGCCTGTCTAATCCGTTTACTCCAATCAGTGGAACTAATAACAATGTTTACGTAAGTCTCATGGTCTCAGTGGGTGTCACTTGCTTGTATTAATAAAGGGTCCCACTGAGTGAGTGAGCTCAGAGTCAGTGAAACCTAAAGGACAATAGAGTTCATCACAGAACATGCATCTGGTGGATTTATTATTTCTACTCTTTGATATTGAACCCATTTTCTATCGCATTCCTGCAGTGGTTGGAGTTCTGTGTGAGTTATTGTAATCATTGCAGGTTTGACTTCTCTGATAGTGGAACTTGTTGGTGTCGGGCATGTTACACAGTTGTATGGTTGAAGTTATTATTTCCAATCATGATGATCATTATTTTATTTCAGGCAATGTTTTATTTCAGGCATTGAATCAGAACTAAACATGTATTTACTGATAAGAACATAAGAGCATAAGAAATAGGAGCAGGAGTAGGCCATCTAGCCCCTCGAGCCTGCCCCGCCATTCAATAAGGTCATGGCTGATCTGATAGTGGTTTAGTTCCACTTACCCGCCCGCTCCCCATAACCCTTAATTCCCTTATTGATCAGAAATCTATCTTCCTGTGACTTAAACATATTTAACGAGGTAGCCTCCACTGCTTCAATGGGCAGAGAATTCCAGAGATTCACTACCCTCTGAGAGAAGAAGTTCCTCCTCAACTCTGTTCTAAACTGACTCCCCCTTATTTTGAGGCTGTGTCCTCTAGTTCGTGTTTCCTTTCTAAGTGGAAAGAATCTCTCTGCCTCTACCCTGTCTAGCCCCTTCATTATCTTATATGTCTCGATAAGATCTCCCCTCAGCCTTCTAAACTCCAAAGAGTACAGGCCCAATCTACTCAGTCTCTCCTCATAAGCAAACCCCCTCATCTCCGGTATGAACCTGGTGATCCTCCTCTGTACTCCATCCAAGGCCAATATATCCTTTCGCAAATAAGGGGACCAAAACTGCACACAGTACTCCAGTTGCGGCCTCACCAGTACCTTGTACAATTGCAGCAAAACGTCCTTGCTTTTATACTCCAACCCCTTTGCGATAAAGGCCAACATTCCATTTGCCTTCTTGATCACCTGCTGCACCTGCAAACTGAGTTTTTGCGATTCATGCACAAGGACCCCCAGGTCCCTCTGCACAGTAGCATGTTGTAATTTTTCACCATTTAAATAATAGTCCATTTTACTATTATTCCTTCCAAAGTGGATAACCTCACACTTGTCAATGTTAGACTCCATCTGCGAGATCCTCGCCCACTCACTTAGCCTATCCAAATCTCTCTGCAGACTTTCCACAACATCTACGCAATTCGCTTTCCCACTCATCTTTGTGTCATGCGCAAACTTTGTTTCCCTACACTTGGTCCCCTCCTCTAGATCGTCTATGTATATGGTAAACAGTTGAGGCCCCAGCACCGATCTGTTCAGGATCTGTTTGACTTTGTCCAGGTTTCAGTGGGGCACTTGTACAATTCAGATCAAAAACTCCAAAGTGTTTTATGAAGTCCACCCGGATCATAGGTTTTGCAATTTGAATTTGGCTCGGGTGAGCATGAGATGTTTGACCTCAGGTATGATTCAACTGACCCAACAGGGAGCTTCTATCAAACAAAGTTTATTTAAGAATACTGTTAACATGTATAGAAAGAAAATGAGCAATAACCTCTGCCACGTACAAACAAGAAAAAAACAACCATGATATTGTATTTAACCTTAACAGCTAAATAAACAATTCCCATAAACAAAATCATTGTCACAGGTTTAACACAGAAAGTACAAATGATGCTGGATGCATCGTGGTTGGATGCTGCAGTTCTCTTGATATACACGCAGACAAGCTTGGTATCAGAAAAGCTTGCCAAAAACATCATGGAGCGAGAGAGGGAGACTCTCGGTACTAGCTCGCAAAACCACCAACAGCAGAATTTTATTTCCAGGAAGGCCAGAAGCCGAGCTTCCAGCTGGCCAGCAGAATTTACAATGCCAAGGACAGAGTGAGAAAAACACTGATTTTCAGTCTGATGTCCACACCCCTTCTAAGTTAAACCAGCAGCTCAAAACTGGGACAGAAGAACTCTTGTCACCTGCCCTGTTAATTATTCATCCCTCTAACAATGCAAGGTCATAAAAAATGCCAGAAGGCACCTGAGGCCCAGAACTAAACAGAACCCATTTAAGCCATTGAAGGAACAAATAAAAGAATTCTCGCAGATAGCCCAGCAACAATATATAAAAAAGCTGTTTCACTGCAGAGAACATAAATTTTAAAAAATACATTTCTCAAAGGTACAATAGCATCACAATACATTATATTTTTCATCACTGCCTCTTTCTATATACACCTATATTAGTGGATGCAGTTTCTAGAAATGATTGGACAAGTGGGAACATGTCTTCCCAATGTCTTTGAGTTGTTTGCTAACTCTTGCCAATGAATTTTGGATGTGAAAGAATATGTCTTGACAGTATGTCTTTCAGAATTTTAGTTCATCCTAAAGCTCTTTGCACGCTATAAAGGACCTTTGAAATTTAATGACTGTTGCGATGTCTGCATATAGTCTACCGTGCCCTGAAGCCCCCCCTGTCCTAGCCCTGAGCACATATCTTTGCTTAGTTCTCTCCCATCATTCCTTCTGCAGACCCAGATCATCCTCTGGTCAGAGGGGGGGGGGGGGGTCCGCTGCCAGTCTGCGGCCGATCGGTGGGGAGGGAGGTGGCAGGGGAGGTCCGCCGCCACTCTGCAGGCGATCCCACCTCCCCACAGCCATCTCTCCCGCTCTCTTGCTCCTGCAGGGAAGAGTAATCTGTGGCTGGTAGTGTACCAGTGATGGTGTATCCCTTTACAGGCCCAGCTTGGTCCTTCTCCAGTGTCTCATCTTGGACTTGTACTGATCTTGTAGCCGGTTTTCATACGGATCCACTGTGGAATCGGCCGGTTCTGCTTCATCTTCTTAGTGAGGAATCACTTCATCCTGAAGGTTTTATGGGATGGCATGGCCGCACGTCCACTCCGGTAGGAGGGATTCGTTCCTCCGGTGGGGAGGAGGGATCGCCCGCAGAGTGGCGGCGGACCCCCCTGCACCCTCCCTCCCCACCGATCGGCCGCAGACTGGCAGCAGCACCAACCCCCCCCCTCGCCCCACCCCCCCCCCCGACCAGAGGATGATCTGGGTCCCACCCCCCCCCCCTCACCCCCCAACCCCCCTCCTCCCACCCCCCACACCCCCACAACCAGAGGATGACCTGGGTCAAAGAGCCATTGCAGGCTCTGAGCCCGCTCCTCGGAAGCTGCAGCGACGACTTCAGACTTTCATTTACCATGTCGTTAAAAGCATGGATCCAGATCGAGCCAGAAGACGGTAAAGTGGGATTTGGCGGTAGAGTTGGGAGCGCGGTTCAATAAGTCGATTTAAATGCATGCAAATGCATTTAAATCGTCGGGCTGCCCGATTCGGGCACGGGCCGGCCCCGCGCCCGAATTGGGTGTCAGTAAAGCCGCGACCTGCTCGGAATTGGGTGCAGATCACAGTATAGGCCCGACACCCAACTTTACCGCAATTTCGCACCCGAAAACGGGCGCGAAGTTTTGGTAAAATCAGGCCCTCGGTCCATTGGCTGGAGAATTGAAACTCTGACTTCCCAGCCTTGTAACTTCTCACAGACCTCGAGGCAGGGGCAGAGCCACCGCTGGCCTCCAGCTTTAGCCTGAAAACCACTGCAAGAGTGAGAGGCAATCCTTGCCTCAAATTCCCAGCTGGAAAACCACCAACAGCAGAATTTTCACTCCAGAGAGAGGCAAGACTGCTTCCAGTCCTGAGTCGAAACAGATTCTCGCTAACCAGCAGCCAAAACTGAAAGGAAGAAACTCTTATGAGAGGAAAAAAAACTATCCTACTTCACCTTTCAATCGTTCTTCCCACAACAATCCAAATGGTCAGAAACTCCCTGAAGGGGCATTAGGACAAGATTTTAAAAAAAACATTTCAACAATTTAAGCAGAAATAAAAGGATCTCTAATAAGACAGCCGGTGCCACGATAAAAAAACAAAGCTGCTTGTAACTGCAGTGAACTTATTAAAAACTACATTTCTTAAAGTCACAGTAGCATCACACCTTCCACTGAGTAACAACTAACAAATACAAGGGGAGTCTCAGTGTAGACAGATAGAGACGTCACATACATTTCTAAGGTCCTTATGGCATGAAAAAAGCTTCAGGATAAACTACAGTTGTGAAAGACATTCGATAAATGCACTTGCAGCTGTTTTCTTGGAGTTGATTGTGAGGGTCTGTTCTGTGGTGAACAGAATGTAAATTATTTGCTGTACCATTTTCCATCTTCCCGGAATGCTCTGAAAGAATTGATAAGTAATAAGCTGTGACTCCGTTATTGGATTCATGAGTTATCCACGTGCTCACTATTACAGCCCAAATTCAGAGCTCCTGTAGATTATTCAACTGATTCAACAGTGAATCAGATCCAATCTCCAACCCAAGGAGCTGAAGCTAAATGTAGAAACCCCGCCTGTCTCACCAGTGACTCTTTTTCGACTAATTTAACCTGAACTCAGTTGCTATATTTCTGCACTAATGTCATTCTCCTTGTTCATTGAGAAACTTATCTGCTGACCCATTGGGCTGTTTCTTTAAGTGAGTTGTAAAACTGCAACTTTTAACATTTTCTCTACTTGTTCTTTACATCTTTGCTTCTTCTCACTGGACAACTTTGTTTTATGATCTGTTTTAAATTTACAGCTAACTTAGTCGCGATTGTGACTCTATCTCGAGGGAGGTGCGGTCTTTCCAAAGGTGTCACTCGGTACCTGGTGGCGATGGCTGCAGCGGATCTGCTGGTTGTCATTATTCGGGTCATACTGGAACAAATTAATCCCTTCAAACTGCACATTATATTCAACTTGTACACACGTGCCTGTGGCATCAGAGAAGTGATTGCCACCGCAGTTGTTAGCAGCTCTGTTTGGCTCACAATCGCCTTCACCTTTGACCGAATGGTGACCATTTGCTTCCAGAAACTGAAGATGAAATACTGCACTGAGAAAACAGCAGCCATCGTTATCACAACGGTGAGTTTACTGTGTTTACTAACCAAAATCCCGGTCTTTTTTAAGTATGGCCCCTATAACTGCTGGGTATCATACGAGTACCACTATTATCCTGTGTGGAATGTCTTTGACTGGATAGACCGCATTTTAACTCCAGTGCTCCCCTTCGTGCTGATACTGCTGCTCAATACTCTCACTGTCAGGCACATCCTGCTGGCCAATGCAGTCCGCAGGAAACTGAGGGGACAGCGAAACGGGGGGGAGCAGAATGATCCAGAAATGAAGAATCGAAGAAGATCCATCATTTTACTCTTCACCATATCGGGCAGTTTTATCCTGTTATGGGTGACACGTGTTGTATTTCTATCGATTCAACGAATATCTGGGATGTATGATTTTTGGTCACGTGATGGACTTGTATTAGACCTGATAGGATCAATGCTCCAGTTATCCAGTTCCTGCACCAACACATTTATTTACGCAGTCACACAGAGGAAGTTCAGAGAGGAGGTGATGAATGCTGTGAAATATCCATTTACTGTCATCCGGAATTTCATTAAATGATGGGAAGAAAGCTGGAAAATTTAAACCGGGACTGGGTTGCAAAATTATTGTTCCTGTCCAGCTCAACTCCTGTTGAATAAACATGTCCAAAGGGCTTTGAAAATGAGAAGCAGAATCTTCCTCAAATCAACACATTCTAGTCAGGTGGAAGTTTAAAAGTGAATTCTCCAGGTTCTGAGAAATAATTGATTTGAGGATATTGGGATGAATATTATTTTGTCTCAAATACAAAGTTTAAATGAGATCTGATTATAATTTAAACATTCTGACAAATCAAAGGCAAAAATTCGAATGACACAGATTTCACTTCTCACTAACTCCACAGAATAAATACAGTGAGTTTGAAAGGAATGGAAACAACTGATTCAGTGAGACGCAGAAAAATTGAAGAAGCCGCGTCGAAACGATGATTGTTGTTGTTGAGAACTGACAATAAAAATAGTTTGAAAACTGCCTTTTCAGGGAAAGTGAAATCTTTGTGAGGAATTTAGAATGTCGACAAATTGAAAACTCCTGGAAAGCAGGAACATGGTGACAATTGCTGAATCATCAACCTGGGAAGAACAAACAGCATTGGGAAAGGGGACTTTGAACCAACTCACTTGAACTAGATTCAGAAAATGGAGTTTGAACAAACATTGGACAGGTTGGACAGCCCATCCAGTTCATTCAGTGATCAATAGTCATCATCCCATGTGTTTCTGTGCTTCCATGTCTCTTTATCTCCATTCCACCAGCCACCAATCAAACATATTGCTCAATGTTCTGCATGGCATATTTCTCTGGCAATATGGAATGGACAGAGAGCTGACTGCAAGACAGGAAACTGGGAGATCCTTTCACGTACCTCCAACATTCTGACTCCAATTGGACACCCCTACCGGGACAATTACTTTTCCTCGATCTTTTCATTGGGAACTGTTGTCGGGACATTGGCCATCTCAATTTTTCTGCCCCCCTCACCCATTCCAATCTCTCTCCTTCCGAACTTTCCGCCCTTCGCTCCCTCAGGTCCAACCCTGACATTGTCATCAAACCTGCCAACAAAGGGGGTGCTGTTGCCGTCTGGCGTACTGACCTCCACCTCGCAGAGGCTGAGCCCCAACTCTCAGATACTTCCTCCTACCTCCCCCTGGACCATGATCACACCACTGAACATCAAGCCATTATCTCCAACACAGTCACTGACCTCATTTCCTCCAGATGCCATCCCCCCACAGCTTCCAACCTCATGGTCTCCCAATTCCGGACAGCCCACTTCGACCTACTTCCCAAAATCGACAGAAAGGAGTGTCCTGGTAGGTCCATTGTGTCCGCATGCTTCTGCCCCACTGAACTTATTTCCTCTTACCTTGACTCCATCCTCACTCCCCTGGTCCATTCCCTCCCCACCTGTATCTGGGATTTCTCTGATGTCCTGCATCATATTGCCAGCTTCCAGTCTGCAGGCCCTAACCACCTCCTATTCACCATGGATGTGCAATCTCTCTACACCTCCATTCCACACCAGGGCGGCCTGAGAGCTCTTCGCTTCTTTCTTGAAAAGAGGCCTGAACAATTCCCATCCACCATCACTCTCCTCCGCCTGGCTGAAGTCATTCTATCTCTCAACAACCTCTCCTTTAACTCCTCCCATTTTCTCCAAATCAAAGAAGTAGCAATGGGTATCCACATGGGTCCTAGCTATGCTTGTCTTTTTATGGGGTATGTGGAACATTCCTTGTTCCAGGCCTACCCAGGTCTCCTCCCACAACTCCTTTACTCTACATTGATGACAATTTTGGTTCTGCTTCATGCTCTCATCCAGACCTTGAAAAATTCATCAACTTCACTTCCAGTTTCCTCCCCTCCATCGCCTTCACCTGGTCCATCTCAGACACTTCCCTTCCCTTCCTTGACCTTTCTGTCTCCATTTCCGACAATAGACTATCTACCAGTATCCATTACAAGCCCAACTATCTGGACGACAGCTCTTCACACGCGACATCCTGTAAGGACTCCATCCCTTTCACTCAGCTCCTTCATCTCCATCGCATTTGTTCCAATGATGCCACTTTCCAAAGTTGTGCTTCTAATCTGTGCTCCTTTTTCCTCAACTGTGGATTCCCATCTACAGTTAACGACAGGGCCCTCAACAGCGTGCAGTCCATCTCCCGCACCACGACCCTCACCCCCTCCCCTCCCTCCCAGAACAAGGATAGAGTCTTCCTTATTCTCACATTTCACCCCGCCAGCCTCCGCATGCAAAGCATAATCCTCCGCCATTTTCGCCAACTCCAGCGTGATGCCAACACCAAACACATCTTCCCTTCATTCCACAGAGACTATTCCTTCCAGGATAACCTAGTCCACTCCTTCACTAAACCAACACCTCTCCCGTCACTCATGGCACCTTCCCATGCAATCGCAGAAGGTGTAACACCAGCTCCTTTACCTCTCCTATGTTCACCGTCCACGGTCCAAAACATTCATTCCAGGTTAAGCAGCGTTTCACTTGCACCTCTTTCAATTTGGTCTATTGCATTTGCTGCTCCCAATGTGGTCTCCTCTGTATCAGAGAGACCAGACATAGACTGGGAGATCACTTTGCTGAGCACCTTCGCTCTGTGCGCAATCAGGATCCTGACCTTCCGGGTGCTTGCCATTTTAACACACGATTCTGCTCCCATGCCCACATGTCTGTCCTTGGCTTGCTGCAATGTTCCAGTGAAGCTCAACACAAACTGGAGGAACAGCATCTCATCTTCCGGCTCAGTAATTTACCGCCTTCCAGTCTCAACATCGATCCCCACCCCACAACATCTCCATCTGTCACAGCTTACAGCTTCTCTGCCGTTTGACCATTCAAACCCTTTATTCTCTCTGTGGATAGCTATGAGCAGTCTTTTCCCCTGTTTTCTATGGCTATGACTCATCTTTCATTCCTTCCCCCTGCAGTATAAATATCTCCCACTTTCAATGCCTTTTAGCTTTGACAGAGGGTCATCTGGACTCGAAATGTCAGCTCTTTTCTCTCCTTACAGATGCTGCCAGACCTGCTGAGATTTTCCAGCGCTTTCCCTTTTGGCTTCAGGAAACTGGGAGTTGGGTTAAAGTCATTCAGATTGGCAGGAAGTGGGAAGTGGCTACCAAAAGGACCAATGCTGGAACATTGTTGTTCCCAATTCATATTAACAACATGAACAATATTCACAATGAAGAACAAACTGTGGGGACAGTGAAATGTGGATGAAACCAACAATGCAATTTCCACATTTGTAGATGACACAACATTGAGGAGCATTGTCGATACTGAGGGGGGACTGCCACACATGAGGAGAAAACATTCATAAATGTACAGAAGAGGCATTTCAAATTAATTTCAACATTGATAAGTGTGAGGCATTACAATTTGCTCAGAATCATAAGATCAGATAAAAGGTGGAAAATAAGAATCTAAATGAGGCAGAAATGCAAAGAGGTCTTAGATTTTCGGTGACCAAGGTATTAAAGCTGTTACAGAAGCAAACAAAACATTAGGGTTTAATTCTTGAGGATTGGAATTGAAAATTAAAGAATTGCAGTTAAACCTGTACAAAGCACGGTCCGACCGCACGTGGAGCTCTGTGTATGGTTCTGGTCACCACATTATAAAAAGGATGTAGAAGCACCAAGGAGGATACAGAAATGATTGACAAGGATGATAAGGATTCTACTTTTCAACAAATGATAAACAGGCTGGGTGTCGGGCTCTAATTGGTCACTGGTGTTTTCACTTCTAAGCCAAGCTCCAGATGCTGCCGCTCCGTTACTCCATTGGGAGAGATTATCACTGCTCAGCCAGGAAGAAACCTCAGGAACTGGGCAGGAAATGTTCACAAAAATACTTTTAAAATGTGGGATCTTCCCTGCCCGTGTCCCCATCTGTGGGATCCTCAGTCTCTGGTTGTGATATCCCCCTGGACTATCACATGGTGGCATATCTCCAATTAACTGATGACTCCTCACAGGATGCAGAGCTGCCCCAACATTGAAAAAACGCCAAGAGCCCAATGTATTGACCCCTATTTGGGACAGGGTCTCGATACAAGCATTAATTCTAAATACGTGCATTCCTCTGTGTACAAATATATCTCCTGCTCTTGTCCAAGTCTCTTCAAATTAACATCACATCGATGCTCCCTCAGAATCTACAGCCTGTTTCTATCTGTCCTGTCCCATCACTTTATAACTTAAAATTGTATCCAATCACCTTGGTAACAAAACTGTTGTCCTTGTCCAAGGCTGTCTTTGTATCTGCCTTTCTTCACACTGTTAATATTCAGATTACTGTTGTACATTTTGCTGTAATTTGACCAATCCTAAGAATTGACCTTACTTTATCTAAGTAGCAGCAAAGTAGAATATAATTGTTGAATGTTGCAAGCTGTTTTTCACAGACAAGGAAAGCTCTGGGCAGGAATGAACTGTTGGAAATTATGAAAAACATGAGCATCCCCAGATCACGTCGTGTCCAGTTTTGATCCGAATGGAATGAGTGATTGATGAGCTAGAAGAGGAAAAATAACTTTCCAATTCTGGAATGTGGAAGTTATTGATTCTGTGTGAGGGTTGGAGCAGATAGCGATTTGGAGAACCACTGAACAGGCAAAGACTCACAGTGAATCTGCTGAAATTGAGTTGGAGGGCTGGAGATAGGATGTTGGGCAGGAGGTTTAGGGGTATGTGAGGAAGCACTTTTTTATCCAGCGGGTGGTGATGGTCTGGAATGCGCTACCTGGGAGGCTGGTACAGGCAGGTTGCCTCATATCTCTGGATGAGCACTTGGCACATCATAACATTCAGGGCTATGGGCAACTGCTGGCTGATGTGATTAGGTGGGAGTTGAGGTGTTTCAAATGTGTTAGTGCTGAGTCGATTGGCCAAAGGGTCTCTTCTGCGCTGTCTGATTCTATGATTCTATGTTTGAAAGCATCTGTGGAACTGGTCATGGGGAACAGCGCAGGATAGGATAAGGGAAGAGGAGTTAAAGGCCTGGTTAATCAAAGACAGAAGGAATGAGCAAAGGCACTAAAATCTCCTGGAGGGTGGGTAACATTAGGGCTCACTTTGAATGTCTTTAAAAGGTACTTGGAACTGTAGCCAAAATGGTCAGTCACAAAATAAACATCGATGTTGAGTAACTGCCGAACTGACCACTTGCTCTTGTTCGTACATATGTGGCTTTTGGTTACAGTCACTCGAACTTAAAATCAATTGAAACTCTTTGGGCCACAATCACCTGGCTCCCCTGTGTGGGGCTTTTGGGGGTTCACGTTTCAAGCATGTGAGTCATTCCATAATGGCACTCCACCACTGATTGCCCCGCTGAGGAAGTTAAGGGCCTTTGTCTCCAGTTCTATCTTCCAGATATCTGAACTCAGTGAACTGTTAGACAAGACAACACCTTACAATGCCAGGAAATAGCTTGGGGAATCTGTGTTGTATCCTCTCAATCGCAGCAACATCTTCCAATAATGGGAAATCAAAAACCACGTATATTTCTCCAACTGTGCAGTTTCGGAGGTTTTATTTCGATTCACCATTAAATCTTGACATTAAGATCGATACCTACTGCCGTCAAAGTCAGTATCTCATTGGCCCTTTCTCTTTATCCACTTGTGGTGCTGTTTTTAATATTAGGAGCCGGAGTCTCCAAGCCCTTCAGCTTTTTGATATCATCCAGCTTTCCCCCATTCAAAATATTATTTCTGTGAAATGTCAAACCTCACACTTACTAACATTAACTTTCATTGTTATTCATTGGCCCGTTTATCTCAGCCACGTTGCTTTGATCCTCAGAATTCATTACTGTGCTTCCTATTTTAATATTGTCTGAAAATTTCTACATCACTCCCTCTCACCCTGTATCTCGATCATTGTTGTACACAGTTAACAGGAGTGAGTCCAAAGCAAAACCCCTCTGGACCTCCACTGCAAACACTCAGAAAAACTGCTTTCAACTCCCATTGTTTCTTCCCATCTCAGCAGTTTGCTTCCCTCCCCCTGATTTAATTCTGCTTCATTTTCTCCAATCAGATTCTAATTGGTAAAATCAAAATACTGCGGATGCTGGAATCGGAAACAAAAATGAAAAATGCTGGAAAATCTCAGCAGGTCTGACAGCATCTGTGAGGAGAGAATAGAGCCAACGTTTCGAATCTAGATGACTCTTCATTCAGCTATGACGAAGGGTCATCTAGACTTCAAACGTTGTCTCTATTTTCTCCCCATAGATGCTGTCAGACCTGCTGAGATTTTCCAGCATTTTCGGATCCTGTGAGGTATTGTACTTAAGCTTTCTGAAGATCCATGTACACAACATGCACTGCATTTCCACACACACTGTTTGTGTCACCTCATGAACGGATTCCAGTAAGTGTCAGGTGTAGAGTTCACACTTGGGGCCATGGAAAATCTAAATGTGTGTATCATTAATATTCATCTGCCGTGCTTACTTCATAACCATGAAGGTTTCTTTACACTGGTGTTACATCCACTTCACACAAACTGATCATCACAAATACCTCACAACATAACTTGTTACATCATGCATGTAGACTTCTCTCATTTCACAATTACACGTTGGATTGCATAATTACAAGGATTTAACCAAAACCAAAGCACCCAATGTAAAAACATTATCGGAAGCTGCACGTGATAGCATTGTCAGAACTCAAGTTTTGTATTTCATTTTCTTCTGGTTTCCAGTTTTTTTTTTAAACAGAAAAGAATGCTTTTTTGAAACCTGCAGTTATATTGTCCTTTTTGCTCTTTGTAGGCAGAGTTTCACTCTCCAACCCAATTTCCAAATTCACATACTGTAAATTCTCATTTCAATTTAACAATGGCCCTGTGGTGAACCATCGTTGGTTCCCACTGGATAGTACTGAGCCAGGGTCTGGCCAGTACTACAAGTATGTACATATGTTGCTGTTGGGTTAGGGATGGGTTGTGCTACTTGTTGCTGTTGGGGTTAGGGTGGGGTTGTTACACCTTTGTACTGTAGTGTTGTGGTACATCCCAGTCAGGCTCCGCCTCCTGGGAGAGGTATAAAGGTCCCTGCTCTGGCTGGGACCCCTCAGTCTGGGATCGTGTATATAATTGTTAGCTGCTTTGTTACAGCAAATAAAAGCCTTTATTTCCTGAGCATCAAGCCTCGTGTATGATAACGCGCATCAATTTTATTTGCTGTAAATAAACTCTCGTCGAAGAAAAAAAAAGAGAGTATGGAGCAGATACTGAAGCCGGAACGCCTTACACTAGATCCACGTGCGGTGGGCGCCTCTAACACCTTCGACCACTGGCTGAAGTGTTTCGAAGACTACCTGGCAGCCTCCGCAGCGGTCACCACAGATGATGACAGACTCCGGGTCCTCCATGCGAGGGTAAGCGACACTGTCTACCTCGCGATCCGTGCGGCCACCGATTACACAAAGGCCCTCGAGCTTCTGAAGAAGCGTTATATCAAACCGCCCAACGAAATACATGCTCGTTACCTCTTAGCCACTCGACGACGGCAGTCTGCCGAAACGATGGAGGAATACGCGAACGAGCTCCGACAGCTAGCCAGGGGCTGTAACTGCAAAGCTGTGTCGGCTGAGCAGAGTATGAACGACCTTGCCCGAGATGCGATTGTGGCGGGAGTCGGATCGTCGTACATTCGACTTACACTACTGGAGAAAGGTAACCTTGACCTTACCCAGGCAATAGAGCTAGCGGAGATGCTGGAGACGGCCTCCAAAAGCCTAGTATTGTATCCTGAAGACCACGTGGAGACAACGTGGCAGGAGCAGTCGCCAATCCCTCCTCGTCACTCGGGTTC